>NW_027077890.1:364000-728000 GCF_963930625.1 Muntiacus reevesi | reverse complement strand
ACTGGAGTGTCACCTTACAGAGGTGACCACAGTAAGGGACCCAGCACTCTGAGACATATTCCCACAGTCTGCTTCCTCAAGGGCAGTACCAGTATCACCTAGATATGTGTTTGAAAGGTGGGAAAATGCACCAAGACACAGGGCACAGGCTCTCGAATTTAGGTCCTCTGAGCAGAACTAGAGGCTTCATGTCTTAGGAGCTAAAGAGTTCCTGCAAGGGACAGGTTTGAAAACACACTCTCTGTGGGTGCCTTTCCTTCCTTGAAGAAATATAGGTTTGCCAGTATCCTGCGAACTGAGAGTCACACAGTGCTTGAAAAGTGCTCGCTTAGACATGAGTTTTCAATGGTAATTTCCACTTGGGGCTGTAGTCAAACAGAGGGGTTCCACACTCACTGGGAAAGACAAGGCAATATCTAAATGTCTGTTCCATCCCGTTTTCTCTGTAGGAGAACTCTAGTGAACGTAAGTCTGTCTGGAAAATTCTTGGATCCTTTGGGGACACACCCTGTTTGTGAACCAGGATACCAGAATGAGGGGGCACAATTTGTGTTTCTCTCTGTGGACCTTAAAGCAATGTAGCCTAGCAACAGCTTGAAAATCCATCCACTTGCTCTTTCCTTGATTCTGAGAGAGCTAGATTTGCTCCTTCCTTTTTGATTTCTGAAGCAAGTGGGTGAATTTCAACTCCCAGCTGTGGGCCTTTTCACAGTGGAATGCCACCTCGCTGAAGTGAGTATAGTGAGGAACCTAGTCCTCTTGGACACACTCTCGCAGACTGCTTCCTCATGTGCAGTACTGGTATAACCTAGGAATGGCTTTGCAAGGCTTGGAAAGTGCAGGGAGAAACATGGCCTTGACTCTGGAATTTAGTTCCTCTGAGCACTACTGGAGGCCTCCCATCTGGGAAGCTAAACAGTTCCTGCAAGATAGAGGGTTGAGAATACACTCTCTTTTGATGCCTTTCTTTCCTTGAGGGAAGATATCTTTCCCTGCATTCTGTGAACTGAGAGTCACACACTGCTTGAAAAGTGCTTGCTTGGAGGTCATCTTTCAGGGGCACTTTCTCCTTGAGTCTGTGACAATAGGGAGGGGCAAACCAACTTCCAATGTCTGTTCCATCCCATTTTCCCAGCAGGAGAGGTCTAGTGAGCCTAGTTCTGTGGAAAATTCTTGGATCCTGCTGGGACACACCCTGTGTTTGAACCTGGATACCTGACCTACAGGGCACAATTCACATTTTTCTCTCAGGGGGCCCTAAAGTGGTTCGGCCCAGCAACAGCTTGAAAATCCGTCCAATTGCTCTTTTCTTACCTCTGACAGAGCTAGCTTTGCTCTACCTTTTGGGGTTTCTGAAGCAAGCGGGTGGCTCACACCTTGGAGCTTTGAGCCTGTCACTGGAATGTCACCTCACACAGATGACCAAAGTAAGGCACTCAGCCATTTCAGACACACTCCTGCTGCCAGCTTTCTCATGGTCAGTACCGTTATGATCTAGGAATGTGTTTGTCAGACTCGGAAATTACAGGGAGACACACGGCCCTGACTCAGGAATATAGGTCCTCTCAGCAGACCTGCTGGTCTCATGTTTTAGAAGCTCAAAATTTCCTGCAAGATAGAGGTTTGAAAACACACTCTCTGTGGACGTCTTTCCTTCCTCAAAGGAAGATAGCTTTCTTCACATTCTGCGACCTGAGAGTCACACTCTGCTTGAAAAGTGCTTGCTTGCGAGTCTATTTTCAGTGGCAATATCTCCTTGAGGCTGTGACCATAAGTAGCGGCCCCACACTCACAGGGAAAGGCAAAGCAACATCCAAATGGCTGTTCCAACCAGTTTTCTCTGTAGAAGAACTCTGGGGAGCAAAGGTCTGTCTGGAAATTTCTTGAATCACGAGGGAACACATCCCGTGTGTGAACCTGAATAAAGGGCCTAGGGTGCACAATTTGTATTTATCTCTCTGGAGCCATAAAGAGGTGTGGCTAGCAATTGCTTGAAAATCCACCCAATTACTTTTTTCTTACTTCTGACAGTGCAAACTTTAGTCCACCATTCAAGATTTCTGAAGCAAGTTGATGGCTCACAACTCCTGGTCACGGGCCGATTTGCCATGGAAAGTTACCTCATCTAGGTAAGCACAGTGTGGTACTCAGCACCCTCAGACACACACCTGAAGCCTGTTTTCTCATGAGCAGACCTGGCGTTACTCAGAAATGTGTTTACAAAGCTCAGAAAATGCTCAAAAACACACTGCCCTTGCTCTGAAATTTAGGTCCTCTGTACCAACCTAGAGGTCTCATATCTTAGTATCTAGACAGTTCCTCATATAGAGAGCCTGTTTCCTCATGGGCAGTCCTGGTATGACCAAGAAATGTATTTACAAAGCTCAAAAAGTGCAGGAAAACACATTGCCCTGACTTTGGAATTGAGGTCCTCTGGGCAAATATGGAGAATTCACATCTTTGAAGCTAGACAGTTCCTAATAGACAGATTCTTGAAAACACACATTTCCTTCCACAATGGAACGTAGGTTTCCAGTATTCCATGTCCATAGAGTCACATACTGCTTGAAAACACTTGTTGGAAGTCCTTTTTCATTAGCAATTGCTCCTGATAGTGTGACCATAGGGAAGGCCACCAAACTCACAGGAAAAG
Source organism: Muntiacus reevesi (assembly GCF_963930625.1). Taxonomy (NCBI): domain Eukaryota; kingdom Metazoa; phylum Chordata; class Mammalia; order Artiodactyla; family Cervidae; genus Muntiacus; species Muntiacus reevesi. Next base: position 725,347 of record NW_027077890.1, on the reverse strand, counting down.
GAAAAGCAACAACCAAAGGTCAGTTCCATCATGTTTTCTCTGTAGTGGAGATTCAGTGTGCCTAGGTCTGTCTGGGAAATTCTTGGATCCTGAGTGGACACATCCTAGGTGTGAACATGGACAGTGGACCTTGGTGGCAAAATTCACCTTTCTCTCTCAGTTGGCCAAAAACAGTAGAGCATAACAACTACCTGGAAATGCATTTAGCTGCTGGTTTCTTACTTCTGGCAGTGATCACTTGGTACACCCTTTGGGATTTCTGAAGCAAGTAAGCAGCTAGCAACTCGTAGCCGCTCGCCCAATTACAGTGGAATGCTACATCATCTTGGTAAGTGCAGCATGGCACCCAGCAATCTCAGAAATCTTCCTGCAGCCTGTTTTTTCTTAAGGGCACTTCTGGTATGACCTAGGAATGTGTTTACAATGCTCAGAAAGAGTTCAGTTCCGTTCAGACGCTCAGCTGTATTCGACTCTTTGGGACCCCATGAATCGAAGCACACCAGGCCTCCCTGTCCATCACCAACTCCTGGAGCTTACACAAACTCATGACCATCGAGTTGGTGATGACATCCAGCCATCTCATCCTCTGTCATCCTCTTCTCCTCCTGCCCCCAAGCCCTCCCAGCATCAGGGTCTTTTCCAATGAGTCAACTCTTCACAACAGGTGGCCAAAGTATTGGAGTTTCAGTTTCAGCATCAGTCTTTCCAAAGAACACCCAGGACTGATCTCCTTTAGGATGGACTGGTTGGATGTCCTTGCAGTCCAAGGGACTCTCAAGAGTCTTCTCTAACACCACAGTTCAAAAGCATCAATTCTTCAGTGCTCAGCTTTCTTCACAGTCCAACTCGTACATCCATACATGACCACTGGATAAACCATAGCCTTGACCAGATGGTGCTTTGTTGGCAAAGAAATGTCTCCACTTTTTAATATGCTATCTAGGTTGGTCTTAACCCTTCCAAGAAGTAAGCATCTTCTAATTTCATGGCTGCAATCACCATCGGCAGTGATTTTGGAGCCCCCAAAAATAAAGTATGACACTGTTTCTACTGTTTCCCAATCTCTTTCTCATGAAGTGATGGGACCAGATGCCATGATCTTAGTTTTCTGAATATTGAGCTGTAAGCCAACTTTTTCACTCTCCTCTTTCACTTTCATCAAGAGGTTTTTTAGTTCCTCTTCACATTCTGCCATAAGGGTGGTATCATATGCATATCTGAGGTTACTGATGTTTTTCCTGGCAGTCTTGATTCCAGCTTGTGCTTCTTCCAACCCAGTGTTTCTCATGATGTACTCGGCATATAAGTTAAATAAGCAGGGAGACAATATACAGCCTTGACATACTCCTTTTCCTATTTGAAACCAATCTGTTGTTCCATGTCCAGTTCTAACTGTTGCTTCCTGACTTGCACATAGGTTTCTCAAGAGACAGGTCAGGTGGTCTGGTAGTCCCATCTCTTTCAGAATTTTCCACAGTTTATTGTGATACACACAATCAAAGGCTTTGGCATAGTCAATATAGCAGAAATATATGTTTTCTGGGACTCTCTTGCTTTTTCAATGATCCAGCAGATGTTGGCAGTTTGATCTCTGGTTCCTCTGCCTTTTCTAAAACCAGCTTGAACATCTGGAAGTTCACGGCTCATGTATTGCTGAAGCCTGGCTTGGAGAATTTTGAGCATTACTTTACTAGCGTGTGAGATGAGTGCAATTGTGCAGTAGTTTGAGCATTCTTTGTTATTGCCTTTCTTTGGAATTGGAATGAAAACTGATCTTTTCCAGTCATGTGGCCACTGCTGAGTTTTCCAAATTTGCTGACCTATTGAGTACAGCACTTTCACAGCATCATCTTTTAGGATTTGAAATAGCTTAACTGGAATTCCATCACCTCCACTAGTTTTGTTTGTAGTGATGCTTTCTAAGGCCCACTTGACCTCACATTCCAGGATGTCTGGCTCTAGGTGACTGATCACGCCATCATAATTATCTGGGTCATGAAGATCTTTTTTTGTACAGTTGTTCTGTGTATTCTTGCCACCTCTTCGTAACAGCTTCTGCTTCTGTTAGATGCATAGCATTTCTGTCCTTTATTGAACCCAATCTTCGCATGGAATGTTCCTTTGGTATCTCTAATTTTCTTGAAGAGATCTCTAGTCTTTCCCATTCTGTTGTTATTCTCCATTTCTTTGCATTGATCAGAGTAAGGCTTTCTTATCTCTCCTTGCTATTCTTTGGAACTCGGCATTCAAATGGTGCAGGCTGTGACGGACCATGCAGAAGCATGGCCATGAGGAGCTATCTCTCGCCCAAGGTCAGAGGTAGTGGCTGAGGGGAGCCACCCCATGTCCGAGACCAGGGGCAGCAGCCGAGAGGAGCTACCTCATGCCTGAGGTCAGGGGAGGTGGCTGAGATGAGCTACCCCATGCCCAAGGGCAGGGGCTGTGGCCAAGAGAAGTAATCCCACGTCCACAGAGCAGCAGCTGCACGGGTGCAGGAGGACCGAGAGGAGCTACTCCACATTCAAGGTCAGGAGGGGCGGCCTGAGGAGATACCCATTGTCCAAGGTAAGGAGGAGTGGCTGTGCTTTGCTGGAGCAGCTGTAAAGAGATACCCCACGTCCAAGGTAAGAGAAACTCAAATAAGATGGTAGGTGTTGTGAGAGGGCATCAAAGGGCAGACACTGAAATCATAATCACAGAAAACTAGCCAATCTGATCACATGGACCATAACCTTGTCTAACTCAATGAAACTAAGCCATGACGTATGGAGCCACCCAAGACGGACGGGTCATGGTGGACAGGTCTGACAGAATGTAGTCCACTGGAGAAGGGAATGGCAAACCACTTCAGTATTCTTGCCTTGAGGACCCCATGAACAGTATGAAAAGGCAAAATGATAGGATACTGAAAGAGGAACTCCCCAGGTCGGTAGGTGTCCAATATCCTACTGGAGTTCAGTGGAGAAATAACTCCAGAAAGAATGAAGGGATGGAGCCAAAGCAAAAACAATACCCAGTTGTGGATGTGACTGGTGATAGAAGCAAGGTCCAATGCTGTAAAGAGCAATATCGCATAGGAACCTGGAATGTTAGGTCCTTGAATCAAGGCAAATTGGAAGTGGTCAAACAGGATGTGGCAAGAGTGAATGTCGACATTCTAGGAATCAGCAAATTATAATGGACAGGAATGGGTGAATTTAACTCAGATGACCATTATATCTACTACTGTGGGCAGGAACCGCTTAAAAGAAATGGAGTAGCCATCATGGTCAACAATCGAGTCCAAAATATGGTACTTGGATGCAATCTCAGAAAGTGTAGGGAAATACAATGCTCTGACTCTGGAATTTGGGTCCTCAGGGCAAACCTGGAAGTCTCCCATCTTTGAGTCTATACAGTTTGTGATACACAGAGGCCCGATAAAACACTCTCTGTTGATGCCTTACCTTCCTGGATGGAACATAATTTTCCCAGCTTTTTGTGTGCTCAGAGTCACAAACTGCTTGAAAAGGCTTGTTAGAAGTAATTTTTCAGTAGCAACTTCCCCTGATGCTGTGACCTTAGGGAAGACCGCCACACCCACAGGAAAAGGCAAAGGATCATCCAGACGTCTGCTCAATCACGTTTTCTTGATAGGAGCAATCCATTCAACCTAACTGTCTAGAATGCTCATGGATACTGTTCCTACACACCCTATGTTTGAACCTGGATACTGGACCTTGGCAGCAAAATTTCCATTGTTTTCTCAGTTGGCCCTAAAACGGTTAAACCTAGTTACTGCCTGAAAATGCATCTAATTGCTGTTTTCTTACTTCTGACAGTGATAGTGTTGGTGCACCCTTTGGGATTTATGAATCAAGCAGGAGGCTCTCCACTCCAAGCCACTGGCCCCTTTCCAGGGAGATGTCATCTCATCTAGGTTAGCACAATATGTCACCCAGCACGCTGAGACACACTCTTGCAGCATGAATTTTATGGTCAGATCTGGTTTGACCTAGGAATGTGTTTACAAATCTCAGAAAGTGGTGGGAAACACACTGCCCTGACTCTGGTATTTAGGTCCTCTGGGAAACTTGGAGGACTCACATGTTTGAATCTAGACAGTTCATGACAGGTAGAGGCCTGATAACATATTCTCTCGAGATGCCTTTCCTTCCTCAAAGGAATATAGCTTTCTCAACATTCTGTGTGCTGAGTGTCACACACTCCTTGAAAACGCTTGTTGGAGGTCATTTTTCATTAGCAATTTCCCCTGGAGGTGTGACTGTAGGGAAGGCGCCACACTCACAGGTAAGTTCAAAAGCACTTCCAAACATCTGTTCAATCACGTTTTCTTGGTGGGGCCATTCATCAATGTAAGTCTATTTAGAAAATCCGTGGACACTGCGGGGAAACACCTATGTTTGAATCTGGATACCAGACGTTGGTGTTAAAATATGCATTTTTCTCTCACTTGGCCCTAAAAGAGTGCCGCCGAGCAACTGCTTGAAATTCCATCTGAATGTTGTTTTCTTCCTTCTGACAATGCTAGCTTTGGTTCACCCTTTGGGATTTTTGAAGCATGTGAATGACTTGCAACTCCTAGCTGCAGGCCCATTTCCAGTGGAATGACACCTCATCTATGTGACCACAGTATTTCACCCAGCACAGTCTGATACACTCCCTCAGCATCCTTCCTTAGGAGCAGACCTGGTATGCCCTAGGAATGCATTTAGAAGTCTCAGAAAGTGCAGCAAGACACACTGTCCTGACTCTGGAACTTAGGTCCTTTAATCAGGCCTGAGCTCTCACATCTTAGAAGCTGAACAGTTCCTGCTATAAAAAACACACTCTCTGTTGATGCCTTTCCTTCATTGAAGGAACATAACTTTCCCAATGTACTGTGTGCTGAGAGTCACACACTGCTTGAAAACATTTGCTTGGAGTTCATTTTTCAGTGGCAATTTCCCCTGAGACTGTGACAGTAGGGAAGCGCCCACAATCACAAGACAAGCAAGCATCCAAATACCTGTTCCATCACGTTTTCTCTGTTAGAGAGGTCCAGTGAACCCAGGTCTATCTGGAAAAGTTTGGATCCTGTGGGGTCACATCCTGAGTGTGAACCTGAATACAGGACAAAATTCACCTTTTTCTCTCAGTTGGCACTAAAATGGTTTGGCATAGCCACTGCTTAAATATCCATCCAGTACTTGTTTTCTTATTTCTGACAGTGACAGATATGGTTCACCCATGTAATTTCTGAAGCAAGCAGTCTGCTTGCCACTTCTATCTGGTGGTCCCTTTCCTGTGAAATGTCACATAATATAGGTAGCACCACATGGCACCCAGCTCTCTCAGACACACTCTGACAGCCTGTTTCCTCCTTGGCAGTCCTGGTATGACCTAGGAATGTATTTACAAGGCTCAGAGATTGTATGGAAACATATCCCCTGACTCGGGATGTTAGGTCATCTGGGCAAGACTGGAGGTCTCACGTCTTACAATCTAGACAGTTCCTAATAGATAGAGGCCTGGAAACACACTCTCTGGTGACGCCTTTCCTTACTCAAAGGGCCATTGCTTTCCCAACATTTTAGGGCCAACCTAGAGGAAAATGCGAAATTTGCCACCAAGGTCCATTACCCAGGTTCACACGCAGGATGTGTCCCCACAGCACTGAAGAATTTTCAAGACAGACCTAGGCTAACCCTAACCCTAACCCTAACCCTAGGATCTCTCCTACAGAGAAACATGATGGAACAGACGTTTGGATGATGTTTTGCCTTTTCCTGTGAGTGTGGTGGACTTCCCTATGGTCAAACCATCAAGGGAAATTGCTACTGAAAAACAACTTCCAGGCAAGCATTTTCAAGCAGTATGTGACTCTCAGCACACAGAATGCTGGGAAAGCTACGTTCATTTGAGGAAGGAAAGGCATCAATAGAGAGTGTGTTTTCAGGCCTCTATCTATCAGGATCTGTCTATATTCTAAGATGTGAGATCTCCAGGCTTGTCCAGAGGACCCATCTTCCAGAGTCTGGGCAGTGTTTCTCTGCAAATTTTGAGCCTTGTAAGCACATTCCAAGATCACTCAGGAATGTCCATGATGAAACAGGCGATGGAAGAGTGTCCGTGTGTGCTGTGTGTCATTCTGCCCTTACCAAATGAACTGACATTCCACTGGAAATGGGCCAGGGACTAGGAGTTATGAACCGCCTGTTGCTTCAGAAATCCAGAAAGCTGGAACAAAGCTATCATTGTCAGAAGTAAGAAAACAGATATTAAATGAACTTTCAAGCAGTTGTTAGGCCACAACGTTTTAAGCCCAATGGAGAGGATAATGCAAATTTTGCCACCAAGATCTGCTATCAAGATTCACATTCATGATGTGTCCCTGCAGTATCCAAGAATTTTCCAGATAGGACTAGGCTCACTATATCTCACCTACAGAGCAAACGTGATGGAACAGACATTTGAATGTGGTTCCCTTTTACTGTGTTTGTGGGGCTTTCCCTCCAGTCACATCTTCAGGGGAAATTCTTAGTGATAAATGACCTCCAAGCAAGTGTGTGACACTCAGGAAGCAGAATGTTGGGAAAACAATGTTCCTTCAAGGAAAGACAGGCATCAGCAGAGAATGAATTTTCAGTCCTTTATCTATCAAGAATTGTCTAGATTTCTAAAATGTGAGACCTCCAGTCTTACCCTGAGGACCTAACTTGCAGAGTCAGGGCAGTGTGTTTCCCTGCACTAACCCAGGCTTTTAACCACCTTCCTACATCATCCCAGAACTGCCCATGAGGAAACAGGCTGCAGGAATGTGTTCAGACTGCAGGGTGCCATGCTGTTGTTACCCAGGTGAGGTGACATTCCATTGCAAATAGGCCATCAGCAGCACTTGCGAGCTGCCTTCTTGCTTCTGAAATCCCAAAGGTGGGTCAAAAGTGACCACTGTTAGAAATTAAAAAAAAAAAAAAGCAATTGTATGGATTTTCTAGCAGTTGCAAATTTGACCATCAAGTTCCGGTATCCACTGTCAGACTCAGGAGGTGTCTCTGCTGTATCTACCCATATTTCACAAAGACCTAGGCTCACTGGCTGCTCTGATAGAGAAAATGTGATGGAACAGATGTTTGGATCTTGGATTGCCTTACCCTGTGAGTGTAGAGGACATCCTTACTGTCACAACATCACAAGAAATTGCTACTGAAAAATGACCTGCAAGCAAACGGTTTCAAGCAATGTGTGACTCTCAGTTCACAGAATACTGGGAAAGTACTGTTTCTTCGAGGAAGGAAGGGTATCAACAGAGAGTGTGTTTTCAGGCCTCTATCTATGAAGAACTGTCTTGATTCTAACAAGAGCCCTCCAGCCTTCCCAAAGAACGGAACTTCCAGAGTCAGGGCAGTGTCTTCCTTGCCCTTTTAATGCTTTGTAAACATATTCCTAGGTCACACTGGGACTGTCCATGAGGACACAGACTGTGGGCGTGTGTCTGAGTATACAGAGGGGCCATTATGTGCTTACTTAGATAAGGTGACATTCCACTGGAAATAGGCCCATGACTAGGAGTGGTGATCTCCTTGCTTGCTTCAGAAATCCCAAAGGGTGAACCAAAGTTATTGCTCTTCAAAGTAAGAAAACAGCAATTAGATGGATTTTCAAGCAGGTGCCAGGCCACACAGTTTTAGGACAAACCGAAAGAGAAATGTGAATTGTGCCACCAGTTCCAGTATCCAGGTTCACACTTAGGATGTGGTCCTGCAGTATACACGATTTTCCAGACAGACCTAGGCTCTCTGGATCACTCCTAGAGACAAAATGTGATGCAACAGAAGTTTGGATGTTGGTTTGCCTTTTCCAGTGAGTGTGGGGGCCTTCCCTAAGGTTACACTGTCAGAGGAAGTTTCTACTGAAAAATGACCTCCAAAGAGCGTTCTCAAGCAGTGTGTGATCCCCAGCACAGAGAATGCAGGGAAAAGTATGTTTCTTCAAGGAAGAAAAGGCATCAACAGAGAGTGTGTTATTAGGCCTATATCTATTAGGAACTGTCTAGAATCTAACATTGACCTCCAGGCTTGTCCAGGGGACCTAACTACCAGAGTCAAGGCACTATTTTTCCTACACATTCCAAGCCTCCCAAAGACATCCTAGCTCATATAGGGATGGCCCATGAGGAAACAGACTGTAGGAGAGTGTCTGAGATTGTATGGTACCAATACTGTGCTTACCTAGATGAGATGACATTCCTCTGGGAATGGGCCAGAGGGTAGGAGTGGTGAGTCGCCTGCTTGATTCAGAAATCCCAAAGGATGGACCAAAGCTATCATTGTCAGAAGGAAGAAAACAGCAATTGGATGGATTTCCAAGCAGTTGCAAGGCCGTAGCATTTTCCCAAATCAAGAGAAAAAATATTATTTTTGCCCCAAAAATCCGGTATCCATGTCCAGACTCAGGATGTCTCCATGCAGTATCCACAAAGTTTCCAGACAGAACTAGCCTCAGTGGATCGATCCTACTGAGAAAATGTGATGGAACAGACGTTTGAATGCTAATTTGTCTTTCTCTAAAAATGGAGAGTGCGGCATCCCCATGGTCACACCATCAGGGGAAAGTGCTACTGAAAAATGACCTCCATGCCAGCATATTCAAGCCGTGTGTGTCTCTCTGCACACAAAATGTTTGGAAAGTTATGTTCCTTCAAGAAAAGAAATGCATCAACAGAGAGTGCTTTCAGCCCTCTATCTATCAGGAGCTGTCTACATTCTAAGTCGTGAGACCTTCAGTCTTTCCTAGGGATCCTAACACCCAGAGTCAGGGCAGTGTGTTTCCATGAACTTTTCAAGCCTTGTAAACACTTTCCAAGTATATCCTGGGACTGCTCCTGAAGAAACAGGCTGCACGAGTGTATCCGAGTGTGTTGGGCAGCATACTGTGCTTACCTGCATGAGGTGCCAGTACAATGGAAATCAGTTAGTGGCTGGAGTGGTGAGCAACCTGCTTGCTTCAGAAATTCCAAAGGGTGGACAAATCTATCACTGTCAAAAGTAAGAAAACAGCAATTGGATGGATTTTCAAGGATTTGCTACACTGCACCATTTTAGAACCAATGTGGTCCCAAAATGAGTGTGGGAGATGAAAATGAGAATTTTGCCACCAAGTTCATATATACAAGTTCACACTCATGATGTGTCCCCACAATACCCACGAATTCTCCAGACAGACCTAGGCTCACTTGATCTCCCCTAAAGACAAAATGTTATGGAGTACACGTTTGGATGTTGGTTTGCCTTTCCCAGTGAGTGTGGGAGCCTTCCCTACCATTGCACTTTCAGGGGAATTTTCTACTGACCAATGGCCTACAAGCAAGTGTTTTCAAGCACCGTGTGTCTCTCAGCACACAGAATGTTGGGAAAGCTATGTTCCTTCGAGGACGGAAAGGCATCCATACGGAGTGTATTTTTAGGCCTCTATCTATCAGGAACTGTCTAGAACTCAAGGCATGAGACTTCAAGGCTTTCCCAGGGTCCTAACTTCCAGAGTTAGGGTACTGTGTTTCCCTGCACCTTCCAAGGCTTTAAACACATTCCTTATTCAAACTGGGCCTGCCCATGAGGAAACAGGATGCAGGAGTATGTCTGAGAGGGCTGGGTGCCATACAGTGCTTAACTAGATGAGGTGACATTACACTGGAAATGGGCCAGCAGATAGGAGTAGTGAGCCGCCTGCTTGCTTTAGAAACCTCAAAGGTTTGACCAATGTTATCACTGTCATTATTAGGAAGAGACCAATTGGATGAATCTTCAGGCAGTTGCTAAGGCCACACTCTTTTAGATCCAACCGCCAAAATTTGCTAATTTTGCCAACAGATTCAAGGATGCAGATTCACACTCAGTATGTGTCCCTGTAGTATCCAAGAATTTTCCAGACAGGCAGAGGATCATTGGATCTCTCCTAAAGAGAAAACTTTATAGAATAGACATTTGGTTGGTTGTTTTCTTTTTCCTGTGAGTTTGGGGGTCTTCCCTACAGTAACACAGTCATGGGAAATTGTTACTGAAAAATCACCTTCAAGCAAGGATTTTCAACCAGTGTGTTACTCTCATCACATAGAAATCTGGGATAACTATGTTACTTAAATGCATGAAAGACATAAAAGTGGGTGTTTTTCAGGCATCTATCTGTCAGGAACTATCTAAAGTCTAAGATGTGAGAACTCCAGGTTTGCACACAGGGCCTAATTTCCAAAGTCATAGCCAGTATATTTCATTGCACTTTCAGAGCCTTATGAACACATTCCTGGCTCCTATTGGGTCTGATTCAGAGGAAACTGGCTGTGAAATTATCTAAGATTGCTGAGAGCCATACTGTTGTTACCTAGATTATTTGACATTTTAATGGAAATGATCCAGCTCGATGGGGTTGCAAGCCACCTGCTTGTGTCAGAAACCTGAAAGATTTGACCAAACCTATTGATGTCAGAAGTAGGAAAATATCAATTGGAAGGATTTTCAGGCAGCTGCCAGCGCATATCCTGTTAGTGCCAAAAGAGAGACAATGCTAATTTTGCCAAGAAGGTCAAATATTCAGGTTCACAGTCAGTATGTTTCCCTTGCAGTATCCAAGAAATTTCCAGAGAGACCTGGGGCCATTGGATCCTTCTGACAGAGAAAAATTGATGGAAGAGACATTTTGATGTTTGCTTGCTTTTCCCTGTGAGTGTGGGAGCCTTCCCTAGTGTAACACACGTGAGGGGAAATTTTTACTTAAAAATGACTTCCAGGCAAGGGTTTCCACTTAGAGTGTTACTCTTAGCAAACAGAATGCTGGGACACCTGTGTTCACTCGTGGAATGAGCGGCAATGAATAGGGTGCTTTTCAGGCATCTCTCTATCCATGACTGCTGTCTGGATTCTAAGATGTGAGAAGACCACGCTTCCACAGATGCCCTCAATTCCAGAGACACAGCCAGTAAGTTTCCCTGAACTTTCCATGGTTCATGAGCACAGTACTCTCTCTTACTGGGACACACCATGAGGAGAGAGTCTGGAGGAGTGTGTCTGACACAGCTGAGTGCCATACTGTTTCTAAGTAGTTTAATTGGCATTCCAATGGAAATGATCTTGCCACAAGGAGTTGCACGCTGCCTGCTTGCTTCAGCAATTCCAGTGTTTTGACCAAAGCTATTGCTGTCGTTAGTGGGAAAAGAGCAAGTGTACTGATTTTCAAGGAGTTGCTAAACCCCAGCCTACTGTGGCCAACACAGAGAAAATTCTAATTTGCCAACAAGGTCCAGAATCCAGGTTCACACTGAGCATGTGTCCAAGCACTATCCAAGAATTTTCCAGACAGACTTAGGATCACTGGATCCCTCCTACAGGGGACTTCACGGAACAGATGTTTTGACATTTGTTTACTTTTCTCTGTCAGTGTGGGGGCATTTCCCATGGTAACACAGGGGAGGGGAAATTGTTACTTCAAAATGACTTCCAGGCAAGAATTTCCAAGCAGTCTGTCACTCTCAGCAAACATAATGCTGTGACATCTGTGTTTCTTTGAGGAATGAAAGGCAAAAAATAAAAAGGAGTGTATTTCAGACATCTATCAGAAACTGTCTAGATTCTAAAATGTTAAAACTCCAGATTTGCACAGAGCACCTAATTTTCAGAGTCACAGCCAGTATGTTTGCTCACATTTCTGATACTAGCGAACCCATTCCTAGGTCATCCTGGGACTGTCTATGAAGAAACAGGCTGTAGGAGTGTGTCTGAGAGTGCTGAATGCCATCGAGTCTGGTTACCTAATGAGTTTACCTGCCATTGGAAATGATCCAGTGGCAAGGAATTGAAAGTCCCATGTTTGCTGCAGAAATCCAAGAGGTCTGACCAAAGATATTGCTGTCACAAGTAAGAAAACAGCAATTGGATGGATCTTCAGGCAGTTGCTACTCTGCACCATTTTAGGACCACCTGAAAGAAAATGCTGATTTAGCCAACAAGGTCCAGGATCCAGCTTCACACTCAGTATGTGTCCATGCACTACCCAAGCATTTTCCAGACAGACCTAGGATCACTGGATCTCTCCTACAGAGAAAACCTGATGGAACAAACGTTTGGATGTTAGTTTGCTTTTTCCCTGTGAGTGTGGGACCGTCCTGACTGTAACACAGTCAGGGGAAGTTCTTACTGAAAAATGAAGTCCAAGCAAGCATTTTAGAGCAGTGAGTTACTCTCAGCACACAGAATGCTAGGAACTCCATGTTCCTTTGATGAAAGAAAAACATAAAAGTAGAGTGTTTTTCATGCATCTGTCTATCAGGAACTGTCTAGATTGTAAGATGTCAGAACTCCAGGTTTGCACAGAGACCCTAATTTCCAGTCATAGCCAGTGTATTTTCCTGCACTTTCTGAGCCTTTTGAACACATTCCTAGCTCATATTGGGTCTGTCCCTCAAGAAAAAGGCTTAGGAAATTATATCTAAATGTGTTGAGTGTCATAATGTTGTTACCTTGATTAGTTGACAATCTATTGGAAATGATCCTGCCACAAGGTGTTGCAAGCTGCCTGTTTGCATAGAAATAGAAATAATTTGACCAAACTCATTTATGTTGTAAATAGGAAATTGTCAATTGGATGGATTCTCAGGTAGCTGTCAGCCCACACCCTTTTAATGCCAACAGAGAGAAAAGGTGAGTTTTGCCAACAAGGTTCAATATCCAGTTTCACACTCAGTATGTGTCCCTGCAGTGTCCAAGACTTTTCCAAACAGATCTAGGATCACTAGATCTCTCCTGCAGGGAAAACTTGATGGAACTTTTACTCTGAAGCAGGGTCAGTCTTGTTGAGGTGACTCCTTCCCCAAGGCCACAACTGGGAGTCCTCACACCAAGGCCATAGAAGTGGGCCCCAGAACCAAGGTCACCTGTGAATCGGACTGGGCCCCCTTTGCAACCGTTGACAAAAGCACCTGATCATCGCTAATGAGCTTCCTGACTCCCTACCAGGCAAGGATGCCCACTCCAGTAAACACCCTATGGTACCCCACCCAATCACCTAATATCAACCTTCCAGTAGGAATTTTCTTTGCCTTGAAACTGTAAAAATTGGCTCTTAACCCAGGAAATCAGTCAACTTTCCCTAGTCTGTCAGGTGGTTGGCCCCCTGAGCCCACAGTGCCCACTTTATCTCTGCTCTTTGTTCTTAATACAAACTCACTCCCTTCTGAAATGCTCTATGTCTGAACATTCTTTTCCAACTCGTACTCAGACGGCCTCAACAAGCCTCCCATCACCAGAGCCACTTTCCTAGATCACACTCACCACTTGCTTGTCCACTCCCAACTCAGAGCAGAAAGGGCCCCTCAGCCTGGTCCTTCCCTCTCACTTCCCGTGCCTGGTCGCCAGGGGCTCACACCGTCCCTGGGCAGGCTGTCTTCTGTGTCCTGCAGAGGCCTCTGTGGTGTCAGGTGAAGAAACAAGAGGCACCCATGAAACCTCCCACCCCAGCACAGCAACCAGTACCCACCTACTGAACTCTTCACTCTGGATGGGCCTGGGGGTGTTTCAGGGAACGTCCCCCAACATGTCCTTGTTCTCATCTAATTCCAGCACTGCCCGCGTGAGAGTCACTAAGCTAATCTGTGATAACTGCACAGAGAGAATACTTGTTCACTCGCCCCTCCCAGGATACATGGTTCTTATGGGCAGGTGCCTCCCAGGATATGGGGCTCACCTGGGCAGGTATCCTGCAGGGCTCAGCACCCAGGAGCTGTTCACAGAGCCCTCACTGCAAAGAGCCCCCAGCTCCTCTGTTGGACAGATCTGACCTTGAGACCCTCAGAGGAGGACCTGAGGTAACATGCAGCAGCTTCAGGATAGTTTTGTGACCTTGGGCTTCACTGGTTGCAGCCTCCTTCCAGCAGGTTTTCCAGAGGGTCCCATAGCACCTGGGCACTGAGTCTGTCTCCACCCACCACCCATCCTCTCCCTGACCCCTGGGTCCCTCTCATTAGAAGAAGGCCTTCCTGAAATCCTCTCCCACTTATAGGTCAGATAAGAAGATGAGAAAACAAGTCAGAGCAGCAGCCCCATATCCATCCTGACCCAAAGGACCCACACCTGTTCCTGGAACCCTGGCCAGGACAACGAGGCCCATTTTCTGAAACCACAAGCCCAGGTGGGCAGATTGGCTGACCTGACTGGCCTGCCCTTTGGATGTGTGCCTGGGTTGAGGTCTATATAAACCCCCTCAAGTGCCTGCAGCTGTACCTGATGCTGTCTTTCTGCTTAGATCTTGCAGGGTTGGCTTGATAAGAGAGAGTGAGGGCCCATAGTGTTTCGGGGGATTGGGTCTGTGTTGGGCTCTGCTGGACCTTCTGCAGGAGGTGCTAAGCTGTCACTTCCTAAGGATGGGCTGTGTCACCTGTTCCTGCTGTTGGAAATCTTCTCAGGCAGAAATGAGGAAGCAAGAAAACAGGCAATGGGAGCAGCACAGGAGGAGTAACTCAGGTAGGAAAGTGCAAAGCTTCCAGATCACCCAGGCCAGGACCATTCTACCTGACCTACAGGAGCCACGTCAGTAAGCATGCTGTCGCTGGAGTGGCTCCACTTTTCTCCAGCCTGTGAGGTCTTTGCACATATTCAAGTGTTTTATCTATGAAGGGTGGATGAGGTTCAGGAATGGCTAGCCTGGGGGTCAGCCAGCATTTACTTAGAGATGACTCCGTGTAGTCTCCCAGCTTCCCACTGAGGTCCCTCCTTGGGAGGGGAGGGGGTGGGGTATGTGCAAGGGCTGCTGGCTGGCTACACATGAGTAAGTCCCCATCCCTGACCATCTTCAGAATTGCTCATCCCTGAAGCAAGTGCCCTAATTGGGCTTTCACCTGTGCAACTGGTGGCTTCTTAATTAGCAATGTGGCCATTGATATTAAATGTCCTCCATCAAGACTGAGATGTTACACCACATGTACTGGTGTAAGAACCCGGGGAGGCGTGTGCACCCAGTACCCCTAGGCACAGGCTTCAGACTTGACCCCTCAACATTCTGGAGCCCAGCCACTGCTTTAGCATTTCTGAGGGTCCAGAGCTGATTTTAAGGGTTCTGTAATCCACCCTTCATCTGCTTTAATGAGACCCACATTTCTAGGATCCTACAGAGCAGGGTCTGTGTGGCTGATCTGTGGCTTCTCTAACATGATCACATGCTGGGTGGTTTAAAACAACAGGAGTTCATCCTCTCTCAGTCCTGGAGACCAGACACCGGAAATCAAGGTGGCACAGGGCTGAGGTCCCTCCAGAGGCTCCAGGACAGGATCATTCCTGCCTTTTCCAACTTCAGGGGCTCCAGGGGTCCCTGGGCTTGTGGCCCCCTCCCTCCCATCTCTGCCTCTGCCTTTAAGAGGCTTCCCCTTTGTGTCCTCTTTCGTCTCTTTGAAGGAGTATGTCAGTTGGATTGAAGGTCACCCTAACCCTAGATGACCTTACCTTGCTATCCTTAACTACATCTACAAAGACTCTTTCCCAGATACGGCCCTGTTCTGGGGGGACACATCTTTGGTGGCCACCATTTACCCCATTCTCTCTCTGTCAAATAACCCTCATTTTAGGAGATCACCACATGCCCATAAAGACGGGCACAGAGAGCGGCCACACACATGGAGAGAATGAGGCCCTTGGAGTCACCTGGAAGGGATGAAGACCTGGCTTCATCAGGTGAGGGGAATCACAGGGAGGAGAGGAGGATGGTCTTGTTTAGGCTTCAAAAAGGCCACGTTGGGGTGGGATGTGAGATGCACAATGGGGGCGGGGAGCTTCATCAGGGCCTGAGGGGGAGGTTAGGCTTGGGCCAGGGCCATGGGTATAGAGGGGACTTAGTGTGGGGGTTGGTCATACACCCAGAAGGAAGAGCTCACAGTCACTGGGGCACAAGGACCTGGGAACCTGGGAGGGCTTCATCTTTCTGAACCTGAAGAGGAAACGTTAAAATTTTACATCACCTCCTGCTCCTTCTGCCTCTGTAACTCAGCTTGCTCCTTGCAAAGTCTGGATCATGTAGGTCACGCAATCTCAGAAAGTGGGGACTTAGAATACTCGGAGCTGGAGCTTATCTCCCTTGTCCTTGCCCTGGTCCCTGCAAACCTTCTTGATCATGCCTATTCATGATAATGAAGAGCCCGCCCCCCTGACACTCTCCTCACCCCAGGGGGAACTCCCCACTCTGCTGGAGCACCTGGCTGTTGGTGGCCACTGACAGCACTCTGGTCTCCTCAGGACCCAGCTTCAGGATACTCTGAGGTTCAGGTCAGGCAGATGGAATCTGGTCTTCTCAGAACCCACTGGGGCTTCAGTTTGGGGGCATTGTGGGGTTTAGTTCAGGTTGATGGAATCTGGTCTCCTCAGGACCTGCTGGGTGTTCAGCTTTGGGACATTGTGGGGTTCAGTTCAGGCTGACAGGAGATGGGTCACCACAAGACCCATGTGGTTTCAGCTTTGGGGCATTGTGGGGTTCAATTCAGGCTGATAGAATTTGATCTCCTCAGGACCTTATGGGGGTTCAGCTTTGTGACATTGTGGGGTTCAGTTCAGGCTGACAGGAGATGGGTCACCACAGGATCCATTGTATTTTGGCTTTGGGGCATTATGGGGTTTAGTTTTGGCTGATGGAATCTAGTTTCCTCAGGACCCATGATCTCCTCAGAACCCATTGGTGCTTCAGCTTTGGGACATTGTGGGGTTCAGTTGAGTCTGACGGGAGTCTGGTTTCCTCAAGATTCCTGCAACGATGTGCTGCTGAAAGAAAAAGTGAGGAAAATTGGGAAGAAGCTTCTGTGTGTGGCTGTTGCTGAAAGTCTGTCTTAAGAGGACCCAAGACTGTTAGGGCTTGATGTGGAAAGTTGTGGGATTTTAGTCAGTTTTTGTCTGTAGTATAAGATGGTGTCCTATATTGTTCCTTGGTGTGTGGTTTCCATTTTTCCCAGCACGGTTTATTGAGGGGGGTGGGGGGTACTGTCCTTTCCCGCATATATATTTTTAGTTCCTTTCTTGTAAATTAATTACCATGCACCTGTAGGTTTACTTCTGAGCTCTCTTGACTATTTCTGTGCCAATTCCACACGTCTTCTGGTGACTTTAGGTACATACTCTAGATTGAAGTCAGGGATAGACATGCCACCAGCCTGTTCTGCTTTCTCAGGATCCCTTTGGCTCTTCTGGTTCCTTTGTGGCTCCACACAGATGTAAAGATTGCTTTTGTTTCTGTGAAAAATGTCATTGAAATGTTGGCAGTGATTGCATGAATGTGTACGTTGCTTTGTTTAGAATGGATATTTTAATGGTATTTTCACCCATAAGCATGGGATATCTTTTTACTTGTATCCATTTAGTTTCTTTGATCATTGTCTTGTAGTTTTTAGCTTTCAGGTCTTTCAAGTCCTTGGTTAGATTTCTAGTTATGTGGGGGAGGGGATGCAATTGTAAAAGGAATTATTTTCTTAATTTCTCTTTCTGATAGTTCATTATTAGTGTAGAGAATCACAAATGATCTTGCAGTTCTGCTGACTTTCTTTTTTCTTTTTTTTGGCCCCACAGCTCGACATGTTGAATCTTAGTTCTCTGACCGAGGATCAAACCTGTACCCCCTGCAGTGGAAGTGCAGTCTTAACTACTGGACTGCCAGGCAAGTCTGTGAATTCGCTTTTTAGTTCTGACAGTTGCTTTGGTGTAGTGTTATGTGGAAAACTAGAATTAAGACATCTAATAGTTTCAGTTCCATCTGGTCATCCACAGCACCCAGGGCATGGTGTCTACTAATATACTCTTCCTATGGTGCCTTTTAATACCATGTGGACTAGTACAAGGCAATTAGCATCAAACTACTTTAGCTGAATTTAGTTAGGTTAACTCTTGGCCTCTATTGCAATCTTCGATGTCATCTCTGATTTTCTGGCATGTGACTTACATGGCTGTATTGAAAAGTAACTTACTTTCTAGTAAAATTTCAAACGTGTCTACTTTAAATAGTGGTACAAAGTTTTCTACATTCACACCAAATACTGCAATGTGTTTTACCCAAAACATGGTCACTTTCAAAGGGAACCAGCCCACAACCCCAAAATGGGGGATAATTATGGTTTCCACATTACAATCCTATCCATAGGACCAGTTCAACTTTCATCAGCTGCCCAAGCTTTGTGCAACTGTCTTTCTTCATTCTAATGCAGTTTTCTTTTTCTGGAGCCATCACTGGGGCTTTCCCTCATGTTAAAAACCTTCATGGATTTAAAGTGACAAGATGACTATGATCTGGGTGGCTTTTCAGTGTGGTTTCTTTCACTGAGAATGTTTTTAGTGCTTTTCCATGTTGTGCCATGTGTCATTTTTTTCACTGTGCTTACAAACATATAACAACATTTATTATTTGAGTCATTTTAAGTATGAACTTCTATAGCATTAACTGCACTCTCATTGTAAAAATTTCCCCACCATTCATCTCCAGAATCTTTCCCTTTTCCTGAAGTGACACTGTAACCATTAAATACTCATAACCCCCAATCCCTGGCCATCTTACTCTACTTGGAATTTGTCTTATATGGATATCTCATACTAGTGGAATCATAGAACATTTTTCCTTTTGTGTCAGGCTTGTTTCACTTCACCTAATGACTTGAAGTTTCATCTACATTATAGCATGTATGAGTTATCTTGTTTTTAAAGGTTGAATCAGATCCCACTGTGTATATACTACATCGTGCCTATCCAGTCATCTGTTGAACACTTGTGCTGCTGCCACCTTTTGGTTACTATGAATAATGCTGCTATGAATATGGGGTTTGAATATCTGTTTCAGTATTTGGTTTTAAATATCTTGAGTGTATAACCTGGACCGGAATTGATGGATTCTATGTTAACTCTGTGTTTAAGTTTTTGTAAAGCCCCCTACTATTTTCTGAAGCTGTGGCATTATTTTACTATATTCCTTTATATGGCAGAGTAATGCATCTCATGGATGGAACTGCCCTATTTGCTCTTCCATTCACTTGTTGGTGGACATTTTCATTGTTTTTAACTTGGATTATCAAGAACACTGCTGCTGTAAATATTGGTGTACAAGTATATATTTGAGCACCTCTTTTAAATTCTTTGGATGTATATCTAGGAGTGGAGTTACCAAAACATATGATATTTCAGTTCAGTCACTCACTCATGTCCGACTCTTTGTGACCCCGTGGACTGCAGCACACCAGGCTCCCCTATCCATCACCAACTCCCAGAGCTTGCTCAAACTCATGTCTATCGAGTTGGTGATGCCATCAACCATCTCATCCTCTGTTATCCCCTTCTGCTCCTGCCTTCAATCTTTCCCAGCATCAGGGTCTTTTCCAATGAGTCAGTTCTTCACATTAGGTGGCCAAAGTATTGCAGTTTCAGCTTCAGCATCAGTCCTTCCAATGAATACTCAGGGTTGATTTCCCTTAGGATTGACTTGTTGGATCTCCTTGCAGTCCAAGTGATGCTCAAGAGTCTTCTCCAACACCACAGTTCCAAAGCATCACTTCTTCGGTGCTCAGTTTTCTTTGTAGTCCAGCTGTAACGTCTATACATGACTATTGGAACAACCATAGCTTTGAGTACATGGACCTTTGTTGGTAATGTCTCTGCTTTTTAATATGCTGTCTAGGTTGGTCATAACTTTTATTCCGAGGAGCAGGTGTCTTTTAATTTCATGGCTGCAGTCACCATCTTCAGTGATTTTTGAGCCCCCCCCCCCACAATAAATTCTGTCACCATTTCCATTGTTTTCCTATCTATTTGCCATGAAGTGATGGGGCCAGATGCCATGATCTTAGTTTTCTGAATACTGATTTTTAAGCCAACTTTTTCACTCTCCTCTTTCACTTTCATCAAGAGACTCTTTAGTTCTTCTTTGCTTTCTGCCATAAGAGTGGTGTCCTCTGTGTATCTGAAATTATTGATATTTCTCCTGGCAAATTTGATTCCAGTTTGTGCCTCATCCAGACCCGGGATTTCACATGATATACTCTGCATATAAGTTAAATAAGCAGGGTGCTGTACTCCTTTCCTGATTTGGAACCAGTCCATTGTTCCATGTCTAGTTCTAATTGTTGCTTCTTCACCTGCATACAGATTTCTCAGGAGGCAGGTAAGGCAGTCTGGTATTCCCATACCTTTCAGAATTTTCCACAGTTTGTGGTGATCTGCAGAGTCAAAGGCTTTGGCATTGTTAACAAAGCAGAAGTAAATATTTTTCTGGATGTTTTTCTCTCTTGCTCTTTCAGTGATGCAACGGGTGTTGGCAATTTGATCTCTGGTCCCTCTGTCTTTTCTAAATCCAGCTTGAACATCTAGAAATTCATGGTTCACTTACTGTTGAAGCCTGGCTTGGAGAAATTTGATCATTACTTTGTTAACATGTGAGATGAGTGCAACTGTGTGGCAGTTGGAACATTCTTTGGCTTTGCCTTTCTTTGGGATTGGAATGAAAACTGACCTTTTCCAGTCCTGTGGCCACTACTGAGTGATATAATTACATTTTTATGTTTTCGAGAAAATGCTTGTTTTGGAGACATTGATTGCACCATTTTACCTCTCCACAAGTAAAGTTTTGAGTTTCAATTTCGTACATTTTCGCCAACATTTGTTATTTGTCTTTATTGTTGATTTTCCTCACGTCCATCCTGAGTGCCTTATTAAGGAGGAAGTCATAATGCAGGACCCACATTTGAGGAGAGGAGAGTTAGCTTCATATACTTGATGGACAGCTGAGTCTGTATCAATTATTTAGAATCTTTCTGTGTGAGATTTTTATTCAACATTACTCATAAAACCTAATTTTTACTTTTTACCAGTTTGGACACCTGAAAATTATTTTAAACTTTTGGGAGCTTCCCTGGTGGCTCAGCCTGTAAAAGCATATGCTTGCAATGCAGGATACCTGGGTTCAATCCCTGGGTGGGGAAGATCCCCTGGAGAAGGAAATGGCAACCCACCCCAGTACTCTTGCCTGGAAAATTTCATGAATGGAGGCGCCTCATAGCTTACAGTCCATGGGGTTGCAAAGAGTCAGACACGACTGAGCAACTTCACTTTCACTTTCTTTTGGCTATAATCCAGCCAATTAGACTGCTTAGTTCATTCTAGCTTTGGCTATTGAGAGCTTTTTCCATACTCTCCTGCTTTTATTTTACATAATTCAGCTTTTATGGGGCTTTTTGGTCCTTCTTTCTCACATTTTAAGATTATGCTGCTTTACATATTTATTGTCTCAGTCCTAGTATCAGACACATATTTAAAGAGTCCTTGTCCCTTTTTGTTAGAGCATATTAATAAAAACTTGTATGTGGGAACTTAATAATCTCAGCAGACAATGCATGGAAATACACATGCATGTATCCAGACTATGCATACAGACGGTTATGAAGATTTTCACATGGAGGTATATGTTTCTGCATTAGGCTAAAGATAGTTTATAATGATGTCTCCAACCTGATCTCTTATGACACAGGTATTATAACCTTCTCCTTTTGTCTGCCTGTAACTTCCCACTCCAATGGTAAGAAACCTGGCTTCCACTACTCATCACTTATCAAATTCAGGGCTTGCTCCTTCAATAACTGATATGGTAGTTTCAGTCCTGTTAGCTACAAACCCCCGTGGAAAGAACTTACAGAGCCCATTGTTTATGTATGGTACATTTGCCTTTGGCCTGCAGATTCCATTCATTTACACAGTGAACTTAGGTCAGATAATTTTGTCCTAAGAGTGAGAGTGGCCTTTTAAAATTTTTCTTCTTCCTTTTAAATCTTTTGGCTGTGCCGCGTCATGTGGGGTTTTAGGTCCCTGACCAGGAATTGAACCCATATTTCCTGCACTGGCAACGTGGAGTCTTAACCACTGGGCCCCTAGGGAAGTCTGAAGCTTTTCATTTATTTCTCAATCTGTTATATTCTTTGTTAAATTCTGCATTCCAGTCTTTAGCACTCCATACCATAAATAAATAAATGTGAATAGGTAATAAATTACTTGTGTTCTGAAAACAGAAATCTATGTGCTTAGACAAATGCATAGTGGCAGGTATTCCTCACTAAAGTACCATGTGAAATATTTCAACCATATATTCTATAAACTCTTTATCATGTCTGTTTTACCTTTGCTAGAATGTCTTATACGATCATACAGTGTGTAGCACTTGAGGCTGGATTCCCTCACTCAGTAATGTAAGTGTTAGATTCATGCTTTCCTTTATTTTTATTTTAAATTGGTCTGTGGTTCATTCCTCTATATCTCTGAATGCTATTTTATTGCATTAGATGAGAGGAAAGATAATTTTCCCCCTAGCCTCAATGTTCTTCACTGAGATGTTCATAATGAAAGGAAGATGGATTGGAGAAAAACAATCAGAAGTTTAATATATGACATGCATACCTCCTATATAGTTGAAAGATACCTGGGAAAACTGTCACTTTCTGAAATGGTCCAAGACTTTACCTTAAATGCTATCATCAGCTAAGAATGCAAGAAGGAGGTTAAGGAATGGAAGAAGCTATTTAAGGGAGATTATTAGGTGAAGCACAGTAAACAAAGACATGGTGGTATGCAGATTAACTTCCAGGTCCATTCCATAGACCTTCTTGATATTTAGTCGAGTCATTTAGTGATATCAAGTCAGTCTTGATACTTAGTCCATTCTTGATATTTAGCCATCCTCTATTTCCTGGTCCAGACAGGGACACGTCCTTAAAGATGGAGATATCCTTAACAAATGTAAATCTACTTCATAAAATGGAATTTCGACTTGGTTTTCAAAGATCCTCCTGGTGCGGCTGTTTGTTTTTTTCTTTTGTTTTGTTTTGTTTTTTTTTAATTAATCTGTCCAAAATAACCCTTTTGTCAAATGTGCATATTTTGGGTGTGCTTTTTGTGCTCCCCTTGAAATGTGCATTCAGGGGAGGAGTGTCACCCTGGAGACTGTTGATATGTGACCCCATGGACAGGGACTGGGTTGGTCACCCTGAAGAATGTGGATATGTGACCCCAGGGGAATGTCAGAAGGAATTCACCCTGGAGACTGTGGAATTGTGAGCCCAGTTGCAAGGCTTGGGAAGGGGTCACCATGGAGACTGTGGATGTGTGACTCCAGATACAGTGTCTGGGAGGGATCACCCAGGGGACTGTAGATATGTGATCCTAGATATAGGGTTTGGGAGAATGTCACCCTGCAGACTGTGGACATGTGACCCCAGGTGCATGGTCCAGTGTGTTGTGATCACCCTGGAGATTGTGGAAGCGTGACCACAGGTACTGGGTCTGGGAAGTGGCGTCATCCTGGAGATGTGCACATGTGATTACAGACACAGGATATTTCAGGTGGAGTCACCTTGGAAACTGGAGGAGTGACCCCAGGTGCAGGGTCTGGGGTGAGGTTCAGTGACGTCAGGACTCTTGTCTTGTTGGGAGAGACACATCAGGATTCTCCTCGAGATGTTGCAATGCAATACGGACGCCTCTCAAGGTGAGGGGGGAGACCAAGTTTGCCTTTGCAGTTGCCAGAGCAATACTGTGACTCCTGTCAGTTTTCAAGAGGAGACAGGTTTCATCTCCTTTTGAAGCATTGAACTCCACGTGCCTCTCGTGTTGTCAAAGGGATGTGAGGCCTCCTGTCAAAATGAGGCGGGGAACTAGGGCATTCTCTAGGGTCTCCACAGGGGATTCAGACGTCCCTTCCTCTTATGAGATGAAAGACGAACCTGCATTCAAGTCACTGCAGGGAAATCCGGCCTTATTTCAAACCAGGGCATCTTGGTGTCCATTCCACGTGAGGCAGCAAACTCAGGGTCCCTCTCACATATCTATAGCTGAGAGAAGCCTCCTCTTTAGGTGTTGTTTAAACCTGGCATTCCTCTTGAGACAAAGCCAGGAAATCAGGTCTCATCTCGAGATGATTTGAGGTACACGGAGCTGTTTTCTAGTTGCTGTGCTGAACAGGGTGTTCCTCTATACTTAGGACAGTGTTTTCGGGGAATCTCTGGAGTTGCCTAAAGGAAGTCAAGCCACATGTCGTGTTTGATGGGGAACGCCAGATGGCTCTGGAGCCAATGAAGGGGAATCTGGCCTCATCTTGAGTTGATTTGGAGTACACGGAGTGCTTTCATGTTGCTGCGGGGACCTCAGGGTCCCTCTAGACTTGTATCAGTGTTCTTGGGGACTCTCTAGAGTTCCATCAAGGACGTCAAGGCTCCTTTCATGTTTGATGGGGAACACGGACTTGCTCTGCACTCAATGCAGGGGAATCTGATCTCATCTCTCATCGAGTGGGAAGTCTCATGGTTTTTCTCGAGTTGCGGAGGGAACCTGGGGTATATTCTCGAGTGACGACAGGGATGGACTCTTAAAACTCCTGTTTGTTCAATGATGTCAGGACGCCTGTCTAGTTGTGAGGGTCACCTCGGGATTCTCCTCGAAACTTGGTTGGACAATAGGGATGCCTCTCGAGATGAGTAGGGAAACCCACTGTCACTTTCAAGTTGTTACAGGAATACTGGGATTCCTGTCAATTTTCAAGAGGAGTCAGTCATCGTCTACTTTTGAAGCATTGAACTCCGTGTTCCTCTCGAGTTGTCAAAGGGATGTGAGACCTCCTGTGGAAATGAGGTGGGGAACTAGGGCTTTCTCTAGGGTCTCCACAGGGGATTCAGACATCCCTTCATCTTTTGAGATGAAAGACAAGCCTGCATTCATGTCACTGCAGGGAAATCCGGCCTTATGTCGAGTCACGGCATCTCGGTGTCCATTCCACTTGAGGCAGCAAACTCAGGGTCCCTCTCACGTACCTATAGCTGAGAGAAGCTTCCCCGTGAGGGGGTTCTGGAAAGTTGGCATTCCTCTTGATTCGAAGCCAGGGAATCAACTCTCATCTCGAGATGATTTGAGGTACACGGAGCTGTTTTCTAATTGCTGTGCTGAACGTGGTGTTCCTCTATACTTAGGACAGTGTTTTCAGGGAATCTCTGGAGTTGCCTAAAGGAAGTCAAGCCACTTGTCGTGTTTGATGGGGAACGCCGGATGGCTCTGGAGCCAATGTAGTGTAATCTGGCCTCATCTCATGTTGATTTGCAGTACACTGAGCACTTTCGTGTTGCTGCGGTGACCTCAGGGTCACTCTAGACTTGTATCAGTGTTCTTGGGGACTCTCTGGAGTTCCATCAAGGAAGTCAAGGCTCCTTTCATGTTTGATGGTGCACATGGAATTGCTCTGCACGCAATGCAGGGGAATTTGATCTCATCTCTCTTCGAGTGGAAAGTCTCATGGACTTTCTCGTGTTGCGGAAGGAACCTGGGTTATATTCTCGAGTGACGAAGGGGATGGCCCCTCATAACGCGTGTTTGTTCAGCGACATCAGGCCTCCAGTCTAGTTGCGAGGGACAACTCGAGATTCACTTCGAGACTTGGCAAGTCCATAAGGAGGACACCTCTCGAGGTGAGGTGGGAGACCCAGTGTCCTTTCAAGTTGCCACAGGGATACTGGGATTCCTGTCAATTTTCAAGAGGACTCAGTCATCGTCTACTTTTGAAGCATTGAAATCCGCTTTCCATTCGTGTTGTCAAAGGGATGTGAGGCCACATGTCAAGATGAGGTGGGGAAATAGGGCTTTCTATAGGGTCTTCAAGGGGATTCAGGAATCCCTTCATCTGATGAGATGAAAGACGAGCCTGCACTCAAGTCACTGCAGGGAATTCCGGCCTTATTTCGAGTCAGGGCATCTCGGTGTCCATTTCACTTGAGGCAGCAAACTGAGGGTCCCTCTCACATACCTAGAGCTGAGAAAAGCCTCCGCTTGAGCTGCTGTGGAAAGTGGGCATTCCTCTTGATTCGAAGCCAGGAAATCAGCTCTCATCTCGAAATGATTTGGGGTACACGGAGCTTTTCTCGAGTTGCTGTGCTGAACTTGGTGTTCTTCTATACTTGGGACGGTGTTCTCAGGGAATCTCTGGAGTTGCCTAAAAGAAGTCAAGCCACTTGTCCTGCTTGATGAGGAATGCTGGATTGCTCGAGAGCCAATGCAGGGAAATCAGGCCTCACCTCAAGTTGATTTGAGGTAAACGGGGATATTTCATGTTGCTGCGTTGACCTCAGGGTCCCACTAGACATGTGACAGAGTTACTGGGGACTATGTGGAGTTTCATCTAGGAAGTCAAGGCTCCTTTCGTGTTTGATGGGGAACACCGACTTGCTTTGCATGCAATGCAGGGGAATCAGGCCTCGTCTCACGGCGAGGGGGAATTCTCATGGTTTTCTCGAGTTGTGGCGGGAAACTGGGTTATATTCTCGAGTTACAGCTGGGATGGCCCTTCAAAACTTGTGTTGGTTCAGTGATATCAGGACTCCTGTCTAGTTGTGAGGGACACATCGAGATTCTCCTCGAAGCTTGGCAGGGCAATAGGGACGCCTCTCAATGTGAGAGGGGCAACCCAAGGTCCTTTCCAGTTGCCACAGGAATTTTGGGATTCCTATCAATTTTCAAGAGGAGGGAGCGATACTCCCCTTTTGAAGCATTTAAATCCACGTGCCTCTCGAGTTTCAAAAGGATGTGAGGCCTCCTGTTGAGATGAGCCGGGGAACTAGGGCTGTCTCTAGGGTCTCCACAGGGGATTCAGACATCCCTTCATCTTGTTTGATGAAAGACGAGCCTGCATTCAAGTCACTCCAGGGAATTCCGGCCTTATTATGAGTCAGGGCATCTCGGTGTTCATTCCACTTGAGGCAGCAAACTCAGGGTCCCTCTCACATACATATACCTGACAGAAGCCTCCTCGTCAGGTGCTTGTGTAAAGTTGACATCCCTCTTGAGTCAAAGCCAGGGAATCAGCTCTCATCTCGAGATGATTTGGGGTACACAGAGCTTTTCTCGAGTTTCTGTGCTGAACTTGGTGTTCCTCTAGTCTTGAGATGGTAGTCTCGGGTAATCTCTGGAGTAGCCTAACGGAAATCAAGTCACTTTCTGTGTCTGATGGGGAACGAGTGATGTCTCTGGAGACAATGCAGGGGAATCGGGTCTCATCTCGAGTTGATTTGAAGTACACGGTGCACTTTCATGTTGCTGCAGGGGACCTCAGGGTCTCTCTAGACTTGTGACAGTGTTCCTGGGGACTCTCTGGAGTTCCATCAAGGAAGTCAAGGCTCCTTTCGTGTTTGATGGGGAACACGGACTTGCTCTGAATGCAGTCCAGGGGAATCGGGCCTCATCTTGAGTTGATTTGGAGTACATGGAGCCCTTTCATGTTGCTGCGGGGACCTCAGGGTCCCTGTAGACTTCTGACAGTGTTCTTGGGGTCTCTCTGGAGGTCCTTCAAAAAAGTCAATCTCCTTTCCTTTTGATTGGGAACACGGACTTAACCTGCATACATTGCATGGGAACTGGGCCTCATCTCGCGGTGAGGAGAAAGTCTCATTGTTTTTCTGGAGTTGTGGAGGGAACCTGGTTATGTTCTAGAGTTACGGCGGGGATGGCCCTTCAAAACTCATGTTTGTTCAGCGATGTGTGAACTCCTGTCTAGTTGCGAGGGACACCTTGAGATTCTCCTCAAGGCTTGGCAGGACAATAGTGACGCCTCTCGAGGTGACGGGGGAGACCCAGTGTCCTTTCAAGTTGCAACAGACATACTGGGATTCCTGTCAATTTTCAAGAGGACTCAGTCATCGTCTCCTTATGAAGCATTGAATTCCGCATTCAACTCGTGTTGTCAAAGGGATGTAAGGTCACCTGTCGAGATGAGGTGGGGAAATAGGGCTTTGTCTAGGGTCTCCACAGGGGATTCAGACATCACTTCATCTTTTGAGATGAAAGACAAGCCTGCATTCAAGTCACTGCAGGGAAATCCAGCCTTATGTCGAGTCAGGGAATCTCGGTGTCCATTCCACTTGTGGCAGCAAATTCAGGGTCCCTCTCACATACCTATAGTTGAGAAAAGCATCCGCTTGAGCTGCTTGTGGAAAGTTGGCATTCCTCTTGAGTCGAAGCCAGGGAATCAGCTCTCATCTCGAAATGTTTTGGGGTACACGGAGCTTTTCTCGAGTTGCTGTGCTGAACTTGGTGTTCCTCTAGACTGGTGGCGGTATTCTCATAGAGTCTCTGGAGTTGCCTAAAAGAAGTCAAGCGACTTGTGCTCTTTGATGAGGAATGCAGGATTGTTCTGGAGCCAATGCAGGGAAATCAGGCTTCATCTCGAGTTGATTTGTGGTACACGGGGCTCTGTCGTGTTGCTGCATTGATCTCAGGGTCCCTCTAGACTTCTGACAGAGTTCTTGGGGACTATGGAGAGTTTCATCTAGGAAGTCAAGGCTCTTTTCGTGTTTGATGGGGAACACGGACTTGCTCTGCATGCAATGCAGGGGAATCGGGCCTCATCTCACGGTGAGGGGAAAGTCTCATTGTTTTTCTGGAGCTGTGGTGTGGAACCTGGGTTATATTCTCGAGTTACGGCAGAGTTGGCCCTTCAAAACTCGTGTTTGTTTAGCGACGTCAGGACTCCTGTCTAGTTCCGAGGGACACCTTAGGATTCTTCTCGAGGCTTGGCAGGACAATTGGGATGCCTCTCGAAGTGAGGCGGGACACCAGGTTTCCCTTTGCAGTTGCCAGAGCCATACTGTGACTCCTGTCAGTTTTCAAGAGGAGTCAGGCTTCGTCTCCTTTTGAAGCATTGAACTCCGCTTGCCTCTCATGTTGTCAAAGGGATGTGAGGCCTCCTGTCGAGATGAGGCTGGGAACTAGCGTATTCTCTAGGGTCTCCACAGGGGATTCAAACATCCCTTCATCTGTGAGATGAAAGACAATCCTGCATTCAAATCACTGCAGGGACATCCGGCCTTATTTCAAGTCAGGGCATCTCGGTGTCCATTCCACTTGAGGCAGCAAACTCAGGGTCCCACTCACGTACCTATAGCTGACAGAAGCCTCCTCTTTAGGTGTTGTTTAAAGCTGGCATTCCTCTTGAGTCAAAGCCAGGGAATCAAGTCTCATCTCGAGATGATTTGAGGTACACGGAGCTGTTTTCTAGTTGCTGTGCTGAACGTGGTGTTCCTCTATGCTCAGGACGTTGTTCTCGGGGAATCTCTGGAGTTGCTTAAAGGAAGTCAAGTCACTTGTCATGTTTGATGGGGAACGCTGGATGGCTCTGGAGCCAATGAAGGGGAATCTGGACTCATCTCGAGTTGATTTGGGGTACACCGAACTATTTCATGTTGCTGTGGTGACCTTAGGGTTCCTCTAGACATTTATCAGTGTTCTTGGGGACTCTCTGGAGTTCCATCAAGGAAGTCAAGGCTCCTTTCATGTTTGATGGGGAACACGGAATTGCTCTTCACTCAGTGCAGGGGAATCTGATCTCATCTCTCATCGAGCAGGAAGTCTCATGGATTTTCTCGAGTTGTGGAGGGAACCTGGGTTATATTCTCAAGTGACGATGGGGATGGCCCGTCAAAACTCGTGTTTTTTCAGCTACGTCAGGACTCCTGTCTAGTTGCGATGGACAACTCGGGATTGTCCTCGAGTCTTGGCAGGGCAATAGGGATGCCTCTCGAGGTGAGGCGGGAGACCCAGTGTCCTTTCAAGTTGCCACACGGATACTGGGACTTCTGTCAATTTTCAAGAGGACTCAATCATTGTCTACTTTTGAAGCACTGAACTCCGTGTTCTACTCGTGTTGTCAAAGGGATGTGAGGCCTCCTGTCGAGATGAGGTGGGGAACTAGGGCTTTCTCTAGGGTCTTCATAGGGGATTCAGATATCCCTTCATCTTTTGAGATGAAGGATGAGCCGGCATTCAAGTCACTGCAGGGAATTCCGGCCTTATTTCGAGTCAGGGCATCTCGGTGTACATTCCACTTGAAGCAGCAAACTCAGGGTGCCTCTCACATACCAAGAGCTGAGAAAAGCCTCCACTTGAGCTGCTTGTGGAAAGTTGGCATTGCTCTTGTTTCAAAGCCAGGGAATCTGCTCTCATCTCGAAATGATTTGGGCTACACGGAGCTTCTCTCGAGTTGCTGTGCTGAACTTGGTGTTGCTCTAGACTTGGGATGGTGTTCTCGGGGAATCTTGGAGTTGCCCAAAAGAAGTCAAGCCACTTGTGCTCTTTGATGAGAAATGCAGGATTGCTCTGGAGCCAGTGCAGGGGAATCGGGCCTCATCTCGAGTTGATTTGTGGTACACGGTGCTCTTTCCTATTGTTGCACTGACCTCAGGGTCCCTCTAGACTTCTGACACAGTTCTTGGGGACTATGTGGAGTTTCATCTAGGAAGTCAAGGCTCCTTTCGTTTTTGATGGGGAACATGGACTTGCTCTGCATGCAATGCAGGGGAATCGGGCCTCATCTCATGGCAAGGGGGAATTCTCACGGTTTTCTTGAGCTGTGGCGGGAACCTGAGTTATGTTCTCAAGTTATGGTTGGGATGGCCCTTCAAACTCGTGCTGATTCAGTGACATTAGGACTCCTGTCTAGCTGCAAGTGACAACTCGGGATTCTATTCGAGGCTTGGTAGGGCAATAAGGATGCCTCTCGAGGTGAGGGGGGAGACCCAGGGTCCATTCCAGTTGCCACAGTAATTTGGGGATTCCTATCAATTTTCAAGAGGAGGCAGCCATGCTCTCCTTTTGAAGCATTTAAATCCATGTGCCTCTGGAGGTTTCTAAAGACTGTGAGTCCTCCTGTCGAGATGAGCCGGGGAACTAGGGTTTTCTCTAGGGTCTCCACAGGGGATTCAGACATCACTTCATCATGTGTGGTGAAAGACGAGCCTGCATTAAAGTCACTGCAGGGAAATCCAACCTTATTTCGAGTCATGGCATCTGGGTAACCATTCCACTTGATGCAGTAAACTCAGGGTCCCTCTCACATACCTAGAGCTGAAAGAAGCCTCCTCTTGAGGGGCTTGTGGAAAGTTGGCATTCCTCTTGAGTCAAAGCCAGGGAATCAGCTCTCATCTCGAGATGATTTGGGGTACACGGAATTTTCTCGAGTTGCTGTGCTGAACTTGGTATTCCTCTTGTCTTGAGACGGTATTCTCAGGTAATCTCTGGAGTTGCCTAAAGGAAGTCAAGCCACTTGTTGTGTTTGATGGGGAATGAGTGATGGCTCTGGAGCTAATGCAGGGGAATCGGGCCTCATCTCGAGTTGATTTGAAGCACACAGTGCACTTTCATGTTGCTGTGGGGTTCTCAGGGTCCCTCTAGACTTTTCAAAGTGTTCCTGGGGACTCTCTGGATTTCCATCAAGGAAGTCAAGGCTCCTTTCGTGTTTTATGGGGAACACAGACTTGCTTTGCATGCAGTGCATGGGAAGCGGGCCTCATCTCGAGTTGATTTCAAGTACACAGTGCATTTTCATGTTGCTGCGGGGACCTCAGGGACCCTCGAAACTTGTGACAGTGTTCCTGGGGACTCTCTGGATTTCCATCAGGGAAGTCAAAGCTCCTTTCGTGTTTGATGGGGAACACAGACTTGCTCTGAACGCAGTGCAGGGGAATCGGGCCTCATCTCGAGTTGTTTTGGAGTACACAGAGCCTTTACATGTTGCTCTGTGTTCCTCTCGAGTTGTCAAAGGGATGTGAGGCCTCCTTTTAAGATGAGGCTGGGAACTAGGGTATTCTCTAGGGTCTCCACAGGGGATTCAGACATCCCTTCATCTTGTGAGATGAGAGATGAGCCTGCATTCAAGCCACTGCAGGGACACCTGGCCTTATTTTGAGTCAGGGCTTCTCAGTGTCCATGCCACTTGAGGCAGCAAACTCAGGGTCCCTCTCACATACCTATAGCTGAGAGAAGCCTCCTCTTTAGGTGTTGTTTAAAGCTGGCATTCCTCTTGAGTCAAAGCCAGGGAATCAGCGCTCATCTCGAGATGATTTGAGGTACACAGAGATGTTTTCTAGTTGCTGTGCTGAACGTGGTGTTCCTCTATACTTAGGACGGTGTTCTCGGGTAAACTCTGGAGTTGCCTAAAGGAAGACAAGCCACTTGTCGTGTTTGATGGGGAATGCTGGATGGCTCTGGAGACCATGCAGGGGAGTCAAGCCTCACCTCGTGTTGATTTGAAGTACACAGAGCGCTTTCGTGTTGCTGTGGGGAACTCAGTGTCCCTCTATACCAGTGACAGTGTTCCTGGGGACTCTTTGGAGTTCCATCAAGGAAGTCAAGGCTCCTTTCGGGTTCATGGGGAACAGGGAATTGCTCTGCCTGCAGTGCAGGGGATTCAGGCCTCATCTCACGGCCAGGTGAAAGCCTCATGGTTTTTCTCGAGTTGCGGCAAGAACCTGGGTTATGTTTTCTAGTTACGACGAGGATGGACCTTCAAAACTTGTGTTGGATCAGCAACGTCAAGATTCCTCTCTAGTTGCGAGGGACACCTCGGAATTCTCCTCGAGGCTTGCATGGGCAATAGGGATGCCTCTCGAAGTGAGGCGAGAGACCCAGGGTTCCTGTCCAGTTGCCATAGGGATATCGTGATTCCTATCAATTTTGAAAAGGAGTCAGGCTTCGTCTCCTTTTGAAGCATTGAACTTCGAATGCCTCTCGAGTTTTCAAAGGGAAGTCAGGCCTCATGTCGAGATAAGGCAGGGAACTAGTGCTTTCTCTAGGGTCTCCACAAGGGATTCAGACATCCCTTCTTTATGTGAGATGAAAGATGAGCCTGCATTCAAGTCAATGCAGGGAAATCCGGCCTTATTTTGAATCAGGGCTTCTCGATGTCCATTCCACTTGAAGCAGCAAAATCAGGTTCCCTTTCACATACATATAGCTGAGAGAAGCCTCCTCTTGAGTTGCTTGTGGAACGCTGGCATTCCTCTTGAGTCCAATCCAGGAAATCAGCTCTCATCTTGAGATGATTTGTGGTACACGGAGCTTTTGTCGAGTTGCTGTGCTGAACTTGGTGTTCCTCTAGATATGGGACGGTGCTCTCAGTTAATCTCTGGGGTTGCTAAAAGAAGTCAAGCTACTTGATCTGTTTGATGGGGAATGCACGATGGCTCTGGAGCCAATGGAGGGGAATCCGGCCTCATGTCAAGTTGATTTGTAGTACACGAAGCTCTTATGTGTTGCTGTGGTGGCCTCAGCACCTCTAGACTTGTGAGGTGCTGAAGTCCCCAGTCTTCTTGGGGACTATGTGGAATTTCATCTAGGAAGTCAAGGCTCCTTTAGTGTTTGATGGGGAACTCAGATGTGGTCTGCATGCAATGCAGGGGAATCACACCTCATCTCGAGTCGATTTGGGGTACACGATGCTCTTTTGTGTTGCTGCGGGGACCTCAGGGTCCCGCTAGACTTGTGATAGTGTTCTTGGGGACTTTCTGGAGGTCCATCAAGGAAGTCAAGGCTCCTTTTGTGTTTAATGAGGAACACAGACTTGCTCTGCATGCAGCATTGCAATCGGGCTTCATCTCGCAGTGATGGGGAAGTCTCATGGTTTTTCTTGAGTTTCAGCGGGAATCTGGGGTATGTTCTCGTATTACGGCGGGGATGGCCCTTCAAAACTCATGTTGGTTCAGCGACTTCAGGACTCATGTCTAATTGCCAGGGATACCTCGGGATTCTCCTTGAGGCTTGGCAGGGCAATAGGGACGCCTCTCGAGGTGAGACAGGAGACCCAGACTTCCTTCGCAGTTGCCAGAGGGATATTGGGATCCCTATCAATTTTCAAGGTGAGTCAGGCGTCGTCTCCTTTTGACGCCTTGAAGTCTGCACTCCTCTCGAGTTGTCAAAGGGATGTGTGGCCTCCTGTCGAGATGAGTCGGGGAACAAGGGCTTTCTTTAGGGTCTCCACGGGGGATTCAGATATCCCTTCATCTTGTGAGATGAAAGACAAGCCTGCATTCACGTCACTGCAGGGAAATCCGGCCTTTTTTCGAGTCTGGGAATCTCATTGTACATTCCACTTGAGGCAGCAAGCTCAGGGTCCCACTATGATACTTATAGCTGAGAGAAGCCTCCTCTTGAGGTGCTTGTGGAAAGTTGGAATTCCCTTTGAGTCGAGTTCAGCGAATCAGCTCTCATCTCGAGATGATTTGGGGTACATGGAGCTTTTCTCGAGTTGCTCTGCAGAACTTGGTGTTCCTCTGGACTTGGAATGATGTTCTCGTGGAATCTCTGGAGTTGCGTAAAGGAGGTCAAGCCACATGTTCTATTTGATGGGGAACGTGTGATGGCTCTGGACCCAATTCAGGTGAATTGGGCCTCATCTCGAGTTGATTTGGGGTACACGAGCTCTTTCATGTTGCTGCGGAGTCCGCAGGGTCCCTCTAGCTTTGTAACAGTGTTCTTGGGGACTCTCTGGAGTTCCATCAAGGAAGTCAAAACTCTTTTCAAGTATGATGGGGAACACACACATGCTCTGCATGCAATGCAGGGGAATCAGACCTCATCTCACGGCGAGGGGGATGTCTCATGGTTTTTCTCGAGTTGCGGTGGGAACCTGGGGTATGTTCTTGAGTTGCGGTGGGGATGGACCTTCAAAACTTGTGTTGGGTCAGCGACGTCAGGACACCTGTCTAGTTGCGAGGGACACCTCGGGATTCTCCTCGGGGCTTGAGAGGGCAATAGGGAAGTCTCTCGAGGTAAAGTGGAGACCCAGGGTCCCTTTCCAGTTGCCACAGAGATATTGAGATTCCTATCAATTTTCAAGAGGAGGCAGGCATCATCTACTTTTGAGGCATTGAACTCCACGTGCCTCTCAAAGTTTCAAAGTGATGTGAGGCCTCCTGTCGAGATGAGGCAGGGAACTTGGGCTTTCTCTAGGGTATCCACAGGGGATTTAGACATCCCTTCTTCTTGTGAGATGATAGACGAGACTGCATTCAAGTCACTGCAGGGAAATCCGGCCTTATTTCGAGTAAGGGCATTTCGGTGTCCATTCCACACGAGGCAGCAAACTCAGGATCCCTCTCACATACCTATAGCTCAGAGTAGCCTCCTCTTGAGGTGCTTGTGGAAAGTTTCCATTCCTCCTGTGTCATAACTCTCATCTCGAAAAGTTTTGGGGTACACGGAGCTTTTGTCAAGTTGCTGTGCTGAACTTGGTGTTCCTCTAGATATGGGACGGTGCTCTCGGTGAATCTCTGGGGTTGCCTAAAGGAAGTCAGGCTATTTGCCCTGTTTAATGGGGAATGAGGGATGTCTCTGGAGTCAATGCAGGGGAATCGGGTCTCATCTAGAGTTGATTTGAGTTAAACGAGTTCTTTCGTGTTGCTGCTGTCACTTCAGGGTCCCTGCAGAACTGTGACAGTGTTCTTGGGGACTATGTGGAGTTTCATCTAGGAAGTCAAGGCTCTTTTCGTGTTTGATGGGGAACATGGACTTGCTCTGCATGCAGTGCAGGGGAATCAGGCCTCATCTCAAGTTGATTTGGAGTACATGGAGCGCTTTCATGTTGTTTCGGGGACCTCAGGGTCCCTCTAGACTTGTGAAAGTGTTCCTGGGGACTCTCTGGAGTGCCATCAAGGAAGTCAAGGCTCCTTTCCTGTTTGATGGGGAACACGGACTTGCTCTGCATGCAGTGCAGGGGAATCGGGCCTCATCTCGTGGCGAGGGGAAAGTGTCATTGTTTTTCTCGAGTTGCGGTGGGAACCTGGATTATGTTCTCGTGTTATGACGAGGATGGCCCTTCAAAACTCGGGTTGGATCAGTGATGTCAGGACTCCTGTCTAGTTGCGAGGGACACCTCGGGATTCTCCTCGGGGCTTGGGAGGGCAATAGGGACGCCTCTCAAGGTGAGAGGGGAAACCCAGGTTCCATTTGCAGTGGCCACAGGAATTTTGGGATTCCTATCATTTTTCAAGAAGAGTCAGCCATCGTCTCCTTTTGAAGCATTTAACTCCGTGTGCCTCTCGAGTTTTCACAGGGATGTGAGGTCTCATGTTGGGATGAGGCCAGGAACTAGGGCTTTCTCTAGGGTCACCACAGGGGATTCAGACATCCCTTCATCTCGTGAGATGAAAGACGAGCCTGCATTCAAGTCACTGCAGGGAAATCCAGCCTTATTTCGAGTCAGGACATCTCAGTGTCCATTTCACTTGAGGCCACAAACTCAGGGCCCATCTCACATACATATAACTGAGAGAAGCCTCCTCTTGAGGTACTTGTGGGCAGTTGGCATTCCTCTTGAGTTGAATCCAGGGAAGCAGCTCTCAACTCGAGATGATTTGGGGGTACAGGGAGCTTTTCTCGAGTTGCAGTGCTGAACTTTGTGTTCCTTTAGATATTGGACGGTACTCTTGGTGAATCTCTGGAGTTGCCTAAAGGAAGTCAAGCCACTTGTCATGTTTGATGGGGAATGCGAGATGGCTCTGGAGCCAATGCAGGGCAATCGCGCCTCATCTCGAGTTGATTTCATTTACACGAATTCTTTTGTTTTGCTGCGGTGACCTCAGGGTCCCTCTCGACCTCTGGCAGTGTTCTTGGGGACTATGTGGAGTTTCACCTAGGAAGTGAAGCCTCCTTTCATGTTTGATGGGGAACACGGATTTGCTCTGCACTCAGTGCAGGGGAATCGGGCCTCACCTCGCGGCCAGGGGGAAGTCTCATGGTTTATGTTGAGTTGCGGCTGGGACCTAGGGTATGTTCTTGGGTTACGGCGAGGATGGCCCTTCAAAACCCGTGTTGGTTGAGCGGCGACAGGACTCCTGTCTAGTTTTGAAGGACACCTCGGGATTCTCCTCGAGGCTTGGCAGGGCAATAGGGATGCCTCTCGAGGTGAGGTGTTGACCCAGCTTCCCTTTGCAGTTGCCACAGGGATATTGCTATTCCTATCAATTTTCAAGAGGTGTTAGGCATCGTCTCCTTTTGAAGCATTGAACTCCGTGTTCCTCTCGAGTTGTCAAAGGGATGTAAGGCCTCCTGTCGAGATGAGGTGGGGAACTAGGGCTTTCTTTAGGGTCTCCACAGGGGATTCAGACATCTCTTCATCTTGTGAGATGAAAGACGAGCCTGCATTCAAGTCACTGCAGGGAAATCCAGCCTTATTTCGAGTCAGGGCATCTCGGTGTCCATTCCACTTGAGGCAGCAAACTCAGGGTCCCTCTCACATACCTAGAGCTGAGAAAAGCCTCCGCTTGAGCTGCTTGTGGAAAGTTGGCATTCCTCTTGAGTCGAAGCCAGGGAATCAGCTCTCATCTCGAATGTTTTGGGGTACACGGAGCTTTTCTCGAGTTGCTGTGCTGAACTTGGTGTTCCTCTAGACTTGGGACGGTGCTCTCGGGGAATCTCTGGAGTTGCCTAAGGGAAGTCAAGCCACTTGTCTAGTTTGATGAGGAAAGCGGGATTGCTCTGGAGCCAGTGCAGGGGAATCGGGTCTCATCTCGAGTTGATCTGGGTACTCGGAGCACTTTTGTGTTGCTGCGGGGACCTCAGTGTCCCTCTACACTTGCGACAGTGTTCTTGGGGACTCTCTGGAGTTCCATCACGGAAGTCAAGGCTCATATCCTGTTTTATGGGGAACACGGAATTGCTTTACATGCGATGCAGTGGAATTGGGCCTCATCTCACGGCGAGGGTGAATTCTCCTGGGTTTTCTTGAGTTGTGGTGGGGACCTGGGGTATCTTCTCGAGTTACGGCGGGAATGACCCTTCGAAACTCATGTTGTTCAGTGACGTCAGGACTCCTGCCTAGATGTTAGGGACACCTCGGTATTCTCATCGAGGCTTGATAGGGCAATAGGGACCCCTCTCAAGGTGAGGCGAGAGACCCAGGGTTCCTGTCCAGTTGCCACAGGGATATTGGGATTCCTATCAATTTTCAAGAGGAGTCAGGAATCGTCTCCTTTTGAGGCATTGACCTCCGCGTGACTCTCGAGTTTTGAAAGGAGTGTGAGGCCTCCTGTTGAGATGATACGTGGAACTAGGGCTTTCTCTAGGGTCTCCACAGGGGATTCAGACATCCCTTCATCTCGTGAGATGAAAGACGAGCTTGCATTCAGGTCACTGCAGGGAAATCCGGCCTTATCTCGAGTCACGGCATCTCGGTGTCCATTCCACTTGAGGCAGCAAACTCAGGGTCCCTCTCACATACCTATAGCTGAGAGAAGCCTCCTCTTGAGGTGCTTGTGGAAAGTTGGCATTCCTCTTGAGTCAAAGCCAGAGAATCAGCTCTCATCTCGAGATGATTTGCTGTACACGGAGCTTCTCTCTAGTTGCTGTGCTGAACTCGTGTTCCTCTAGACTTGGGATGGTGTTCTCGCGGAATCTCTGGAGTTGCCTAAAGGAAGGCAAGCCACTTGCTGTGTTTGCAGGGGAACGCCTGCTAGCTCTGGAGCCATTGCAGGGGAATCAGGCCTCATCTCGAGTTGATTTGTGGTACATGGAGCTCTTTTGTGTGATTGTGGTGACCTCAGGTCCCTCTAGACTTGTGACAGTGTTCTTGGGGCCTCTCTGGAGTTCCATCAAGGAAGTCAAGGCTCCTTTCTTGTTTGATGGGGAACACGGAATTGGTCTTCACGCAATGCTGGGGAATTGGGGTTCATCTCGTAGCGAGGGGGAAGCCTCATGGTTTTTCTCGAGTTGCAGCGGGCACCTGAGGTATATTCTCCAGTTGATTTTTGGCTGCACCAGACCACTGAGGAAGTTACCTTTTGACTATCCTTGATGACTGTTGTTAAATCCATCAAATTCTTTACATTTAATAGTGGAAACAAATGTGGTTAATGTAAGTTTGAAGTCAAGAATGACAAATTAATTTGCCTCTCTATCCCTGTGTTCCCCTTCACAGCTAAAATTTTCACCAGAGCACTGGAGAATTCTTTGCTAAATATATATTCCACAAAATGTTATTCTTATGAAATTTTAAAATCTTTAATCAATAACTTTGGTAAATGGTGGACTAAATTAAAAAAAAATAAAATATTCGCCTATGCAGCATTTCCTATGTTTATTTAATCATGCAAGTCTTCTTTCTCTTCTCTTTCTCTCTCTCTCTCTTTTTTTTTTTTTTGCAGGTCTTCTATCTTCAAATGAGCATCTTGGGGTTTAGTGTTCCCCCAAACACCCTATAAAGAGCTACCCTAAGCCAACTTTTCAAGCACAGTTATAAGGTTCTTTTTGGTAGATTCATGTAGCATTTATTAATTAGAGTGGATGAAGACTAACGATGCCTTCTTAACCTTGCCACCATGTTATAAGGAAAGAA
This sequence comes from Muntiacus reevesi, assembly GCF_963930625.1. Classification (NCBI taxonomy): domain Eukaryota; kingdom Metazoa; phylum Chordata; class Mammalia; order Artiodactyla; family Cervidae; genus Muntiacus; species Muntiacus reevesi. Next base: position 686,191 of record NW_027077890.1, on the reverse strand, counting down.
AGTCTGGCACATAACTATGAAATATTTACTAAACAGAAATTCATTATTAATAAAACATGCATGCATGCTAAGTTGCTTCAGTTGTGTCCGACTCTTTGCGACTCTACGGACTGTAGCCCACCAGGTTCATCTGTTTATAGGATTCTCCAGGCAAGAATACTGGAGTGGGTTGCCACACCCTCCTCGATCTTCCTGACCCAGAAATCCAATCAGCACCTCTTACATCACCTGCATTGGCAGGTGGGTTCTTTACCACTAGTGCCACCTGGCAAGCCCACAATAATAAAACATAAGGTAAATCTCAATAAAATTCAGATCTCTGCTCTTTTAAATGCACTGATCACAGCCTGCATGAAAGATTCACTCAAGGCAGAACAATACAGGCAGATTTACGTTCAACTTTTGGACTCAACATCTTTTAGAGATCAAGCCTCAAGTACCATCCCTAAGGTTACTGGCTACACAGTTTGCTAGATTTTATTTCCTGCTCAAAGAATAGAAGGGGTTGTCTTAAAATATTTCTGCCACATCAAAAGGCTTGAATAACACTTGTTTCACCAATGACAGTAAAATGAATTAGCACAATTTTATGTCACCTTTTCTATACTGAATATTCTTAAAATCATTTCAGACATTGTTATACACACATTGGGACATGTTTTATAACATCAGTTACCCTAATTTGCATATTAGAGCAATGTGGTTGTGGTGTGAAATTATGAAAGGGGAGAAGGGAAAGAGCTACCTCCTCGAACCATGTTGCCAAATGTGTTCTGTGAACCAACTGCATTAGAATCACCTGTAGTTCTTTCAAAATGAAGATTACTCCAAGTAATTACATGCACACCCTATCTGAGAGTCACTGGCACCGAGAATCAGCCTAAATCTTCTGGAAATGGCTTCAAAATTTTGTATCTCCTGTACTTTTGCAGGCATTTTGTGCCAAAACAAAGGGAATATGATGACAGTAAAGATCGATAAAAATTTTAAAGGGTTACCTACTGGTAGCTAAACTTACATGATTCAAGAAGGTCCCACAGTTTTCCTTTTCTGGATGTCACCACCAGGAATAAGAGCCACAAGATTTAATAACTGATGTGGCAATGGGTACCAACCAACCAGAATTGATGCTTTCCAGCCTGCAGGATCAGTGAACTGGCACTTTGTTGTTCCTGTATGTTATCAGCCCACAAATAACCATCGACCTCCCTGGCTGGCATACAGACAACTGCCTATAAGTAGTGGTGGGGTGATTTTTTTCCCTTTTTCTTTATAACTTTTATGTTGTGTTTTCTTTACTGGATTTGCTGTGTACTAACAATCGGTTGGTTGGATAGAGACAGTAGTGTCTTTGAGCCAACTCCTATTGACTTTGTAAAGCCAGTTGTTTGTATCTTTTCCAAACTCTACATTCAGTGATATCACACTGTTGCTTGAACTGGATCACTGTGGGAGTGTTTCTATCAAAGTGAATACTACCAATATGCTTCCCTCTCATAGCTGGTTGTTATACATTTTGCAGCACACCACTGGAGAGAGAGATTATTTTTTTTCACACCACTACTATAATACATATAAATGTACTAGATATAACATTTATCATTTTAAACATTTTGAGTGTCCAGTTAAGTGGCATTAAGTGTGTTCACACTGTTGTACAACACCATCACCTCCATCTCCAGAATTATTTCATCCTTCCAAACTGAAACCTTGTACCCACTAGACCACAACTCCACAGCCCTGGATAACCACTGCTCTACTTTCTGTCTATGAGTTTGTCTATTCCAGGCAGCTCAAAGAAGTGGAATCACACAGTAACTGTCTTCTCATGTCTGACTTCTCTCACGTAGTGTAATGATTTCAAGGAACACCCATGTTCTAGCATGTTTCAGAATTTCATTCCTTTTCAAGGCTGAATAATATTCCATTTTATGTATATACCATATTTTGCATATCTGTTCACATGTTGATAAATATTTAGACTATTTCTATGTAATTTTACTGAGGCGTAATTCACATATAACAAAATTATACATTTTAGGGCACACTGTTTGATGCACTTTGAAAGATGTATATATCCATGCAAACACAACAAAGATACAAAATAGTTCCACCACTCCCACCACGCTAGAAAGCTTCCCCCTCACCTCCTTTTAAAGACTTGGTTATTTGCCTGCACCGGGCCTTAGTCGCATTGTGGGGCTCCTCCTCACCTAGTATCCGCAGCGCGTGGCCTTAGCTGTGCTGCAGCACGCAGAACCTTGGTTCCCGGAACCCGTGTCCCATGCACTGCAAGGATAATTCTTAACCACTGGACTCTTGGGAAAATCCTTCATCCTTTACCTCTGTCAACATGCCCCAAACTCCCTGTCTCAGGCAACTGCCATTGTGATTTCTATTAATACAGATTTATTCTGCTCGATGGAGAATTTTCAGTAAATAAAATTAGACAGTGTCATACTTGATTCGGGCTCAGCTTTTTCACGCAGCATAATGTTTGCAAGACTCATCTGTACTGCTGTTTGTCTCAGTGATTCTTTCCTTTTTGTTGCTGGGCAGCATTCCACTGGCAAGGACTGTGAAGAATCTGAGATTTTATCCTGTTTGCAAGCTAAAAAGTTAGGCTGCCTCGGATTCATGCTTGTACCAGATCAAATATGATTTTTTTGCATGTAAGTTATGCCTCAATAAACTTATACAGGTAAAAACAACCTAAATGTCCACACATAGTAAATCTTGAGTCATAGCTGAGGAACCCTAAGCTTAGAAAACCTCAATCTTTAATAAGAGACTTCAAGAAAATCTGCCCAACCTTTGTTCCTGGAAGGAGACATTATCTTCATCATACTGGACTCCAAAAAATTTGCCTTCTGCTCCAGATGGAGAAATTATATTTTCCAAGGGTATCTACTGTGCAAGTGTTTTTTTTTTTTAAAGAAGATTGTCTGGAGCAAAACTGTCAGCACCTCTATTCATAAGACATGTGGAAACACAAGGGACCCATGGGAATCATGTCCCAGTGTCTGGCGTGTGAATGAAGTGAAGTGAAACTTACTCAGTCATATCTGACCCTTTGTCACCTCATGTGTATACAGCCTGTGGAATTCTTCAGGCCAGAATGCTGGAGTGAGTAGCCTTCCCCTTCTCGAGGGAATCTTCCCAACCCAGGGATCAGATGGAACCCAGGTCTCCCACTTTGCAGGTGGATACATTTGTTTGTGAAAATAATGTGTGTCAAACATTTGTGTGAGAATACATTTGTTTATTCACTCTCCTGTTGATAAATATTTGTTTATTCATCTCCTATTGATGAATGTGATTCACTCTCCTATTGATGAACATGGAGATTGTTTGCACTTTGGGCTATTATGAATAAAGTTGATATGAACATTCTTAGACACATGTTTTGGATCTCTATGTTTTAATTTCTCTAGGGTAAATACCTAGGACTGTAATTGCTAGGCCATATGATAAGTCTATGTTTAACATTATTAAAGCATTGCCTGGTTTCAAAAATAGTCATAATTTTTTTACTTCTGCCATTAGTGTATGAGAGTTCCAGGCGCTCCCCCTCTTTGCCAGTAAATATCAACATTTTATCGAGTCTACTTTATTATTATTATTTTCTCTGTCTTTCTCTATATATCTCATCCCCACTCTTTCAGAGAAAGTTGCAGATATGACACCACTTTACCCCTAATGTTTTGAAGTGTGTTTCTTTAAAAAACTTTTATATGACCACAGTACTATTATTAAAGTCAGAAAATTAATATTGATACAATACTGTTATCTAACTTAGAGATTTTATTCAGAATTCACCAACTTTGCCCATAAGGGCCTATTTTGCAAAAGAAAATCTGATATTATGTGTCATTTAATTATAATAGCCTTTTGATTCTTAACAGAGTGATTTGTATTAGTTTTTACATTAGAAGCAAATGGCCCTGTGATCTTAATCTCTTTTTAGGCATTATGATCTCCATTTTTATCTTTATTTTTATTTATTTATTTAATCTTTATTTTTAATAAGTTAACTAATTAATTACATAAAGCAATACATTCACATGGCTCAAAATTTTAAAAGCATGAAGTATTCAAAGGGAAAAATCTTTTTTCTACTCTACTCTCAGGTTCCCAATTTGGAGACTCCCCAAATAGAAATTTGTAATCGACCCCTAATTGACTATGTATACTTTTTTTTTTACACAAATCTGCTGACTATTGTTTGCCAAACACTTGAGATGGAGGAATTCATTTTCTTTTAAAGCAATGAGGTAATCTGGCAATGATGAGAAAAAGGATTGCTGTAAAGCTACTTCCTCTTTCAAATTAAATTGATCTTAGTCAGATTAAGAAGCTACTTACTACTACCTGTCTCCTTACTTCTCTATCTCCCCCCGCAGGGGACTGTGTCACCAGGACCTAATGCTAAAGCTTGTCACAGGTGAGGGACTTTGTGCAGAGGAAAGAAATAAAAAACTTGATCCACCCAGATGGCTCAAGAAATCCAGATCATCTCTGCCTTTCTCCTCTTGTTCTTATGTTACTTGGGAGAAAGATTCTAGAGGACAGAACTACACAAGGACCGTGTCTAATTTCTGGAGGAAGACCTTCTTTAAGACTCTGGGCTAGGACCCTCTCGGGTCAGTGACAGTGATTCAGGCAAGATTTGCCTTATATTCTGAGAATGGTAACGTGGAAATGGTAAAATAGTCAAGTGTCACAGGCACTGGCAGTGAAGACCCAGGTGTGCAGATGAGTCTTGTCACTTGCCCCTGGGTATGGCTGTTATATTTTCCAAATACAACATATAACCTGAAAGAAACTTTCCCAAATAAGTGAATTTATTTATATTAAAATTTCCAGTAGGATAACCATAATATATAGCTATTTGCAGGTTGTTTATTCATTATTGGAAATCTTCTTACTCTCTTATGACCTACTTGCATTTAAAAAAAAATGGCTCTACTAGTTTTTTCTTTTTTTCTTTTTTTAAAGATTATAGTGTAGAAAATTTCACACGCAAAAAATAGAACACAAATCTCCATATTCTCTTATCCTCCAGCTCCAAGTTTTCAGCTCAAGGACAAGCTTTTTCTATTTCTGCTCGACCCACCTCACCCCCCAACCCTTCATACAGATGGTTGAAGCAAATCCTAAACCAAAGCAAAGCAAATCATCTTATACCATCATTTCATCCATAAATGTTTCAGCATGTTTTCTTAAAAGGCAGTGAGTCTTTTAAAAAAATAATTTAAATTCCTTTATCATTATCCACAATTCCTTAATATTATCAAAGATCTAGTGTTCATATTTCCTTGATTGCCATAATATATAATTGAGCTTCTTTGTTTAAATCAGGGTTCTTGGCTGATGTATCACTTAAGATTCTCTGATCTTTATCTTCCTACTCAGTCTCTCTTTTGAGGAGGGTATCTATATTGAAATATAGTTGATTTACTCCCCTGGTGGTTCAGCAGTAAAGAATCTGCCTACAATGCAGGAGACACGGGAGGCTTGGGTTCAATCCCTGGGTCGGGAAGATCCCCTGGAGGAGGGCAGGGCAACCCACTCCAGTATTCTTGCCTGGAGAGTCCCATGGAAAGAAGAGCTGGTGTTCTGTAGTCCATAGGGTGGCAAAGAGTCAGACGCGATGGAAGAGACTGAGTATGCATGAGCACATAGCCGATTTATAATGTTACATTTCTTTCAGTTATACAATACAGTGAATCAGTATTTTTACAGATTATACTCCATTTTATTATGAAATAATGACTATTTTTTCTGTGCTGTACAATACATCCTTGGGGTTTATTTACTTCATACATAGTAGTTTTTTAATTTCAATTTTTTAAATTCTGAAAGTATGATAACACATTTACAGGAGACTTGGAAAATACACTGTATATTACAATTATTTTTTAAGGAGATAAATTAAGATTTTTAGTTGGAGTTTTAGTATCAAACTCTCAAAAATTAATAGAATGAATATGTAGAGAAATAGAATGATATACTAGACCTGAAAAACACTATGAACCAATTCAATATAATTAAGATTTATACAATTTTTACACAACAGTAGGACACAAATTCTATTCAAGTTCCCATAGACTGTAAATTGGGAGACTCTGGAACTTATCCAAGGACATAAAACAACGTGCAAAAATTTCATGGTCTTAAAGGTATTGAAATCACACAGGGTCTGTTCTCTTATCACAGTGGAATTACGTTAGAAACCAACATAAAAAGATATTTGAAAATAACCCACATCTTTTCAAGTGCAATGTGACATTTACTAAGAGAGTTACTCAGTCTCTCTCTATTTTCTTGATAAAGGATATAAATCGGAAAATATTTCTTAAAGTTAACCTTTACTGTAGGTAAGCTGCAGTTGCAGGTATGGTGCAAATTCAAACTGAAATAGTATTTAAAAGCATCCATTGGCAGAGTTCTCTAATTTACCACGGCAGATTTGAACTATAATAACTGAATAAGGTAAATCTATTACTTTGCAGACAAAGTATAAATATGTATGTTACACCAGATTACATTAAAATGTCTGTTAGTTTATTTTTCATTACCATTCCTGCTGTCAGTTCCACTTTCTCATTCACCTTAGTTATAGCTTAGTACTTAAAGTATTGAGTGGTCAAAGTTCAAACTTTAGGAGGAATGAAATGGCATTTCTTGGTCTTAAATTCTAATTATGCACCACAGGCTGAATTGTAGCTCTTTTCTCTCAAAATGTGTAGGTTTTCTGTTGATAAATTGGCATCTGTATTAGGGTGCAACCTTAGGGTAACTGACTGCTTACTTTTTAAGTTTTGTTAAACGCATATAGTGTGTTTGTATTTGCTGCATAATTGAGAAGTTTCATTTTTGCCCAAGTATTTTTTATTGTAAAGCTTTTTAGGAATTTGAAATCTTTCATCTTTGGAAAGAAATCTCAAGTTAATATTAAATCTTATTTTCAGTGGTTGAGTACTCAGATCCTGACTGAGGTGGTTTATTTGTAATACACTCTTTGTATCCTTAGGATCCTTAATTTAAAGTATACTGTATTTAATATTTTTAAAACACACAGTGTTTTAAAATACAATGTAATGTTAACTTTTTAATTAACTTCAGTTTTTGGAGTCCTGTATTATTAACTTTAGGTCAGTAGTATAATTTTATACACTATGGAGATTTTGTTGTGTCCTAGCTTTGTATTTTAATGCTTGCTGCGTTCAGTGTAAATGTTTCCTTATTGTTTTGTTTTTACCATGAAGATCAGAATTTGTGAGAAAGAGTTAGATGCAAAGGTTAATTGAGCACCTATAAATTTGGCTGTTTAATTAAAATTCAGTTCCTCAGTAAACAGTAGTCACATTTTAGATGCTTAGTAGCTTCAGGTGGCAGTGGCTACTGTATTGGACAGCACAAATACAAGAACAAAATGGCTCTGTCACTGCAGAAAGGTCTTTTGAATAGTGCTGCTTTGCAGTGAGTTAGGTTCTGTCTAGACTCTGGGAATACAGAGATAAACATGACTGACAAGGCAAACACTTAGCTCCTGGTGGGGTTGAGAGATGGCAAACAAATAGCTGATGTCCATCATGTCATCATTAGGAAGAAAGATGAAAGTGGGTAAGAGAGAAGATGTAATGAAACAGTGTGCGGGGAGGTACCTGTTAACTAGGTGGTCAGGAAATGCCTTCTTAATATTTGCATGTCAGTGAATGAAGAGAAGGAGCAAGTCTTGTGAAGACCTGTAGGAAGACCCTTCTAGGCACAGGGAACAGCAAGTGCAAAACCCTGAAGTGAGAACAGATTGGACATACTTGAGGAATGGCAGCAAGGCATGTGCAAGTGAGGTCCTGGGAGAATGGTGGGTGATGAGGGGGGACATGACGGACAGTAGCCACATCATGTTGTACCTTGTGGTCTGTGGTAAAAACTTAGAATTTTAACCTGAGTGTGGTGAAAAGACATTGGAGGGTTTTGAGCAGAGGAGTGGCATGATCTAAATTATGTTTATTTAACTTTAATATGCCAGATTTACAAATAAAACAGTTAAAAACCCCCATGCCCTCATTCTCCAACTCTAGCAAAATGGGCCCAACTGAGATCATTGATCCCATGGATGACCTGTCCTTCCTTTATATATATTATCTCCTTTATCCTTCCCTGTAATATTGTGAAGTAGGATTTGTGTTTTAAAAGATCACCCTGGCTGCCGTGTAGAGAGTTAAGTTTAGGGGGGCAAGAGGAAAAGCATGAGGGCCTTTGGGAGCCTGAGACAGCAGTCTTAAGTGAGAGGTGATGGTGGCTTGGAGTCGAACGGCAGGTGGTGGTTGAAGTGATGAGAAGCAGCCAGATTCTGGTGAAACCAGCAGGAATGCTGGTGTATGTAGTTAAGGAAAGAGGAGCAGGGGTGATGCCTGTACTGTGGTCCAGATGATGATGTGACTGCCCATAGGAGAGTTCAGTTTATTCATGTTAAGTTTAAGATACCTAGTAGAAGTCCAGAGGTTGTCAAGGACACATTTTTAGGTTAAGAAAAAGAGGAAAACCCAGTGAAGGTAACTAAGGAGATATGCTGCAATAGCTAGCTGTTGATTTATGGTCTGAGTTTGGCCTCCAGGCTTGCTAGAGCTGGAGCTAGCTATTGTAGTGTCTCATGTCCCATATCCCAAGCAACCCCTCAGCCACTGGCAGACTGGAATGATTGGTCCTCTGGATAGTAGGGAATCAGTGTTTCAGGTAGGAGAACATGATACATTGAAGAATACTGCTGAAGAATTTAGACAAACACATTGATTTGTGAAGGTATTAAATGTCTTTAATGAGCAATAGAATTTCTAGAGAATATAGTTACTCTTAAATGGAACACTAAGTAGAAGATTTTCTTGTATACTTTATAAATATTGCATTAGTAGTTCAAAATCAGAATTTTATTAAATTTTACTTTCTCCCTTTTTTTCTCATTTTCAGTAGATGAAATGCATGTAAAAATGAAAGCACCAAAAAGAACTGTGGGTGAAAGTTGGATGGCCTAACAGTTTATTCAGATTTTAAGATTTATTTACATATTATATCATTAGCAAAAGGTGTGTTATAAGGGTAAATTTGTAAGTGAATATTGACAAGTTGTTAAGTTTCTGCTTAAAGTCTTATTTGCTATTTTAAGTTATTGTTTCTTACAGATTTTCTAATCTGTGCTTATTTTACTAGGAGTCATGGCTTTGAAAGAATTACCTTACTGATTTCAAACACCATTTTAGGAGTAATTTTCCATATGCCTTAAAAGAAATAACCAAGCAAAAAAAGGAAAGGGACAAATAAAAGATATTGCCGTTCTCATCCACTGTTTAACCTGACATTTTCAGAAAACAGTCTCACACTGAACTTTGTACACTGCAAGTAGTTGTTATCTAGACTGTGACGTAAAGATAAAAGCTGTAGTATCTGATCTTAAACAAGTCACTTTAAGCCCTGGACTTCCAATTTTACTTAGTTTTTATTTTTATTTTTAATCTGTGAAGTGAATGTTTTGTGCTAAATGAGTGTCAGTTATCAAATTGTATAGATAAGAATTTAATAAAAATTTGCTTAGAGTGGATAGTTTGTTTGTGAGAGGCACTGTGTAATTACTGAATCTTTGAGAGCATAACATCACTAGTTTCTGCTCTCATTTATATACACAAGGAAGCGTAATGTAACTGTTATCAGTATCCTGATGGAAGAGGGATAATTGAAGAAAAGCAGTTCTCTTTTTTAAAATAAGTGAAAAGAACAAATTATGGATGAAGTTTCACTGGAAAAGTGTAAGCCTGGAAGTTATTTGAAATGTTTACCTGAAGTAAGAGCAGATAAACGTAAAAACAAATTACCAAATAAAACTTGACAAGCAGATACAGATACTCAAGGTGCAATTCCCCAAATGAGCAAACGCTTGAACAGATTTTAAAGTCTTTGTCAGAAGGTTCTTAAACTTATCAAAAGGAAGAAACTACTTGGAGAATCAGTGAGGCTCTTTGGGCAGAGTTCAGAGGATATGCTCAGAAGTGATAAGTATGTTGTAGGCAGAGAAACTTCATTCACTGAAGTTTTTTGGTCTCTCACTGTAAGTAAAGTATTATGACAGATAATTAGATGCCCTAAGGTATATTCTTTGATCTCTTAAGTGATTCATAAATTGCAAAAATCAATACAAAATCTTAAAATTGATAAAAATGTGTGTCAGACTCTAGTCATGAGATGGAAATCATACCAGTGATTTTCACAGAGAATTTAATACAACCGGTTGTTAACTAGGCATTTCCACTTAATAGTGGAAAGACAAAAGGGAACAGCAAGGTCTTGTCGGAAGCCACCACTGCCTCCTGACCGGAGAGCAAAGAGAAGAGGGCAAGTGGCTGGAAAGAAAGGCTGCAGCCCAAACTCAGGCCTCAAGGAAGGGGTTTGCACTCAGCTGGGACTAATGTCTTTGGGATCAGGAGAGGGGCCCAGTGGGGTAAGGTTACAGGGCTCAGCGAAGAGGGTTCTGCTGGCTGGCGCTGGTGTTCTAGGGGCACGGTGATACTGGTTCTGTGTCAGGAAGATACAGACTGGAACCAACTCTGGCTGCTAGAATGAACTGCTGCTGGCCTGAAGAGTGGTTGGGTTGCACTGGTGGCAAAAGGAAGCAAAAAATAGGACTAGGAAGCAAACAGAAAGTGCCGCATTTTCCTCCTCCAGCTTTCTGGTCTCAAGTACCCCTTGACTTCCAGGTGGCTCAGTGGTGGAGAGCCCTCCTGCCAGTGCAGGGACAGATTTCAATCCCTGGGTTGGTAAGATCTGCTGGAGAAGGAAATGACTACCCATTCCAGTATTCTTGCCTAGAATATCCCATGGAAAGAGGAGCCTGGCGGGCTGTAGTCCACGGGGTTGCTGAAGAGTCTGACACAGCTTAGTGACTAAACAATAACAAGCACTTTATTGGCAGAGCCTAACAAGAAGCAAACTGTAAAGGAGAAAATGTGACTCACCCCCAGGATCACAAAGTAAGAGCGTGGAAGCGTAGTTTTAAGGCTGAGAAACAAAAGCTCAATAACTTGCAGGAAGAAAAATGAATCTACATCTTTCACACAAGGCATATTTAAGTGTCATTAGAACTTTATAGTCAAGAAATGCTATAGGAATTAATAGGAGAAGACAGATCCTTGTTAGGATAAACAGACAAGGCAGTGTTGGAGAGTAGTGTTTTAATGTGAATGTGATTTTAGCAGGCAGAAGTGAAGTGAGGGATGATTGCAGTAATGGAAGGAGATATTATAGGGTATGAGAAAGCTATAAAATTGCATAATGGAGGACATGGGACAGACCTGGATCAAATTGGTTTCTACTGATGACTAACTTTAATGCTGAAAGTCATTTTTTTGTCTCTGACTCTCATTTCTCTTTCATCCTTGATCCTTTAGGCATTGAAGACTATTATTGGTTGGATCAAAACCATGTTTTAGGACCATTAATTTAGAGTTTCTGGAGTTGGAGGTGACAGAGAATCAAATATGGAGATACTTTCTTGAGCAAGTAAGTTGTTACTTGCTCCAGATACAGTTTTCTTATTAACACAGAAGTTTTTAATCAGGTCCATGGATAAGGTTGAGAATATCCTTCAATGCGTGAATATAATGACATGTGATTTTTATGTTGTCAAGGAAGAGGTTTCAGGTGTAATTTTCATCAAAATGAGATTAAATAAAAGGATGTTTGGAATTTGGTAGACCATTAAATGTAAGTAAACTACTCAAGAGCATATGGGTGTACTGTCATTATTCACTTTATTGGGCACTTAATATGTTGAAGGCACTTAGGAAAAAGAATGTAGGGTAATAAAAGTATATCAGTATAGTAGGGAGCTGGTCCTGCTCTTTCATGGGGGGCATAGGTCCTAGGGAGGGCTGCCTGCCTAGGTAGTGATTTGTGCTAAGATATAGAAGGTGAAAAAGGAGTTAACGATGAAGACACTGAGGTGGTGAAATTGTGGCATTTTTAGCAAAAGTGGATTGACAGTATTACCATAAATTTCCCTAGTGATTTGTTTTGAGGGTCCGCAGGCTGCTCTTGAACTTCCATAAGGAAGCTTGTTGAATATTTCTCAGATAGCCTTTGGAGGCTATCTATTAAATTCACAGATTCAAGTTAGAGGAGCCAATGTGGCCTAAGCTGGTGGTCTTCAATTTTGACCTGATGTCTAGATTTTTTTTAATCTTGGGTTGAACTGTGGAGTTACAAAAGATATTATTTTCATTGTGGTAAGATGTCCATAGCATAAAAATTAGCATTTTAACCATTTTTAAAGTGTACTGATTGGTGGCATTAAGTACATTTCACATTTTTCATGTTACCAGTCTGAAACTCGGTACACATTAAATAACAGCTTCCTATGCTCTTCTCCCTCCAGGTACTGGGAACCGCTATTGCATTTTTCCCCTTTATTAATTTGACTGTTCTGGTACCATGTATCAGTAGAAACTGAAAACACTGTTTAATGTCTGGCTTAACTTCACTTAGCATGATATCTTTAAGGTTTATTCATGTTGTGGCACTACTAGCATTTCATTCCTTTTTTTTTTTTTTTTAAATGGAGTTCATTTTTTAGAGCAATTTTAGATTCGTATTAAAATTGAACAGAAAGTACGGAGTCCTCATACACTACTCCTACCCCCATGGATGCACAGCCTCCCTCACGTCAGCGTCCCACACCAGAGTTGTGTATCTGTTGTAAAATACAAACCTCAGTGATACATCATTTACACTGGAGTCCTTGGTTTATGTGAGGGGTCACTCTTCTTGTTGTACAGTCTGAGTTTTGTGTAAAGACATAGTGTCATACGTGGTATTTTCACTGATCCAGAAGCAAGTTGCCCTCCAAATACACATTCTGCATCTATGGATTCAGAAAGCCACAATCCATACACATGATACACCATCTGCAGTTGGTTGAATATGTGGAGGCAGAACGGTATGGAGGGTTAACAGTATTCTTCACCACTATGCATTCACAGTTTAAAAGAACATGCCAGTTTCACTTAAAATTGTTCTTAATTAAGTAAAAAATTACTAATCTTATTAAGTCACAATCCTTGAAAACACGTAATTTTAATATTCTGTGTGGTGAAATGGAAAGTGTGCCTGAAGTATTTTGGCTGCATGCCAAAGAATGATGGTTGTCTCGAGGAAATGCACTTGTCATTCTGTTTGTATTTTCTGCAATGGACATGATTTTAATTTAAATGACTAACTATGCTTATTCAGACTTGGGTATTTGTAGATATTTTCTCAGAAATGAAAAAAATAAGCCTATCAGTTTCAGGAAAATAGTGTCTGTGCTAGAGATAAAATTTGAACTTTCAAGCAAAAATTAATATTTTTGGAGAACTTGTATCCACCATCTGAGTTTTATCTGTATATTCTATTTTTTTGCTCTTCATTTTTTTCATCTCTCTTCATTAGGCTTATTTAGAAGCTGCTAGAGGATTTACACACACACACACAAATACATACATTATATATATATATATATATATATATATATATATATATATATATACATATATATATAATATAAATGAAGGAGAATATATGTATTCTCCTTTATTTCCAAGGACTGTTTTAACAGAGCACAGTGCTTGAGCTTGGCAGTTTTCTTGTTTGAGCGTACTGACCGTACTGACTGCAACGCTTCGCTCTGTTGGTTCCCACTGCTGTTAGGAAGTCAGCTATGAGTCTGAACTGTTGCTACTTTATAAAAGTTACTTCCCTCCCCACCCCCCCCACCTCCCCCATAAGACTTTGCTCCTTGTCTTTTATTTTCTGCTGTTTGACAATGATGTATCCAGGTGTGGTTTTCTTTTTTATTGATTTTCCTTGGAATTCAGTGAGCTTCTTAAATCTGAGATCTTGAGTGAAGTGTCTAAACACATCTGAAAAATTCTCATCTTTAAAATATTAATGCCATTTTTCTCCTTCCCTTTAAAGACTAATTGATTGTATATAAGACCCACTTACTGAATTTTTTGTTTCTCTTTGTCTCATTCAAACATACATTTGTTGAATTTGTTTTATTTTTATTTTTCAGTTCTAGAGTTTCTGTCCAGTTATTCCAGCACTGTTTGCAGAAAAAGACTCTTGTTTCTCTTTTGGATTGCTTCGGCTCCTTTGTCTGAAATCATCAGTTGACTGTACTTGTAGGCCTGTCTTGGGGCTCTTCCACTGACCTATGTTTGTCTGTTCGTTCACCAGTTCTGTGCTGTCTTGATTACTGTAGTACAGTAAGCCTTGAAATCGAGTGGTGTGAGTCCTCCAACATTGTTCCGCTTTGGTCTTGTGTTGGGTAGTCTAGTGCTTGCCTTTGTGTGTAAACTTCAGAAATCATTTTGTTGATAACTATAAAGTAACTGGCTGGGGTTTTGATTGGAATTGTGTTGAATCTATAGATCTAGTTGGGAAAAATTGTTGCGTTAACTACTGAGATGATGTATAACTGGGATTGTTTTATGTAAGAGCTCTTTTTACTTCCAGTTCACCGTTACTCTGGCAGGGAGCCCTTACAGGTTCAGCTTGAAGTAGGGATAATATACCAGAGTCCCCATGTTTGTCTGGCTCTGGAGTTTGACTTTTCCCTGTGAGGCCTCTGAAAGGTTAGTTCCGTTTTCCAGGCTTTTCGTTGGAATTGGGTATTTGGTTCCACAGCCCTTGGAACCTGAGTACTGTGATCTTGCTTTATTTTGGGGACCCAGCAATTGTTCATCACCTTGTTACCTCTTGAATGCTTTTGAGTTGTTAAAAACTATTTCATCCAGCTTTTAAAGTTATTTTCAGGACGGGAATCAGTTCTAATTTCCTCCTCTATCATTGCTGAAAATGAGTTTCCCCAGTTTCCTGTCTCCCTCATAGAATTGGTGGTCAGTGTATTTAGACTTTAAAATTTTGTGTAAATTCTTGGAGGAGCGGGATGAATTCTCCCAACTTTTGAATGTCTGTTGACACCTTCCAGACAGTAATAGGTAAGTAGATCTTCAAAAGCTCTACCTGTGGTGAAGAAATGATGCAGTTGAGTTTTTGTGTGGTCTGGTTAGTATAAAATGTGCCTTGGTTTTGGGCACTGAAGAGTTGGGCAAAGAACCTACCAGTAGTTTTGGGTTTGTAGTATAGATTGCTACTCATCTGTCCCAGTTTTCATTCATTCTCTCTCCGTGATAGAATTCCCAGTTTTTTGCTGGGCTGTGCTGTGCTTACTCACTCACTCAGCCAGGTCCCGACTCTCTGCGACACCATGACTGTAGGCCACCAGGCTCCTCTGTCTATGGGGATTCTCCAGGCAAGAATACTGGAGTGAGTTGCCATGCCCTTCTCCAGGGGATCTTCCCAACCCAGGGATGGAACCCAGGGCTCTCACAATGCGGCCATATTCTTTACCAACTGAGGCACCAGGGAAACCCAAGAATACTGAAGTGGGTGGCCTACCCCTTCTCCAGAGGATCTTTCCAACCCAGGAATCGAACTGGGGTCTCCAGCATTGCAGGCGGATTCTTTACCAGCTCAGCTAAAAGCTCACATACATGTATGCATTTAAGCAGACTTCAAATCCAGCTAACTTTTATTCTTGCTATACATCCCCCTTTCTCCTAGTCTGTACCAGCATTGTTTCTTGAGCTTGTCACGTCTTGCCTGTATTGCTCAAGTAGACATACAACTACTTCTTTGTTTAGAGTCTTGTAACTTATATTTTCTTTTTCATCAGCAGAAATGAAAGAACTTTTCAACTATGTTACTCCTGTGCTTGCAGAATTGATTTTAGTGTCCTTAGTTTTCAACTCTTTGTGATCTGGTCCCATTTGTCATTCCTAACCCTACATTTGATACCCTAATAACACCAAATATTAAAAATTTCCCTCCCCTTGTATTTGTGGTTCCTTACGACTGTGTCCTTTCTCATGCCTAATCCAGGGTTAACTTTCTTTTAAAATAAATTAGTTTCAGGTATTTTTTTAGTTTAATCAACTTTACATGTTTCTGAACATGAGAATAAATAGGCTCTGCTGTTGAATGCAGTGTAGCCTGAAATCTACACTGTGTTTATATAGTGTTTATATATCTAGTGGTTTTTATCCTAAGTTGCAAATTTTGTTTTTCTTAAGATAATCTGTTAGAAAAAGTGATTGTAATATGTGAGTCATAAAATTAAATTGTTTCAGAATTGGGCTTATCTAGACCAGTCTCCTGTTTCACATATAAGGAAATTGTGGCCAGGAGAAATTAGTGATTCTGTCAAGTCAAAATTAGTTAGAAGCAGAATCAAGGTCTGTCGTGAGTTTCATCCTAATATAAATATCTGCTTAATGAAAATCTTCAAGTGTGTTGAAGTTTTCAAGTGTTCTTATCCCTGTAGTACATCTAGGATTACCACACCATGTTTCAAGGGCCTGTAGTTCTTGTGTGAATAGCAACTTGGGTAATGAACTGAGCAGTATGCATTCTTAATTTATGCCTTAACAACTCTGATTCTGTAATGAATGGTTTGCTTACAGTCGCTTTAATATACTTACCTTCTTGACAGTTCATTCTGGGAGGAATAGTTAAGTGTTTAAGTGAAACAGGCATGGTAGATACAACACTTAACAGTTATGTGTGTCTTTGTTTTTAGCATCAAGCATTGCACGATTCTCTCGAATAATGTAGATCACCTTTTACTGAATTTAACACTGTCTGATATCATGGTCTCCCTGGCAAATGCCTCAACTTTGCAGAAGGATTCCAGTTGGATAGAAAGGATAAGGAAATTTGTAACAGAAGTCCTTGAAGATGGGTCTAGGCTAAACAGTAAGCAGCTGAACAGATTGCTTGGTGTCTCCTGGAGGTTAATGCAGATGCAGTCAGACAGAGGTGGGTGTCAATGCTCTGTCCTTACTTAAGAGAGGGGCTCTTACGCATACTGTTAATGTTGAGCATCTAATTTTGAGTTCATACCTGTCAAACATTTCATAGTCATTTACGTTCGAGCCATAAAAGGTAGCCAGCATAATCATGAAGGAATGTCTGCTTGAACCCTGATGGCTGAGAACACCCCCTTTTCGGTGGGTAGGTCCACTCTGAAGCTGATGGGTAGGTTTTCTACTAGATTACATAGTTGGAGTGAAAGAAGGTCAGTTTTATTAATAGGAAATGACATTGAGCCTAAGGATAAAGAAATACTTTTCTGATCTAGTTTGACTAGAAATTGGTGGATCCTTATCTCTTTACCTTTCTTGTAACTTGAAGTTATGTTGCATTAAGTCAGTTTTTAGTGTGACTTACTAATTCTTTTCATTCAAGCAGAACTTTGCTGTTTGGTTCCTGGCTTATCCACCTTTCTAGTATTGTGGTATTTGTTGTCCTTTCCTAGGTTTGTTGTCTCTTAGGAAAATTTGTACTGTAATCTCCGATTGGTTTGACTTTTTTATTAGGCCATTGATGTAGGATTTTGATGGTAGTCATCAGTTTGTGGCTAAAATCTGCTTCCTCATAGGAACAAGGTGCTTCTGTGCTTTTTAGAAGAATTATGGTGCTGGTGAAGAAACATTTTGACTCACATGCAGCTGTTTTCTCTTGTTTCTTAGAGGTTACAGAGTCTCTCATAAAGGCAGTTTATACATTGTATCAGCAGAGAGGCCTTCTCCTTCCAGTTCCGACTTTTTACTGAAGTTTTTCAGTAAAAGCTATCAAAAAGAAGAACTGAGATCTTACAGAATCCGGTACAGTTCCTTTGTTATTTTGCTTTTCTTTTTCTTACCAGGTTACTTTGTAATCTGTATGAATAAGATGATAGGGTGATTAAATCTTTGGAGAAAATCTTCTTTTTATCCTTTTTGGTTTTATTATTTTTTTTTTTAAATAAAAAGGCATACATAATAGTTTCAGTAACCTTTATACACATAACTGAGAAGGTAAAAGTCTCTTTGAGCATATATTTCCACTTGTCTGCTTAACAGCTAAAGGACAATTATTGGAACCACCTGTAGCAGCCTCAGAATTTTGTTTTGCTTCCCATAAAAATTATGGAGGTTTAACCTCCGGCCCTTAGTGACATATTGGGACACATGGTATAAGAATGAGGGCAGTAGAAGAGGAGAGGTGTACAATAGGTGAAAGAGATTAAAAGGTGCAAACTGAGTTATAAAGTAAATAAGTCATGGGGATATAATATACAGCATAAAGAATATGACCAGTAACTTTTATTAGGACAGGTGGTTACTAGACGTATGGTGACCATTTGCAATGTGTACAGATGTCAGACTATTATGTGATACATACCTGAAACTAACATAATACTGGGTGTCAAAAATGTTTCAATAAATTTTTAAATGGCGGTATCTTAAAGAGCAAAAGTGTCCAGCTTGGTTTGGTGCTGTCTGGTGATGCAGACAACACGAAGAGTAGAACTCAGGAATCAGTCTTAGATGTGGTGAGTTTGAGGTTTACTTGGGATAGTCTGGAAGAGATGTTTGGGTGAAAGATAACGGGATTTGTGGTACCTCAGCATACATAGGTAGTTGTTAGAACATATTCAAGTCTTTACTGTGAGTCAGGTGCTTTTCTTAATTTTTCAGTAATTCTCATACTTTTATGTAGGTACTGTTGGTTTCTGCCTTATAGAAGGAAGCTTAGGTTAAATAAGTTGGTGAGTGTCATGCTGTTAAAGGGCAGCCAGACTGAGACTTAAGTTCAAGTCTGGTAGACTCCAAAGGTTGTGTGTAAATCACTGAACTCTTGGGGGACAGCAAAAGTGATTGCCGTGTCCAAGATGAGACATTAGAGAGTGAGCAAGTATGTGCAAGAATGGAAAGAACCCAAGTTTGAAGCCACTTAATGTGGGGGCACCCTATACTGAATGCATAAATGACTTAATATAGTAAAACGGTCATTACAAATTAGTGTAAATAGTTCACAAGCTAAGTAGAGCCTGTGTCCTTTAAGATAAAATTACAATGTACATAGTGCCCCAAACTACATAAACTTTTAAAATACAGTGGGTAAAACCTTAGAGAATACTATAGATGAATATAGTATGCCAGTCATCTTATAGGCTCTCAAATGTTTAAATAAATGTGGTGTATTTCCCTTTTCTTTGATGGCCTTAGATACCGTAGTAAAGTGTTATCACGTTGGTTGGCTGGTTTACCACTGCAGCTTGCACATCTCGGCTCCCGAAATCCTGAGCTTTCAACACAGTTTGTTGACATTATCCATACTGCTGCAGCCCGAGCAAATAAAGAGCTACTCAAAAGTTTACAAGTTACTGCTCTCCGAATCTATGGTAAGAGTGTTGTTTACCTGTGTATGTAATAATCGGTCTACCCCGACTTAAGAACAATGTTTCAAAGGGGAGATCTTTAGGTTTTACTTTTCCTTCAAATTATACATTAATTGTACCATGGTAAAATGAATAAAATATCAAACAGTAAATTCATTTTCAATAGTATTACTTAATACAATAGTTTAAGAAAACTAAAGGTTGTAGATGTCTCTTCAGATCTTAAATTATCTTTTAAGCCACGAAATTCACAAATTCAAAACTGATCAGGTATTTTTATAGAATTCTTTTGAAACTTTGATGGCAAATTTTACTTATTTAATCGTTATTGAGATCTTGTACGGCTTTCATATATTAACGTTTCACTCACCCCTGAAACCTTTTCATTCTTTTAGCAAAAATATCAATAAAAATATACATATATGCATATGTATAATTAGTATTTATTATTAGGACACAGTTTATATACCATAAAATTGGCCATTTTACACTGTGCAATTCATTAATTTTTATCATATTCCCAAGATTGTGCGATAGTCACTATTATCTTATTCCAGAATATTTTTATCACCTCAAAAAGAAACTCTACCATTAGTAGTCCATCCCTATTTCCTCATTTCTTCCTACCTCAGCTCCTGACAACCACTGCTCACCATTTCTGTCTCTCTGTATTTGCCTGTTTTCATCATTTCTCACAGATGACATTGTGTGATGTGGATCTTCTCAGTATGGCTTCCGTCACTTGGCATACTGTTCTTAGGATTTACGAGCATATACGAGTACTGTATTTCTTTTTAATGCTGAGTAACATTCCACTGTTGAATATACACCACTTTATATTTACCCATTTATTAAATGACAAACGTTGGTTTGTGTCTACCTTTTGTGTGTGGTATTTAAAAATCTGTATTTTTCAGTATTGCTTATATATAGGAGTGTGTGTGTATACTCAGATAAGTCTTTGGTTTTAAATTCAGTTCAGTTTAGTTGCTCAGTCGTGTCCAACTCTTTGCAACCACATGAACTGCAGCATGCCAGACCTCCCTGTCCATCACCAACTCCTGGAGCCCAACTAAACCCATGTCCATGAAGTCGGTGATGCCATCCAAGCATCTCATCCTCTGTTGTCCCCTTCTGCTCCTGCCTTCAATCTTTCCCAGCATCGGGATCTTTTCCAACGAGTCAACTCTTTGCATCAGGTGGCCAAAGTATTGGAGTTTCAGCTTCAGCATCAGTCCTTCCAATGAACACCCAGGACTGATCTCCTTTAGGGTGGACAGGTTGGATCTCCTTGCAGTCCAAGGGACTCTTAAGAGTCTTCTCCAACACCACAGTTCAAAAGCATCAATTGTTCTGTGTTCAGCTTTCTTCACAGTCTAACTCTCACATCCATACATGACCACTGGAAAAACCATAGCCTTGACTAGACAGACCTTTGTTGACAAAGTAATGTCTCTGCTTTTTAATATGCTATCTGAGTTGGTCCTAACTTTCCTTCCCAAGGAGTAAGCATCTTTTAATTTCATGGCTGCAGTCACCATCTGCAGTGACTTTGGAGCCCAGAAAAATAAAGTCAGCCACTGTTTCCACTGTTTCCCCATCTATTAGCCATGAAGTGATGGGGCCGGATTAGGTTGATATTATAATTGTCCCTGTTTGGCAAAAGTGCTTGTTTTTGTTTGTTTGTTTGTTTTTTGTTTTTACTGTTTTGCTTTGTTTCTAATACCTTTAACTCCATCAGTTATTATTTCAAATAACACATTTGAATATTATGAAATCGAGTGTTAAATATTATCTTTAAATAATGATTGTATTTAGTCTTACTCTAGGCAGTACCTTAAGCCATACATATATATTATTTTTTCATGTAGTTGATATGTTAGAATTCAACATAGCACAGTGAAAATGGTCAGTCTGCTTTATTAATTCTTGTTTGTATATCTTTTAAAATTTAACTTGTCTTCCTGCCTCACTAGATCCACAAGAAGGCACAGTGGTGGTTCTGTCAGCAGAGTCTCAGCAGCTTTTGGTCCAGCTTGTGTATTTTCTACCCAGTCTGCCTGCTGACTTGCTTTCTCGGTTAAGCTGCTGCTGTATTATGGGAAGACTCAGTGCAAATTTGGCTGCCATGCTTATCGGGATACTGCACATGAGGTAGCATGCTAAAGTGAGCTGTATTTCAAGTGTATAATCTTCTCCCTCACCCTTCCCCTGTCACTGGCAGTTTATGAACTGACTTTTTAAAATGCCGCCCCTCCCTTCATTTGCTCTTAAAACAGCAGTTAAAACTGTTGATGATACTGGGTAAGAGGAAGGTCACTGGGGCAAGACTGTTCCAGGTGGTTTGCCTGGCGGTTTGCATTGTCATGGTTGCAGTCACTAAGTCCATGGGCTGTAGTCCACCAGGCGCCTCTGCCCATGGGATTTTCCAGGCAAGGATACTGGAGTGGGTTGCTGTTTCTTTTTCCAGGGGATCCTCCTGACCCAGGGATTGAACTCTTGTTCTGCTACACCACAGGTGGATTCTTTACCGCTGAACCATCAGGTAGAAACATACAGTGATTTGTGTAGGTGCATTGAAACAAGGGTTAAGATTATCAGAAGTGTGTAGCCATAGTAAGGATTCAGTGACGGATGAGAGTGCTGTGTTTTAAAACTTCTGGTGTTATGAAATTGTAATACAGGTCTTTCTTTTTGGAAGGGAGCTCAGTTCAATGTAGGTGGTGAAATAAAAGCTTGCGGACTCAGACAGGGAATCATTAAAATATCTGTGGGTGGGTGGGTGGGTGTGTGTGTGTGTGGCAAAATATACATAACCTAAAACTTCCCATTTTAACCAGTTTTAGGTATACAGTGAGAATTGTTTGGGGCATTAAGTACATTCACACTGTTGTGCGACTGCTACCACTATTCATCTCCAGCACTGTCATCGTTGCAGACTGAAACTCTGTACTGATTATTTCCCCTTCTCCCAGCCCTTGTTTACCACTATTTTGTCTTCATGATTTTGATATATTCATCTGTTAATGGATACTCGGTTGTTCTGCCTTTTGGCTGTTACAAATAATGCAGCTATAAACATTGGTGTGCAGACACCTGTTTGAATCCTTTTAATTCTTTTGGCTGTATACCCAGAAGTAGAATTGCTGAATCATATGTTAATTTTCTGTTTAATTTTTCAAGGAGCTACTTTCCAGAATGTGACTGTGGTGTTTTACTCTCAAAGGTCTTAAAACTAATAATGTTTCATGTTGCTAGTGTTCAAAGTATCCTTTAAAATGTAATGTTTGTATCAGGCATAGTACTTTCATATTCAGCCATTTGTTACTGATTGTGGCTCAAGGCCAGGGTCTGATACAGTTTTAGGCAGGAGTTGAATCTGGGCTGTAGCTGAAAAATTTAAAAACTAGCTTCTTTGTGGCTTCTTGTGCAGACCCTCTGCCCCAATTAAACAGGAGTGGCTCGCTTTATTAGTAGACTTTCTTTAGCTTTGTTTGCCAGTCTCTTCGTACCAGGATAAGACGTATGTTTGAATGTTGTCGCCCAAATTGTGCTTCATAACTGATAATTACTTTTTCCTTTTAGCAAAAGAGAGCTGTTTGCAATATGTTGTCTATATATGAAACCCCTCTTTGTCTAGTTCAGTACTAAATGCCAGGTCTTTAAGAAATACAATTTAACTTAAGTGGTTTTATGACTGCTAACTTCCAGTAGAGGGCACTCATTTCCCATGATAGAACTTGTGGAGGATCTGTTTTGGCATTCATTTAAAAGTGACTTTTGAACACCTCTTAAAATTAATTCTCTTTAGAACTTGTATTTAATATCTTTTTTGGCATTAATTACGATTGACTTGTGCTCAATAACTTTGGTCAAGGATTTTTTCACAAGTCTTTTTTTACATTTTTTTGTGGGTTTGTGGTGAGTACTGAGAAAATATTAATTTACAAGTAATGGTAATAGAAGTTTATAATCATCAAAAGCAAGTTGTCATGTAGTTAAAAGTGTACCAAGTTAAACTTTGCCTTTTAGCATTTGCACAGAGTCTTAGTAGACTTCTCTTTCTGTAGATGTATTGTCCCTATTCAAACTAATCTCTTTAAAAATTAAAACAAGATGGGGCCTTTTCAACTTTCCCAGGCCAGTGGTATTATCATTGCATCACTTTTCCTAGATTTAGAATTGAAGAATAATGTTCGGTTATTCTTAAGGAATGATGTTCTTCTAAGGAATACCATTCCTTAGACATCACCTGGGTTATTTAACGTCTTTGGTTTTCCCCTCCGTCCTTGATGGTGACGGTAAACCAGCTAGCTTTCTCACTGTCTCCCACCTGCACCGTTCACCTGAGGCATCCCACTCCTCAGCTCCGTCTGTGCCAAGGACTGTTGGCAGGCTCCTTTTCCTGAAATATTCCTTCAATAATTTCTGATTCTCATCTGCTATATTAATTGGGCTCTGCGGTCTAGTTCACTCTGGGTGTTAGCGTTCTGACACTGTTGTCTCCAGCAGGGGAAGTTCATCGGAGAGCAGGTCACCACCAGACCATCTCCGTTTGTTCAGTGTGTGAAAAACCCATCAACTTAGAGTTGTTGGTGTTTAGTTTGTCTTAAAAACTGTACTTAGAATTGCTGTTCCTGCCTTTTTCACTATTCACTTAGAGGTTTTTTGAGTTTTTCCTCTCCATCTACCTGTGGTGTTCTGCTGACCGTTACTCTTCTTGCCCTCTCTGCCCCTAGTTCATTTACAGCTGGTTTGGGGAACATGAGACATGCATGTGGAAACGTAGTCTATGCTGTTAGATAAAAATACCAGAGAAGGGAGAAATTACTGAGAAATTCAGCCTGGTTTTGAAGCAGGGTGAATATGTGAGCTGGCCTGCCAGGAGCAGGTCTGGTTTGCTTCTGTTGTCCAAGCATAATTGATATAGCATCCCTTCTAGTCTCAGAACTGTTCTGGTGTGGCCAGTATGTGTGGTCATTGTAGTTTTAAGGACAGAGTGATACATTGCTTGTCTTTTGTCCAAACTAGATTTTTAAATGGATTTGCTACTCTTTTTAGCCACTGGACAGCACAGTGTTCACTGGGTATAAGAGGATATTAGCTTCTTTTCTAATCACCCATTTTGTACTCATTTCCATTGAGCATCTCTGACTTTTTATAACCTCTTAGCTTGTGATATTCTCTCCCATAGCCCTTTAAGCAAAGAGAAGTCCTTTAAGTAGAAGTGATTCAGAAAAATGTTGCCATTATTTTTAACTCCCCAACTTTTAAGAATGTTAATAAATACAGTTGTTTCAGTGGTTAAAAAAAAAAGTGCTTCTCATTGAATTAGAAACTCCTTATTTTGTCTTGACATTTATTCAGATTTCTATTATAAAAGTTTGTCCCAAAAAAAAAATTTGTCACAAAAAGCTATCCAAAAAGATAGCTTTTTGGATCTGATTATTCTCAGCTTTTTGTTTTTTTGCTGTATTCATGGCTGACATTTGCTGTATTCCTTCTTAGTCTTACCTTGAGGAGAGTTTTTAAAGGTATCACTGGAAACTGATCTCATAGCAGGAACCAGATAATCTTCATTTAATGAGAAGCTGCTTTATGTTTAGCTATTCCCTTAAGTCCACTACCAATACTTTAGCTGCAGTATTGTGACGTAGACGAGTTATAAAGCCTCGCAAAGTATAGGAGTGCATAGTTATTGCAGAGTGGCTTTAAATTGAAGTATTCTTTACCTAGTTAAGATGCTTTGGTTTAGGTAGGAAGCAGGAGCTTGTTTAAACTTAGCTCATTCATATAAACAAGGTAAGACTTTTTTTTTTTTTTTTAATGAAGATGAGGTAGTAAATACATAGCAGCTGAACCTACTACTGAAAAGCAGAACTTCACCTTGGCTCCTTGAAACTGAGTTTTGAGTGGTGTGGAAAAATTTTCCAGTTGTACCATATAAGTGGGCTGGTTATGCTTTTCAAGGAAACTTTACAAAAACATATGTTAGAAATTATATTTTCCATATTACGATACTTGAACCCCCTTACATGTAAAGATGATACATGCTACGGATTTTTGACTGAGCTCTTAAATTATACTTGTATTCCATAAAGAATAGTCATATATTCTGTGCTTTATTCCTGAGTCTTCAATTTGGTCACTTCTAGTACTAGGTCTCCATTGTTTATTGTAGATCATCATTTTCTGGATGGAAGTCTTCAGTGAAAGAATGGAATGGAAGTGATCAGTTAAACATCAGTAATGAGGACTATTTCAGCTTCTTATTTTCAACACTTACAGGTAACTGCCCTGATCCACCAAGTTAAGGAAAGGAAAAGAACCTAGTATGAAAATTCTCCTGAGATTTACTGTCTTACCTGTTTGGGTCTAAGTTTTGGACCTCACTGCATAGCTTAATAAGATGGGAAACAGAATATCCATTTTAAGCATGTTTAACATGTTCGGTGTGTTAGGAAAAACATCACATTTTAATTAGCCATATTTTGCTTTCCATTGATGTCAGAGAAAAATTAGTAAAATGAGTCTTGATGTGTTAGATTAGTAAGTATTATTACTGTTGTTTTAAATGATCATACTGTCTTTGGTAGTTTTGTTTTGTAACTGGATGATAAAGATGACAGTGTTTGAAATTTTCTGAAGACTTAAAATTAAGAGACTTATTGAAATATGTTGTCAGAATCCAAAAATAGCTTGAAAAGTTCTGATAAGGAGCTGAATGTAGCAAGATAAATATTATATAAAAGAAACAAGTAACAAGTAGACTTGTACATGTTTGTTTGATAGTTTTGGATGTATGCGTTTGAGATGGATGTGAGGGCTTTATGTTTTAATTAGTAGTACCTGTCAAAGGGTTTAGTGGTTTTAGGAAACTCATTAGGAATCAGCCAGGAGTGTGATATGGCTTCCCAACTAGATGATGGCTCTTTAGGGCATGTTCATGGAAGTACAGTGATCTGAAAACATCAAAGCAGGTAGCTAGGGTCAGACCACATTGTGCTCGTATTCTGATCATTCTAAGAGCTGTCTTTCAGGAGGGACTTGGGCAAGTTGTTTGTATAGGTCAGACTAGGTGTAATAGAGGTGGTAAGAGAATCAGAAATCTTATTATATGGAATAGGTAGAAGGAAGTACACAGTAATTGTTGAAGAAATAGACTTGGGGGTATGGAATAGTTTTAAGACACTTGAAAGGCTATTATGTAAGAATACAGAGTTTGGTATATGTATGAAGGAGCATATTGTTTTTCTTGTTCATTTGCTTTTTTAAACCTGACATTAATTAGAATGATTATGTCTTTCACACTTATTTAAGTATAAAGGTGGCAAAGCCCTCAGTTTAAGGGATATAATATTGTTTCTTGATGTATTACACATTTGATTCAGGTCAAATCTTTGTGTACATAATTATATGAATTTTACTACATCGCTGGCATTTCATTTTTTAAAATAATACATAAAGTACAGAAATTCAGAGAAAATAGCTTGTTAGCTTGAAGAATTTAACTTGAAGATACATGTCTATTTTTTAAAAATTACTTAAGAATGTTACTTGCTTTGTGATTTATTTTAAATTGGATTTCTTTATACTCAAATTAGGGTTTTCAAAAGAGGAACTGACTTGGCTTCAGAGCCTTTGAGGAGTGCCCCATGTCATCCAGACGCAGCTTTCTCCCGTGCTACTTTACCTCACTGACTTGGATCAGTTTTCACACCATTGGGACATAACAGAGGTAATGGTCCATTTGGAAAGGCATGGAAGATTGTTAGAATTCAGTTCATCCACCGCCAATAGTTACTGTGTGCTAGCGTTGCCTTGTGTAAGATGTTTCTAGAGGTTGAGAGCAGTATAAAGCACAGACCCTGTTCTGAAAGTGCGTGTGACCCTTGGATAGGCGATGTGGATTCCTGAAAGAAGAGTTTTCATAAAGTTATGCCACTAGAATAGAATAAATTAGCAGTTTGAATGATAGAGACACATTTATTTTCTTTTTGCCTAGTATAGGGTAAAAGGAAAAAGAGGAAAGACTTCATGGAAAAGGAAGAATTTTACGTAGATACTGAAGGATTAATAAGAGTTAAGTAGGATTTTGTATCCTTGAAGGTGGGTTTTTCTAAACAGAAATAATTATTTGGAAGCTCCTTTGGTTTTAAAGAATTGGTATGTAGTTTATCAAAGTTACATTTTAAACCCCAAATTTCCCTTAAATTTTAAAGTTCAACTTAACAAATCTTTTTAGATACATATAGTAAGTTTAGGGAATCATTTTAAAAGGAGACTTAAACTATATTGCATCCCTTTTACATACATATTTAAAACTTTAAAAAACTGTTTAAATAACTTAATATATTCACTATTTGGTAAGTAGTTCAGTTTTCAGACAAACCTTCACAAATGTTATGGTAAATCTTAAAACATTTAATAAACTTACAAGCATGGTACATATTAATATCTTAAGTTTCAGTACTATTTATAGTGAAATTCAAATTAAAATTACAAGTCTAGGTTAGCTGTTAATTTTGTTTTAAATTGAAATTATAGGGCTGATATTTTACGCTAATAGTCAGAATTGTTTTACGTTACAAATATATAAATATGTAAAGCATCATAAATACTGGTACTAAGGATTTGAGTCTGTAAGATATTTATATATTAGTTAATTTCTTTTATTTATTTCTTCAGTTTCTTTTCTTGCATTGAAAGGTACTTGCCCAGTAGAATTGTAGTTGTGTCATTCCAAATAATGTTGGTTGGAACCTTTCTTGCACATTCCGAGGTTGTGTTCTGTGCTAGCATTTTTTTTTTTTTTTTAATGATTCATAAGGTTTTGGTTGGGGCACTGAAGTCCTTGGGAACTTCTTTCCTTGTAACTCGTAATTGCTCGGCCATAGCCTTTCCAAACAAAAGATAACCTTTGTAAGTGTTCTCAACAGGGTCGTCTCTAGAACCTGAATCTGTTTTATTGCTGTACCAATTGATTTTATTCAGCTGATCTATTGACGACTTCTTTCATTCTTTTCCAGAATACTCTTTACATTCTTCCTGTATCTTAGGGCTACACCTTTTGTAGACATTTAACACATTTCTCTCATGGTTTTGTTTGACTGTGATCACAATACTTGGGTCATGCCAGGGACACTTTCTTCTCTGTATCACCTAGTGCCTAACTATGTTCATATATTGGCTTTCAAAAAATAGTGGATTAGAAACAATGAAAACTAAGGAGTTGGGTAACCAACCTGCATATTTAATATCTGGCATTTTATCTTAATCCATAGTACATGCAGAGAGTGAAGCCTTGCACACTGCTGGATTTGAAGGGTTGGGTTTAGTGTCAGTAAGTGTTCTGTAAGCTTGTTTCTGATGTTTTTAAACTACCTCATGCATGGATTGGGGAAAGCGTGGTATGGGGATTGATCAGTGGGCCCCAGATTCCAGACAGAGACTTGTTAAGTGTCTAGTTTGATAACTTGAACAACTCCAATAATCTCTCTCTGACAATTTTAATTTTTCTGAATCACGTCATCTGTGTAAAGACACAGATGTCGTGAAAATGTGATTGGTTATATTTCTGAGTGTACATTGGCAAGAACATGTATTAAACTTCAAGGATGCTGTCTTTGAAATGTTAAGACATAAATTAGGAAAAATCTGAAAGTTTCTTTCTTAGCTTTTGAAGTTAAATGAAGATTCCAGTTCTATTTTCGATAAAATTTGCCTTTAAGTTGGCCTTATCACATGAAATTATTTGAAATATATGTAGTTTTTGACAGCCTTAGTGTAAAAATTGATTTTTTATTATTATTTCATTTGGAAAAGTTACTAGTCAATGGCGTGAGTTTGCTTAGTTTGTTCTATCTGCTTAGTCTGAAGTGTTGTTTTTTTTTTTTTTTTTTAAATCGGACCTTTTTTTTTCTGAGCAGATTTTCTTCACAAAGTATAATTTATTTACTTACCTACTTAACACATTTAAGAATTTACTTATGTATATACGGCAGTATGAGGTCTTCACCATGTACAGGCTTTCTCCAGTTGCAGCAAGTGGGGATTACTATCTGGGGCTGCTCTTCAGCTGTGGGACGCGGGCCCCTCTCTGCGGCGGCTCCTCTTGTTGCAGAGCATGGGCTCGAGGGCTTCGTTAGTTCTGGCACACAGGCTTAGCTGCCCTGTGGAACCTCCCCAGACCAGGGATTGAACCTGTATCCCCTACTGGGTGGCATATTCTGGACCACTGGACCACTAGGAAAGTCCCACAGGACAGTGTAGAAGAACAGAAGGATAACAGTAAAAGTGTCCGTCCAGTCTCTGTCTGCCAGCCATCCATGTCCCTTCCTTAGTTTCTAAATGTATTCTTTTGGATAACTTCTGTGTCTTCACAAATGATTATATATATATTCTTTTGGCTTCTCCTTTTATAGACACAACATACTCTGATTTGGACCTTGCAGTTTTCATTTAGTATCTTCATGATCATTTCTTCCAAACACTGAAGGAAGAATTGTATGATCTTGCCATTAATGATGGAAATAGTAGTTAAAAGGGAAAAGGAATCTTTGGACAGAGATATCATTCCCAAATGGAAGTGTCTTTTCCAGAGCCAGTGCAAGGTTTTAAGGTTAATTTTAATTGTCATTTATAAAATTTTGAATGGTTTGAAAAGACTACTTTTTAACTAAATTCTGAAGAATAATAATAAAACATTACTCTAGTTTAAGAAATAGAACATTTTTCTTCGTTTTTGAAACCTCTGATTTTATTAACAGTTTTATGTGTGTGACATTTCTGTATAAAATTAGGTAGAAAATACTTCAGTGTAGAAATTAAGTGTACAAAATCTTGTTAAAATTTTTTATATTTTTAAAAAACTCTCAATTTCCACACTGTAGCAAACTGCCATGCCTGTTCTGGAGTTGTGCACTTATGAAGTCAGGATTCTGATGTACGCAAATTTCAGTTAACACTAGTTGCAAAAGTGAAGACTCCCTGTATATATGTATGTTTGTGTGTCTCTGTTTGTATTTTTGTTTACTTTTGTTTTAAAACAATCTCAGACTTGGAGAAAAATTACAATTGCAGTTCAAAGAACTTCTCTTTTCTTAAACTGTTTGACAAAATGCCCATTGTCGATACTTTAGCATACAAGTAGACCGTGTTTTATTGTACCTGCAAATTCAGTTTTTGGAAACTGAAGTTCTGCGGCAGCCCTGCACTGAGGGTGTCCGTCATCTTTCCAGTAGCATTTGCACACTCTGGGTCTCTGTGTCAGTTTGGTGATTCTCGCAGTATTTCACACTTTTTCATTGTTATTTCTTAGAGTGAGCTGTGATCGGTGACTTTTGATAATACTGTTGTCATTGTTTCGGAGTTTGTAATTAATTGTAACCATGAACCGTGCCCACAGGAGATAGTGCAGTGATCTTAGTAAAATATGTGTGTTCTGACTGCCCCACCAGCCAGCCATTCCCTATCTCTCTCCTTCTCCTCAGGTCTCCCTATTCCCTGAGACTCAGCAGTATTGAAATTAGGGCAGTTAATAACCCTGCAGTGGCCTCTGAGTGTATGTGTGTTTGTCACTCAGTTCTATCCAACTCTTTGTGACCCCTGGATTGTAGCTCGCCAGGTTTCTCTGTCCATGGAGTTCTGCAGGTAAGAATACTGGAGTGGGTTGCCATTTCCCTCTCTGGGGGATCCTCCTGACCAAGGGATCAAACCCCAGCCTACTGCATTGGGTCAGATTCTTTACCATCTGAGGCACCAGGTGTTCAAGTGAAAGGCAGAGTTGCGTATCTCTTACTTGAAACCAAAAGCTAGAAATGGTTATGAGCTTAGGGAGGAAAGTGTGTTGACAGCCAAGATAGGCTGACAACTAGAACTCTGTGCTGGTTAGTCAAGTTCTGAGTGCAAAAGAAAAGTTCTTGAAAGTAAAAGGGCTATTTCGTGAACACAGGAATAATAAGAAAGTGAAACAACCTTATTGATGATGCGGAAAAAGTTTGAATGACCCTTAAGCCAAAGCCAAATCTTGAGCAAACCCTGATGATGATTTAGTCATTAAGTCGCAGCTGACTCTCTGCAACCCCATGGACAGTGGCCTGCCAGGCTCCTATGTCTGTGGGATTCTCCGGACAAGAGTACTGGGAGTGGTTGGCATTTCCTTCTCCAGTGGATCTGCATGACACAGGGATTGAAACCGGGTCTCCCGCATTGAGGGCAGATTTACCGACTGAGCTACAAGGGAAGCCTTAAAACTCTCGTAAGTCTCTTCAGTTCTCTGAAGGCTGAGAGAGGTGAGGAAGCTGCAGAAGAGTTTGAAGGTAGCAGAGACTGATTCATGAGGCTTGAGGGAAGAAGCCATACCCCCAACCTTTGCTATTAATGCAAATCCAGCACGGGCTGGTTAGGTTGAGTTGAGAAGCAGTGTGGTTTGCAAGTGAACATGCCTCGTTTAGGGAGAGATCAATAGCCATACAGGGAGATATGATTAGAAAGAAGAAGAACATCATATGATGCATTTTACTTATCTGAGGCAGGATTGATGGGGTTCTGCTTGAACAAGAGCCTGAGATCTTCAACAGGTTCACAGGAATAGCTGTCCTCTGGCTTTGAAGTCTCAGTTTCTGTCTCCACCTCCTGTAGGCCATAGGGTTTTATTCTAGAATTGTGGACCCAGGCAGATAGACCCTTCACTTTTACAGCAGTTGAAGTCACTAGAACAACCTGATATGGCCCTGTCCATTTCTCGGACAGCTGGTTTGGACTCCCTTTTTCTTGCCAGGTCTTTACTGATACTTGATCCCCTGGCTTTACCTGGGGATTTTTCAAGTCTTCCTGTGGTTTAGGGAGGACCTGTTCTCCATACCGTTGGAGTTCTTGTTGAAACCTTCCCAGGTCAATTATATGTTTTAAGAGTGTATTGGCATCCTCGTCAAAAAACAAATCAGAAGTTAAGAATGGACCTCCATACATCATTTCATAAGGAATTAACAATAGTGGCCGTTTGGGGGATATCCGTACCCTCATGAGGGCTATGGGTAGCCTATGTGTCCACTTACTATGTGTTTCTTGACATAGCTTAGCCAGAGCCCTTTTAAGAGTCTGGTTGGCTCTCGCTACATTTCCTGAAGCTTTAGGCCTCCAGGATGAGCGGAGCCGGTACTGTATGCCTAAGCATGCGGCTGGGTTCTGGGATATCGTGGCTGTAAATGAGGGCGCATTGTCACTCTGAAGTGACCGAGGCAGTACACACCTAGGCACTATCTCCTTCAGCAGAGCTATACAGACTTCTGTAGCTCTCTCTGTCTCAGTAGGGAATGCTTCGATCCATCCTGTGAATGTGTCAATAAAGACTAGCAAATAAGAAAACCCTTGGGTCTTTGGCATGGCTGTAAATTCTACTTGCCAGTCCGCTCCTGGGTATGATCCCCGATGTTGGACAGGTGTAATTAGAGGAAGTCTGGTTTTTGGGTTATTTTTTAGACAGGTGTCACAATTTTGTGTGACCTGTTTAACAACCTTAGCTAACTGGGGATGGTAGAGAATAGACTTAAGCAAGATTTCTAGATTATCTCTTCCAAAATGGGTGCTCTTATGTAAGGTGTTATTAATTTTTTAAACCTGAGAATCAGGGAGTATTATTTGGGACTGATCAGGCTGAAACCACCCATGTGACCCAATCTCCCAGCTCTGCTCAGCATATCGGGAATGTCCCCCTGGGGTAAAATCTGGAGTCAGGGTTTCCTTTGGGAAAAGGGGGCAGATAGCAGTGGCAGAGGTAGCTTCCCCGGCAGCTCGTCCTGCCTCTTGATCAGCTTTCCTATTTCCTTGAGCTTCTTTTTCTTGCCCCTTTTTGTGACTCTTGCAGTGGATGACAGATAATTTTGCAGAAGTTTGACTGCCTCCAGGAGCCTGAGAATGAGCTCTTTGTGTTCAATAGGAGACCTTCGGGCACTGAGCATCTCTCTTTCTTTCCAAATTGCTGCATGGGCATGCAGAATGAGGAAAGCATACTTAGAGTCCATATACACATTAATCTTCTTTCCTTCGCCTAACTGCAAAGCTCTTGTCAGGGAAAAAGTTCAGCTTTCTGGGCTGAGGTGTCTGGGGGAAGAGACCCACTTTCCTTAGTTTCTTCCAGGCTCGCTACACCATATCCTGCTTTCCTCTCTCCCTTTTCTACAAAACTGCTGCCATATGTGTACCAGTTTTGCTCTGGGTCAGATAAAGTTGTCTCTGATATGTCCCGGTGAGAAGAGTATAACTCGTCTGTGATTTGTATGCATTGGTGTTCCAGAGGGAAAGTGGGGGATCTGGCAGTAAGGTTGCTGGATTGAAAGTCTGGCAGACCGTCAACTTTATTTCTGGAGTGTCAAGGAGGAGGGCTTGGTATTGGGTGATCCTTCCCCCTGTCATCCCCCTGTCATCCACCTGTCCCCTTTCGTTTCCAAGACTGCTTGCACCCGGTGAGGCATATACACTGTGGTGGGCTGACCCAGGGTCGGCTTAGATGCCTCCTTAACCATAAGAGCGGTGGCTGCTACTGCCCGGAGGCAAATGGGCCACCCTCTGGCCACCTCATCTAGTTATTTTGAGAGATAAGCCACAGGTTGTAATACGGGCCCCATCATCTGCCCTAACACCCCAAGAGCAGTTCCTGTCCTTCCAGAAACATAGAGACTAAAAGGCTTCTCCAGGTTGGGGAGGCCTAAAGCTGGGGCTGTAGTGATGGACTCTTTTAGGGCATTAAATGCTACCTTGCAGGTCTCATGCCAGTCGAGTGGCTCTTCCTCTTTCCCCCTTAAATTCTCATATAGGGGTCTGGCCAGATTGCCATAATTAGGAATCCAGATCCTGCAAAACCCGGTCCTTCCTAAAAATCCCCTAAGCTGTTGTTTTGTTTGGGGGTACGGGGTATTTAAGATGAGGGATCTCCCCTCGGGGTCAGGCATTCTTTTTCTCTCCGTAATTATAAATCCAAGGTATTTTACTTGGGTTAAGCTAATCTGAGCCTACTTGGGGGATACTCGATAACCCTTTTCCTACAGGAAAGTTAACGTTTTAAATAGTGTCCATTTGAGAGCTGGTAAAATCTGGCCTAGCTATGAGCAAGTCATCCACATACTGTATTAGACTACTGTTTGTTAAAGTTAATTCCCTTAGTTCTCTCCCCGAGGAAGTCCCGAAGATATGAGGGCTGTCCCTAAACCCTTGGGGTAGTCGAGTCCAGTCGAGAGTTGTATGGTCTCTCTTGTTTCCAAGTCCCGCCACTCAAAAGCAAAGAGTTTTTGGGATTCAGGATGGAGAGGAATGCAAAAGAAAGCACCTTGAAGGTCCAAGACTGAGAAGTACTTGCCGTTTCCTGGGACTTGGGATAGGAGGGTATATGGGTTTGGGACTATGGGGTGGATGGGAACCACAGCTTCATTAACAGCTCTTAGATCCTGGACGAATCGGTAAGATCCATCTGGTTTTTGAACGGGCAAGATTGGGGTGTTGCAGGGGGACTCACAGCTGATTCGAGTTCCAGTATCTCGGTATTTGTTAACTAATGGTCTAAGATCCTCAAGAGCTTCTGGTTTTAAGGGATATTGTCTTTTCCAGGGCTAGGGAGCATTTGGTCTCAGAGAAATCTTTACTGGTGGAACATTTATGGCTAAATCAGGGCTGGAGACATCCCACACCTGGGGATTGACCTCATCTAGACAAGGGACAGACTCCTCCTTTTCTACCTCTGACTGTAAATATTCAGACATAGGCAAAGAAAATTATCGACTTCTACCTTTGTGTCCCCAAGTCACTCTGGTTTGGAGGCGAAAGTATTATTCTCACCATGGAAAATTTGGAAGCTGCAAACATGAAAAATTTAAAGAGTCACGCAGAGCCTAGTCACTCTAAGCTAAATCCAAAGACATTTATTGACTGATTTCTAGCTTCTCTTCTTTAACCTTTTTTATCTACAGTAATCCTGTGTGTTCCTTTTAGTTAGGGATTCATTTTTAGACTATCCTGACTCTTCCACTACGTTCCAGTTTTGGGTCTGATATACTTAGAGATGTGCCAAGTGCTTCCTGAACACTATAGAACATATTTTATGTTTAAAATACTTCAATGCTTATGTAGTGAGTCAATGATTTTAAGTTTATTTGTTACACATTTCAATGTAAAAGTCAATGTGTGAACTAACATATTCACGACTTGGAAAAGTTGGCTTTTTTTTGCTGTGTGTTTGAACTCCTCACCCGACCAAAGGTCATGGAGAGGTCTATAGTTTTTCTAAAATGGTTATAGAGTTGTTTATTTTCTGGTAATTGAATTAGGGTGTGAGTTGCAAAGCTTGTTTTTCTGTTCATTTCATTCCATCCCTTCGGGTTTCTTTCTCTCTCCTGAGTCAGACAGTAATTTCCCATTGGTTGTCCAATTACCAAGGTTGGTGTCCATGCATCCGTGCTGGTCTCTCCATACATGTCCGGGTGTCCTGTGAAACACTAAGCTTAATTTATTTGGAAATGACCTAGCTGTTCAATACACTGTCATCACTCAGTTGAGCAGAGGGAGAGAAATTCAAGTGACAAAACTCCAGAGAAGCTAGTGTCAGAGCGCCCCGGCGTGGCATGCGTGCAGGGGGTTGGGGGGAGGGGGCAGTGCGCGGAGCTCGGAGGTCTCAGGTGTCCTCCCACCCTGGGCCTCTCCAGGTCAGCCGCTGCTCAGTGTTCTCCCCCCGCCCCCATCGCTTGGCTGCTCAGGGCCGGGTGGTCTCTGCAACTGCCCGGCATCCTGCCCGAGGCCCCCCCTGCCCACACGCTGTCTTCCAGTCTCTCTCTGAACCCTCGACTCTTTCTGCCTCTGTCTCACCTGGCGTGGGTGCGTGCGAGTGCCTGTCCGTGTGCCTGGCTGTGGCTCGCCTGCTCTCCCAGGAAGGTCTTGTGCTGGGCCCGCAGCGTGGGGGCAGGGCGGGCCTCGGTAGGGCGAAAAGACGGGGCTGAGGCGCTCCAGGGGGTTTGCGGAGCCGGCAGGACGGGCGCCTGGGGACCCGGCTGGGCTGCCCCTAAGCCCCAGGAGGCTCCGGGGACCGCGGACCCGGGCCGAAGCCCCGCTCGTCCGGAGCCACCTGACCCTGAGCAGCGAACGGGATGGTGGGTGACAGGGTGTGAGGGGGCACCGAGATGTCCTCGCTGCTCTGCCCACCCCCCCTCCCCCCACCCCAGGTTACGCAGGCACGCCAGGCCCCGGCCGGCCGTGTCAGACGGGTGCTGGCCTGGGCTCGCGGTGTGCGGAGCGGGGGCGCCCTCCGCTGGCCGCCGAGCTGCAGGCTCTGGCCGGCCGGAGTCCAGTCGCGGGTCGTGCGGCTCAAGTGCAGCGCGCGCGCGCTGGAGAACTGCAGCCCCAGGCCCGACCGGCAGGTCAGACCGCAAGGGAAGCACAACGCGGAGCTCCTGGGGCGCCTGGCAGCCGCCTCGGTCTAAGGCCATACCACCCTGAACGTGCCCTCTCTCCTGTGATCTGGGAAACTGAGCAGGGTCGGGCCTGGTCAGTACTTGGATGGGAGACCGCCTAGTAGTTAGGCTATTTTTTTTGATTTTTCTGAGTTCCTACTTCAGAAAGTTAGAATTGGATGACTTCACACAGTAAAACGAATCATATTTTCATACATAATCTTAAGAATTCAGCAGCTGGTCATTCTTTTTCCTGTCCTAACACAGCTAACTGGAAATCAGTTGTAGTAAGTTCTACTGACTTAAGACCCTCATCCCTAAGGGAAGATATGTAGTAATACCCATAATATATCTAAATAAACATGAAAGATACAATGATGAGAAAGAAAAAAATTTCTCAGTAACATCTTAGTTGGTATCGGAAACACGATGATTATGAAAGTACAGCCCATAATCAAGTCCAGGCCATGGAAGCCTGTGACTGTCACTGAGTGTTGACTTCCCTTTCAGCTGAGGTCGTAAAAAGTGCTTTGTAAAATTCTGAGGTTTGAAGTACTTGTAACCTCCCGAAGAGACTGCAATCAGAAGGGTTTCTAGAATATCGTGACGCTGTGGTGAGCTCAAGCAATATATACTCCAGAGGACGGAAGACAGACATGTTGGGAAGTGGGGATGACTTCTAATGCACTTAGGGAGGAAGGGCATGTACAAGTGGAGAAGCAACACCTCAGTGATGGAATCATTAAAGATTCCATACATGGAGAAGGAAATGGCAATCCACTCCAGTATTCTTCCCTGGAAAAATCCATGGGCAGAGGAGTCTGGCGGGCTGAAGTCCACGGGATTCCATGACTGACCGTGTGTGCACGAGGGTGGAGGGAGACGGGTTGGTAGCAAGAAACTTGTAGAAGTAAAAAATAAGAAAAAATATAAAATAAAGACTCGATAAATATGACAACGACTGGTAGGAATAAACCTTCACACGTGCCTTCTCAGACCTCCCGTCAGAAGCACAAGCGTAATAAAGACACTGAGTTTTCACGGTCTCACACAAAATTAGACTGGCTTATGACAATGGGCAGAGAGGCTCCTCTAGGACATCGGGGCTGGGATTTACTGGAGGATGCACATCGATTGAGTGCATGGCTGTGTGTTATGGAACTATGTCTTACTGGCAGGGCGAAGGCATCTTCTTGAAGAACACAGCAAATAACACCACAAATTCACGGAACTTGGCTACAATGACAATAGCTGATTTCGTGATGGCTACTGATTGGCAGAGCTGGGATTGCCTCTGCCATTAAGTACCTCATTGTCCAGCTGTGATAATAGCCATTACTATCTCACTTAGAAACTTGCCATGTGCACTAGCGCAAGAACAGTGAAAGCTCCCCAGAGAAGCAAGTCAGGCAGACATGCTTCTGTTTTCTCACAGAAG
This sequence comes from Muntiacus reevesi, assembly GCF_963930625.1. NCBI lineage: Eukaryota > Metazoa > Chordata > Mammalia > Artiodactyla > Cervidae > Muntiacus > Muntiacus reevesi. The sequence goes on along the minus strand of NW_027077890.1, from coordinate 647,997 downwards.
CTGCTTATGACCGGCCCTGCTCACAGACAGATTGCTAATGCCAAGTGGATAGACAGTTATGCAGATATTCTTTAGCAACTGAGCCACCAGGGAAGCCCTACTAGCTCAGTTGCTAAAGAATCTGCCTGCAACGCAGGAGACCCCGCTTTGAGTCCTGGGTCGGGAAGATCCCCTGGAGAAGGGATAGGCTACCCACTCCAGTATTCTGGCCTAGAGAATTCCATGGACTGTGTAGTCCTTGGTGCCGCAAAGAGTCAGGCACGAACTGAGCCACTTTCACCTGCACATGCGGATATCACTTAAAAAAAAAAAATGTGGTAACAGATCTAGAACCTCTGTCAAGCTCATGAGCGAGTAGTATAAATGTACAGAATCAGCTTTGTCCTGCATATTTACTACCATCCTGTATTTGCTTTGAGAGGAGTTGAGCTACTCTTGGTACAGAGGAATGATTCTTTACCAACTGAGCCACAAGGGATGCCCACTAATACTGGAGTGGGTAGCCTATCCATTCTCCAGCGGATCTTCCTGACCCAGGAATTGAACCACGGTCTCCTGCCTGAGTAACACATATTGGGTAAAAATCGGTGAGGGAGCAGAACTAGGGACATTGATTGGTAAAATCAGTTTTCCTTGTCTAGATGGCTAGCGGAGGCGAAAGAAATGTTGGTGTGGATTTAAAAAATTCTTCTGATACTATACAAAAAATTTACTAGTTCTCTGCAGAAGTCTTTAATGAAGCACAGATATTCTCATTAGATTGCTTTGGTCATATCCGTCTTATCCACATTTATTTTTTAAAATCACATAGAGTGGCTTCAATCACTTGAAGAAACGACAAAAGGTTTCTTTGGTCTCCATTCTATACTGGATCGAGAGAAGGCAGTTGATCAGCATGATGCAGGAGCTCAAGATGTTTTTGGGACAAACTTGACTAGCCTGTTTAATGATATGGAGGAATGAATTAAGGATGGCAGCACGAAACAGAAGGCCATGCTTAAAGTACAAAAGACCTTGTTTGGTAAGTCCAAACATGACTTTTTCTTTCAATTGAAGGATAGTTGCTTTACAGAATTTTGTTGCCAAACATCAACGTGAATGAGCCACATGTGTACATATGTCTCCTCCCTCCTGAACCTCTCTCCCATCTCCTCCTCCCAGTTCCACCCCTCTAGCTTGTTGCAGAGCCCCTGTTTGAGTTCCCTGAGTCATACAGCAAATTGCATTGGCATCTCTTTTAACGTATGGTACTATGTTTCCATGTTCCTCTGCATTCATCTCACCCTCTCCTTCCTCCACCGTGCCCGTGTCCATAAGTCTGTTCTCTACATCTGTGACTCCTTGGCTGCCCTGCAAATAATTTCATCAGTACCACCTTTAGTTCAAGCATTTCTTCCCCCCCCCCAAGCATTTCTTATTTCTTATTCCACTCTTACTGTCTTTAGTGTGAGACTGATCTCGAAACTGATATGAAAGTATTATTCTCAGCATGGAAAATTGGGAAGATGCAAACATGAAAAATTTAAAATGTAACGCAGAGGCTAGTCACTCTAGGCTAACCCCTAAAACATTTATTGACTGATTTCTAGTATCTCTTCTTTAACCTTTATGATCTACGTAATCCTGTGTATTCCTTTTAGTTAGAGATTCATTTTTAGACTATCCTGACTCTTCCATTAAGGTCCAGTTTGGGGTCTGATACACTTACAGATGTGCCAAGTGCTTCCTGAATACTATAGAACATATTTTATGTTTAAAATACTTCCATGCGTATGTAGTGAGTCAATGATTTTAAGTTTATATGTTACACATTTCATTGTAAAATCAATGTGTGAATTAAGATACTCTCGATTTGGAAAAGGTGGCTTTTTTTGTTGTGTGTAAGAATTCCTCACCGGACCAAAGGTCATGGAGAGGTCTATTGTTTTTCTAAAATGGTTATAGTGTTGTTGTTTTTTTCGGTAATTGAATTGGGGTGTGAGTTGCAAAGTTTGTGTTTCTGTTCATTTTTTCCATCTGTTGGGCTTTCTTTCTCTCTCCTGAGTCAGACAGTAATATCCCATTGGTTGTCCAGTTACCAAGGTTGGTGTCCATGCATCCGTGCTGGTCTCTGCATTCATGTCCGGGTGTCCTGTGAAACACTAAGCTTAATTTATTTGGAAATGACCTAGCTGTGCAATATACTGTCATCACTCAGTTGAGCACAAGGATAGAAATTCAGGTGATCAAACTCCGGAGAAACTTTTGTCGGAGTGGGACGTGCGTTCATGGGGTTGGGGTGGGAGGGGCGCGGACCGCGGATATCTCAGGTGCCCTCCCAACCTGGGCCTCTCCAGGCCTGCCTCTGCTCGGCAGCCTCCCCCCGCCCCCATCGCGTTTGCTGCTCAGGGCCGGGTGGTCTCTGCAGCTGCCCGGTATCCTGCCCGAGGCCCCCCCGCCCACACGCTGTCTTCCGGTGTCTCTCTGAACACTCGTCTCTTTCTGCCTCTGTCTCACCTGGCGTGGGTGCGTGCGAGTGCCTGTCCGTGTGCCTGGCTGTCGCTCGTCCGCTCTCTCAGGAAGGTCCTGTGCTGGGTCCGTGGCGTGGGGGCAGGGTGGGTCTCGGTTTGGGGACAGGGTGGGGCTGAGGCAGTCCAGGGGGTTTGACAGCTGGCAGGATGGGCGCCTGGGGCCCCGGCTGGGCTGCCCCTAAGCCCGCAGGAGGCTCCGGGGACCGCGGCCCCGGGCCGATGCCCCGCTCGTCCGGAGTCACGTGACCCTGAGCAGCGAACGGGATGGTGGGGCGCGGGGGGTGGGGGGCACCGAGACGTCCTCCCCGCTCAAGCCACCCCCTCCCCAACCCCTGCCAGAGTTCCCGCAGCCTCGCCAGGCCCTCGGGTTCCGGGAAGCGCCCCGGGCCGGGCCAGGTGGGTGCTGGCCGGGGGTGGCGTCGGCTGGTCTCCCAGCTGCAGGGCCTGTCCCGGTTTTTCCCATCAGTTTCAACAGTGACGGTCACCCCACATTGTGAGTCCTCTAGATTTCTCAGTAACACCCCTGTTAGGGAGTGGCTTTTTAGAGAGATAGGGAAGGTCACTTGGGGGATGTTAGTCATGAGAGAAAATAAGGGCTCAGGTGGGATTGCAGATGTCATCCAGGGGGTAAATAGAGACAGTTGTTGCTGGTACCAAGACATGAAGTTTTTTTTCCCCCTTTTCCCAAAGGCCATGTTACGACCACATGGGGGCGCTGAGTAACAGCCCATAGCTCGGCTGGAAGGGTGGGCCTTTGATAGTGATACCCTGGGATGGGTTGGACATACCCCCAAACTTTGTCATTAATGCAGATGCAGCCCGGGCTGCTTAGGTTGAGTTGAGAAGCAGTGTGGTTTGCAAGTGAATATGCCTCGTTTAGGGAGAGATCAGTAGCCATACAGGGAGATATGATTAGAAAGAGGAAGAACATCATATGATGCGTTTTACTTATCTGAGGCAGGATTGATGGGGTTCTGCTTGAACAAGAGCCTGAGATCTTCAACAGGTTCACAGGAATAGCTGTCCTCTGGCTTTGGAGTCTCAGTTTCTGTCTCCCCCTCCTGTAGGCCATAGGGTTTTATTCTAGAATTGTGGACCCAGGCAGATAGACCCTTCACTTTTACAGCAGTTGAAGTCACTAGAACAACCTGATATGGCCCTGTCCATTTCTCGGACAGCTGGTTTGGACTCTCTATTTCTTGCCAGGTCTTTACTGATACTTGATCCCCTGGCTTTTCCTGGGGATTTTTCAAGTCTTCCTGTGGTTTGTTCTCCATACCGTTGGAGTTCTTGTGGAAACCTTCCCAGGTCAATTATATGTTTTAAGAGTGTATTGGCATCCTCGTCAAAAAACAAATCAGAAGTTAAGAATGGACCTCCATACATCATTTCATAAGGACTTAACAATAGTGGCCGTTTGGGGGATGTCCGTAGCCTCATGAGGGCTATGGGCAGCATATGTTCCACTTATTATGTCTTTCTTGACATAGCCTAGCCAGAGCCCTTTTAAGAGTCTGGTTAGCTCTCTCTACCTTTCCTGAAGCTTGAGGCCTCCAGGATGAGCGGAGCTGGTATTTTATGCCTAAGCATGCGGCTAGGTTCTGGGGTATCGTGGCTGTAAGTGAGGGCCCGTTGTCACTCTGAAGTGACCGAGGCAGCCCAAACCTAGGCATTATCTCCTTCAGCAGAGTTTTACAGACTTCTGTAGCTCTCTCTGTCTCAGTAGGGAACGCTTCGATCCATCCTGTGAATGTGTCAATAAAGACTAGCAAGTAAGAAAACCCTTGGGTCTTGGGCATGGCTGTAAATTCTACTTGCCAGTCCGCTCCTGGGTATGATCCCCGATGTTGGACAGGTGCAATTAGAGGAGGTCTGGTTTTTGTGTTATTTTTTAGACACGTGTCACAATTTTGTGTGACCTGTTTAACAACCTTAGCTAACTGGGGATGGGAGAGAATAGGCTTAAGCAAGATTTCTAGATTATCTTCTCCAAAATGGGTGCTCTTATGTAAGGAGTTAGTAATGTTTTAAACCTGAGAGTCAGGGAGTATTATTTGGGCCTGATCAGGCTGAAACCACCCATGTGACCCAATCTCCCAGCCCCGCTCAGCATATCGGGAATGTCCCCCTGGGATAAAATCTGGAGTCAGGGTTTCCTTGGGGAAAAGGGGGAAGATAGCAGTGGCAGAGGTAGCTTCCCCGTCAGCTCGTCCTGCCTCTTGATCAGCTTTCCTATTTCCCTGAGCCTCTTTTTCTTGCCCCTTTTGGTGACTCTTGCAGTGGATGACAGCTAATTTTGCAGGAAGTTTGACTGCCTCCAGGAGCCTAAGAATGAGCTCTTTGTGTTTTATAGCAGAGCTTCGGGCACTGAGCATCCCTCTTTCTTTCCAAATTGCTGCACGGGCATGCAAAATGAGGAAAGCATACTTAGAGTCCATACACACATTAATCCTCTTTCCTTCTCCTAACTCCAAAGCTCTTGTCAGGGCAAAAAGTTCAGCTTTCTGGGCTGAGGTGTCTGGGGGATGAGACCCACTTTCCTTAGTTTCTTCCAGGCTCACTACAGCATATCCTGCTTTCCTCTCTCCCTTTTCTACAAAACTGCTGCCATCTGTGTGCCTGTTTTCCTCTGGGTCAGATAAAGGTGTCTCTGATAGGTCCCGGCGAGAAGAGTATAACTCGTCTGTGATTTGTATGCATTGGTGATCCAGAGGGGAGGTAGGGGGATCTGGCAGTAAGGTTGCTGGATTTAAAGTCTGGCAGACCCTCAACTTTATTTCTGGAGTGTCAAGGAGGAGGGCTTGGTATTGGGTGATCCTTCCCCCTGTCATCCACCTGTCCCCTTTCGTTTCCAAGACTGCTTGCACCCGGTGAGGCGTATACACTGTGGTGGGCTGACCCAGGGTCAGCTTAGATGCCTCCTTATCCATAAGAGCGATGGCTGCTACTGCCCGGAGGCACGTGGGCCACCCTCTGGCCACCTCATCTAGTTATTTTGAGAGATAAGCCACAGGTTGTAATACGGGACCCATCATCTGCTCTAACACCCCAAGAGCAGTTCCTGTCCTTCCAGAAACATAGAGTCTAAAAGGCTTCTCCAGGTTGGGGAGGCCTAAAGCTGGGGCTGTAGTGATGGACTCTTTTAGGGCATTAAAGGCCACCTTGCAGGTCTCATGCCAGTCGAGTGGCTCTTCCTCTTTCCCCCTTAAATTTTCATATAGGGATCTGGCCAGATTGCCATAATTAGGAATCCAGATCCTGCAAAACCCGGTCCTTCCTAAAAATCCCCTAAGCTGTTGTTTTGTTTGGGGGTACGGGCTATTTAAGATGAGGGATCTCTCCTCGGGGTCAGGCATTCTTTCCTCTCCATAATGATTAATCCAAGGTATTTTACTTAGGTTAAGCTAATCTGAGCCTACTTGGGGGATACTCGATAACCCTTTTCATACAGGAAAATTAGCGTTTTAAATATTGTCCATTTGAGAGCTGGTAAAACCTGGCCTATCTATGAGCAAGTCATCCACATACTGTATTAGACTACTGTTTGTTAAAGTTAATTCCCTTAGTTCTCTCCCCGAGGAAGTCCCGAAGATATGAGGGCTGTCCCTAAACCCTTGGGGTAGTCGAGTCCAGTCGAGAGTTGTACGGTCTCCCTTGTTTCCAAGTCCCGCCACTCAAAAGCAAAGAGTTTTTGGGATTCAGGATGGAGAGGAATGCAAAAGGAAGCACCTTGAAGGTCCAAGACTGAGAAGTACTTGGCATTTCCTGGGACTTGGGATAGGGGGGTATATGGGTTTGGGACTATGGGGTGGATGGGAACCACAGCTTCATTAACAGCTCTTAGATCCTTGACGAATCGGTAAGATCCATCTGGTTTTTGAACGGGCAAGATTGGGGTGTTGCAGGGGGACTCACAGCTGATTCGAGTTCCAGTATCTCGGTATTTGTTAACTAATGATCTAAGACACTCAAGAGCTTCTGGTTTTAAGGGATATTTTCTTTTCCAGGGCTAGGGAGCATTTGGTCTCAGAGAAATCTTTACTGGTGGAACATTTATGGCTAAACCAGGGCTGGAGACATCCCACACCTGGGGATTGACCTCATCTAGACAAGGGACAGACTCCTCCTTTTCTACCTCTGACTGTAAATATTCAGACATAGGCAAAGAAAATTATCGACTTCTACCTTTGTGTCCCCAAGTCACTCTGGTTTGGAGGCGAAAGTATTATTCTCAAAATGGAAAATTTGGAAGCTGCAAACATGAAAAATTTAAAGAGTCACGCAGAGGCTAGTCACTCTAAGCTAACCCCAAGACATTTATTGACTGATTTCTAGCTTCTCTTCTTTAACCTTTTTTATCTACAGTAATCCTGTGTGTTCCTTTTAGTTAGGGATTCATTTTTAGACTATCCTGACTCTTCCACTACGTTCCAGTTTTGGGTCTGATACACTTACAGATGTGCCAAGTGCTTCCTGAATACTATAGAACATATTTTATGTTTTAAATACTTCCATGCCTATGTAGTGAGTCAATGATTTTAAGTTTATTTGTTACACATTTCAATGTAAAAATCAATGTGTGAACTAACATATTCACGACTTGGAAAAGTTGGCTTTTTTTTGCTGTGTGTTTGAACTCCTCACCCGCCCAAAGGTCATGGAGAGGTCTATTGTTTTTCTAAAATGGTTATAGTGTTGTTTATTTTCTGGTAATTGAATTAGGGTGTGAGTTGCAAAGCTTGTGTTTCTGTTCATTTCATTCCATCTGTTCGGGTTTCTTTCTCTCTCCTGAGTCAGACAGTAATTTCCCATTGGTTGTCCAGTTACCAAGGTTGGTGTCCATGCATCTGTGCTGGTCTCTCCATACATGCCCGGGTGTCCTGTGAAACACTAAGCTTAATTTATTTGGAAATGACCTAGCTGTTCAATACACTGTCATCACTCAGTTGAGCAGAGGGAGAGAAATTCAAGTGACAAAACTCCAGAGAAGCTAGTGTCAGAGCGCCCCGGCGTGGCATGTGTGCAGGGGGTTGGGGGGAGTGGGGTGGGGCGCGGAGCTCGGAGATCTCAGGTGTCCTCCCACCCTGGGCCTCTCCAGGCCCGCCGATGCTCAGTGGCCTCACCCCGCCCCCATCGCTTTGGCTGCTCAGGGCCGGGTGGTCTCTGCAGCTGCCCAGCATCCTTCCCGAGGTCCCCACTGCCCACACGCTGTCTTCCAGTCTCTCTCTGAACCCTCGAGTCTTTCTGCCTCTGTCTCACCTGGCGTGGGTGCGTGCGAGTGCCTGTCCGTGTGCCTGGCTGTCGCTCGTCCGCTCTCTCAGGAAGGTCCTGTGCTGGGCCCGTTGCGTGGGGGCAGGGCGGGCCTCGGTTTGGGGACAGGGCGGGGCTGAGGCACTCCAGGGGATTTGCACAGCCGGCAGGATGGGAGCCTGGGGCCCCGGTGGGCTGCCCCTAAGCTCCAGGAAGCTCCGGGGACTGCAGACCCGGGCCGAAGCCCCGCTCGTCCGGAGCCACCTGACCCTGAGCAGCGAACGGGATGGTGGGTGACAGGGGGTGAGGGTGCACCGAGATGTCCTCGCTGCTCTGCCCATCCCCCCTGCCCCCACCCCAGGTTCCGCAGGCACGCCAGGCCCCGGCCGGCCGTGCCAGACAGGTGCTGGCCTGGGCTCGCGGTGTGCGGAGCGGGGGCGCCCTCCGCTGGCCGCCGAGCTGCAGGCTCTGGCCGGCCGGAGTCCAGTCGCGGGTCGTGAGGCTCAAGTGCAGCGCGCGCACGCTGGAGAACTGCAGCCCCAGGCCCGACCAGCAGGTCAGACCGCAAGGGAGGCGCAACGCGGGGCTCCTGGGGCGCCTGGCAGCCGCCTCGGTCTAAGGCCATACCACCCTGAACGTGCCCTCTCTCCTGTGATCTGGGAAACTGAGCAGGGTCGCGCCTTGTCAGTACTTGGATGGGAGACCGCCTAGTAGTTAGGCGATTTTTTTTGATTTTTCTGAATGCCTACTTCAGAAAGTTAGAATCGGATGACTTCACACAGTAAAGCGAATCATATTTTCATACATAATCTTAAGAATCCAGCAGCTGGTCATTCTTTTTCCTGTCCTAACACAGCTAACTGGAAATCAGTTGTAGTAAGTTCTACTGACTTCAGACCCTCATCCCTAAGGGAAGATATATAGGAAAACCCATAATATATCTAAATAAACATGAAAGATACAATGATGAGAAAGAAAAAAATTTCTCAGTAACATCTTAGTTGGTATCGGAAACACGATGATTATGAAAGCACAGCCCATAATCAAGTCCAGGCCATGGAAGCCTGTGACTGTCACTGAGTGTTGACTTCCCTTTCAGCTGAGGTCTAAAAAGTGCTTTGTAAAATTCTGAGGTTTGAAGCACTTGTAACCTCCCGAAGAGACTGCAATCAGAAGGGTTTCTAGAATATCCTGACGCTGTGGTGAGCTCAAGCAATATATAGGCCAGAGGTTGGAAGACAGACATGTTGGGAAGTGGGGATGACTTCTACTGCAATTAGGGAGGAAGGGCATGTACAAGTAGAGAAGCAACACCTCAGTGATGGAATCTTTAAAGACTCCATACATGGAGAAGGAAATGGCAACCCACTCCAGTATTCTTGCCTGGAAAAATCCATGGGCAGAGGAGTCTGGTGGGCTGAAGTCCACGGGATTCCATGACTGACCGTGTGTGCACGAGGGTGGAGGGTGACGGGTTGGTAGCAAGAAACCTGTAGAAGTAAAAAATAAGAAAAAATATAAAATAAAGACTCGATAAATATGACAAGGACTGGTAGGAATAAACCTTCAAAAATGCCTTCTCAGACCTCCCGTCAGAAGCACAAGCATAATAAAGACACTGAGTTTTCACGGTCTCACAAAAAATTAGACTGGCTTATGACAATGGGCAGAGAGGCTCCTCTAAGACATCGTGGCTGGGCTTTACTGGAGGATGCACATCGATTGAGTGCATGGCTGTGTGTTATGGAAATATGTCTTACTGGCAGGGCGAAGGCATCTTCTTGAAGAACACAACAAATAACACCACAAATTCACGGAACTTGGCTACAATGACAATAGCTGATTTCGTGATGGCTACTGCTTGGCAGAGCTGGGATTGCCTCTGCCATTAAGTACATCAGTGGCCAGCTGTGATAATAGCCATTACTTTCTCACTTAGAAACTTGCCATGTGCACTAGCGCAAGAACACTGAAAGCTCCCCAGAGAAGCAAGTCAGGCAGACATGCTTCTGTTTTCTCACAGAAGCTGCTTATGACCGGCCCTGCTCACAGACAGATTGCTAATTCCAAACTGATAGACAGTTATGCAGATATTCTTTAGCAACTGAGCCACCAGGGAAGCCCTACTAGCTCAGTTGCTAAAGAATCTGCCTGCAACGCAGGAGACCCCGCTTTGAGTCCTGGGTCGGGAAGATCCCCTGGAGAAGGGATAGGCTACCCACTCCAGTATTCTGTCCTAGAGAATTCCATGGACTGTGTAGTCCTTGGGGCCGCAAAGAGTCAGGCACGAACTGAGCCACTTTCACCTGCACATGCGGATATCACTTAAAAAAAAAAATGTGGTAACAGATCTAGAACCTCTGTCAAGCTCATGAGCGAGTAGTATAAATGTACAGAATCATCTTTGTCCTGCATAGTGACTACCGTCCTGTATTTGCTTTGAGAGGAGTTGAGCTACTCTTGGTACAGAGGAATGATTCTTTTCCAACTGAGCCACAAGGGAAGCCCACTAATCCTGGAGTGGGTAGCCTATCCCTTCTCCAGCGGATCTTCCTGATCCAGGAATTGAACCAGGGTCTCCTGCCTGAGTAACACATATTGCGTAAAAATCGGTGAGGGAGCAAGACTAGGGACATTGATTGGTAAATTCAGATTTCCTTGTCTAGATGGCTAGCGGAGGCGAAAGAAATGTTGGTGTGGATTTAAAAAATTCTTCTGATACTATACAAAAAATTTACTAGTTCTCTGCAGAAGTCTTTAATGAAGCACAGATATTGTCATTAGATTGCTTTGGTCATATCCGTCTTATCCACATTTATTTTTTAAAATCACATAGACTGGCTTCAATCACTTGAAGAAACGACAAAAGGTTTCTTTGGTCTGTTTAATGATATGGTAGAATGAATTAAGGATGGCAGCACGAAACAGAAGGCCATGCTAGAAGTACACAAGACCTTGTTTGGTAAGTCCATACATGACTTTTTCTTTCAATTGAAGGATAGTTGCTTTACAGAATTTTGTTGCCAAACATCAACGTGAATGAGCCACAGGTTTACATAGGTCTCCTCCCTCCTGAATCACTCTCCCGTCTCCTCCTCCCCATTCCACCCCTCTAGCTTGTTGCAGAGCCCCTGTTTGAGTCCCCTGAGTCATACAGCAAATTGCATTGGCATCTCTTTTAACGTATGGTACTATGATTCCATGTTCCTCTGCATTCATCTCACCCTCTCCTTCCTCCCCCCTGCCCGTGTCCATAAGTCTGTTCTCTACATCTGTGACTCCTTGGCTGCCCTGCAAATAATTTCATCAGTACCACCTTTAGTTCAAGCATTTCTTCCCCCCCCCAAGCATTTCTTATTTCTTATTCCACTCTTACTGTCTTTAGTGTGAGACTGATCTCGAAACTGATATGAAAGTATTATTCTCAGCATGGAAAATTGGGAAGATGCAAACATGAAAAATTTAAAATGTAACGCAGAGGCTAGTCACTCTAGGCTAACCCCTAAAACATTTATTGACTGATTTCTAGTATCTCTTCTTTAACCTTTATGATCTACGTAATCCTGTGTATTCCTTTTAGTTAGAGATTCATTTTTAGACTATCCTGACTCTTCCATTAAGGTCCAGTTTGGGGTCTGATACACTTACAGATGTGCCAAGTGCTTCCTGAATACTATAGAACATATTTTATGTTTAAAATACTTCCATGCGTATGTAGTGAGTCAATGATTTTAAGTTTATATGTTACACATTTCATTGTAAAATCAATGTGTGAATTAAGATACTCTCGATTTGGAAAAGGTGGCTTTTTTTGTTGTGTGTAAGAATTCCTCACCGGACCAAAGGTCATGGAGAGGTCTATTGTTTTTCTAAAATGGTTATAGTGTTGTTGTTTTTTTCGGTAATTGAATTGGGGTGTGAGTTGCAAAGTTTGTGTTTCTGTTCATTTTTTCCATCTGTTGGGCTTTCTTTCTCTCTCCTGAGTCAGACAGTAATATCCCATTGGTTGTCCAGTTACCAAGGTTGGTGTCCATGCATCCGTGCTGGTCTCTGCATTCATGTCCGGGTGTCCTGTGAAACACTAAGCTTAATTTATTTGGAAATGACCTAGCTGTGCAATATACTGTCATCACTCAGTTGAGCACAAGGATAGAAATTCAGGTGATCAAACTCCGGAGAAACTTTTGTCGGAGTGGGACGTGCGTTCATGGGGTTGGGGTGGGAGGGGCGCGGACCGCGGATATCTCAGGTGCCCTCCCAACCTGGGCCTCTCCAGGCCTGCCTCTGCTCGGCAGCCTCCCCCCGCCCCCATCGCGTTTGCTGCTCAGGGCCGGGTGGTCTCTGCAGCTGCCCGGTATCCTGCCCGAGGCCCCCCCGCCCACACGCTGTCTTCCGGTGTCTCTCTGAACACTCGTCTCTTTCTGCCTCTGTCTCACCTGGCGTGGGTGCGTGCGAGTGCCTGTCCGTGTGCCTGGCTGTCGCTCGTCCGCTCTCTCAGGAAGGTCCTGTGCTGGGTCCGTGGCATGGGGGCAGGGTGGGTCTCGGTTTGGGGACAGGGTGGGGCTGAGGCAGTCCAGGGGGTTTGACAGCTGGCAGGATGGGCGCCTGGGGCCCCGGCTGGGCTGCCCCTAAGCCCGCAGGAGGCTCCGGGGACCGCGGCCCCGGGCCGATGCCCCGCTCGTCCGGAGTCACGTGACCCTGAGCAGCGAACGGGATGGTGGGGCGCGGGGGGTGGGGGGCACCGAGACGTCCTCCCCGCTCAAGCCACCCCCTCCCCAACCCCTGCCAGAGTTCCCGCAGCCTCGCCAGGCCCTCGGGTTCCGGGAAGCGCCCCGGGCCGGGCCAGGTGGGTGCTGGCCGGGGGTGGCGTCGGCTGGTCTCCCAGCTGCAGGGCCTGTCCCGGTTTTTCCCATCAGTTTCAACAGTGACGGTCACCCCACATTGTGAGTCCTCTAGATTTCTCAGTAACACCCCTGTTAGGGAGTGGCTTTTTAGAGAGATAGGGAAGGTCACTTGGGGGATGTTAGTCATGAGAGAAAATAAGGGCTCAGGTGGGATTGCAGATGTCATCCAGGGGGTAAATAGAGACAGTTGTTGCTGGTACCAAGACATGAAGTTTTTTTTCCCCCTTTTCCCAAAGGCCATGTTACGACCACATGGGGGCGCTGAGTAACAGCCCATAGCTCGGCTGGAAGGGTGGGCCTTTGATAGTGATACCCTGGGATGGGTTGGACATACCCCCAAACTTTGTCATTAATGCAGATGCAGCCCGGGCTGCTTAGGTTGAGTTGAGAAGCAGTGTGGTTTGCAAGTGAATATGCCTCGTTTAGGGAGAGATCAGTAGCCATACAGGGAGATATGATTAGAAAGAGGAAGAACATCATATGATGCGTTTTACTTATCTGAGGCAGGATTGATGGGGTTCTGCTTGAACAAGAGCCTGAGATCTTCAACAGGTTCACAGGAATAGCTGTCCTCTGGCTTTGGAGTCTCAGTTTCTGTCTCCCCCTCCTGTAGGCCATAGGGTTTTATTCTAGAATTGTGGACCCAGGCAGATAGACCCTTCACTTTTACAGCAGTTGAAGTCACTAGAACAACCTGATATGGCCCTGTCCATTTCTCGGACAGCTGGTTTGGACTCTCTATTTCTTGCCAGGTCTTTACTGATACTTGATCCCCTGGCTTTTCCTGGGGATTTTTCAAGTCTTCCTGTGGTTTGTTCTCCATACCGTTGGAGTTCTTGTGGAAACCTTCCCAGGTCAATTATATGTTTTAAGAGTGTATTGGCATCCTCGTCAAAAAACAAATCATAAGTTAAGAATGGACCTCCATACATCATTTCATAAGGACTTAACAATAGTGGCCGTTTGGGGGATGTCCGTAGCCTCATGAGGGCTATGGGCAGCATATGTTCCACTTATTATGTCTTTCTTGACATAGCCTAGCCAGAGCCCTTTTAAGAGTCTGGTTAGCTCTCTCTACCTTTCCTGAAGCTTGAGGCCTCCAGGATGAGCGGAGCTGGTATTTTATGCCTAAGCATGCGGCTAGGTTCTGGGGTATCGTGGCTGTAAGTGAGGGCCCGTTGTCACTCTGAAGTGACCGAGGCAGCCCAAACCTAGGCATTATCTCCTTCAGCAGAGTTTTACAGACTTCTGTAGCTCTCTCTGTCTCAGTAGGGAACGCTTCGATCCATCCTGTGAATGTGTCAATAAAGACTAGCAAGTAAGAAAACCCTTGGGTCTTGGGCATGGCTGTAAATTCTACTTGCCAGTCCGCTCCTGGGTATGATCCCCGATGTTGGACAGGTGCAATTAGAGGAGGTCTGGTTTTTGTGTTATTTTTTAGACACGTGTCACAATTTTGTGTGACCTGTTTAACAACCTTAGCTAACTGGGGATGGGAGAGAATAGGCTTAAGCAAGATTTCTAGATTATCTTCTCCAAAATGGGTGCTCTTATGTAAGGAGTTAGTAATGTTTTAAACCTGAGAGTCAGGGAGTATTATTTGGGCCTGATCAGGCTGAAACCACCCATGTGACCCAATCTCCCAGCCCCGCTCAGCATATCGGGAATGTCCCCCTGGGATAAAATCTGGAGTCAGGGTTTCCTTGGGGAAAAGGGGGAAGATAGCAGTGGCAGAGGTAGCTTCCCCGTCAGCTCGTCCTGCCTCTTGATCAGCTTTCCTATTTCCCTGAGCCTCTTTTTCTTGCCCCTTTTGGTGACTCTTGCAGTGGATGACAGCTAATTTTGCAGGAAGTTTGACTGCCTCCAGGAGCCTAAGAATGAGCTCTTTGTGTTTTATAGCAGAGCTTCGGGCACTGAGCATCCCTCTTTCTTTCCAAATTGCTGCACGGGCATGCAAAATGAGGAAAGCATACTTAGAGTCCATACACACATTAATCCTCTTTCCTTCTCCTAACTCCAAAGCTCTTGTCAGGGCAAAAAGTTCAGCTTTCTGGGCTGAGGTGTCTGGGGGATGAGACCCACTTTCCTTAGTTTCTTCCAGGCTCACTACAGCATATCCTGCTTTCCTCTCTCCCTTTTCTACAAAACTGCTGCCATCTGTGTGCCTGTTTTCCTCTGGGTCAGATAAAGGTGTCTCTGATAGGTCCCGGCGAGAAGAGTATAACTCGTCTGTGATTTGTATGCATTGGTGATCCAGAGGGGAGGTAGGGGGATCTGGCAGTAAGGTTGCTGGATTTAAAGTCTGGCAGACCCTCAACTTTATTTCTGGAGTGTCAAGGAGGAGGGCTTGGTATTGGGTGATCCTTCCCCCTGTCATCCACCTGTCCCCTTTCGTTTCCAAGACTGCTTGCACCCGGTGAGGCGTATACACTGTGGTGGGCTGACCCAGGGTCAGCTTAGATGCCTCCTTATCCATAAGAGCGATGGCTGCTACTGCCCGGAGGCACGTGGGCCACCCTCTGGCCACCTCATCTAGTTATTTTGAGAGATAAGCCACAGGTTGTAATACGGGACCCATCATCTGCTCTAACACCCCAAGAGCAGTTCCTGTCCTTCCAGAAACATAGAGTCTAAAAGGCTTCTCCAGGTTGGGGAGGCCTAAAGCTGGGGCTGTAGTGATGGACTCTTTTAGGGCATTAAAGGCCACCTTGCAGGTCTCATGCCAGTCGAGTGGCTCTTCCTCTTTCCCCCTTAAATTTTCATATAGGGATCTGGCCAGATTGCCATAATTAGGAATCCAGATCCTGCAAAACCCGGTCCTTCCTAAAAATCCCCTAAGCTGTTGTTTTGTTTGGGGGTACGGGCTATTTAAGATGAGGGATCTCTCCTCGGGGTCAGGCATTCTTTCCTCTCCATAATGATTAATCCAAGGTATTTTACTTAGGTTAAGCTAATCTGAGCCTACTTGGGGGATACTCGATAACCCTTTTCATACAGGAAAATTAGCGTTTTAAATATTGTCCATTTGAGAGCTGGTAAAACCTGGCCTATCTATGAGCAAGTCATCCACATACTGTATTAGACTACTGTTTGTTAAAGTTAATTCCCTTAGTTCTCTCCCCGAGGAAGTCCCGAAGATATGAGGGCTGTCCCTAAACCCTTGGGGTAGTCGAGTCCAGTCGAGAGTTGTACGGTCTCCCTTGTTTCCAAGTCCCGCCACTCAAAAGCAAAGAGTTTTTGGGATTCAGGATGGAGAGGAATGCAAAAGGAAGCACCTTGAAGGTCCAAGACTGAGAAGTACTTGGCATTTCCTGGGACTTGGGATAGGGGGGTATATGGGTTTGGGACTATGGGGTGGATGGGAACCACAGCTTCATTAACAGCTCTTAGATCCTTGACGAATCGGTAAGATCCATCTGGTTTTTGAACGGGCAAGATTGGGGTGTTGCAGGGGGACTCACAGCTGATTCGAGTTCCAGTATCTCGGTATTTGTTAACTAATGATCTAAGACACTCAAGAGCTTCTGGTTTTAAGGGATATTTTCTTTTCCAGGGCTAGGGAGCATTTGGTCTCAGAGAAATCTTTACTGGTGGAACATTTATGGCTAAACCAGGGCTGGAGACATCCCACACCTGGGGATTGACCTCATCTAGACAAGGGACAGACTCCTCCTTTTCTACCTCTGACTGTAAATATTCAGACATAGGCAAAGAAAATTATCGACTTCTACCTTTGTGTCCCCAAGTCACTCTGGTTTGGAGGCGAAAGTATTATTCTCAAAATGGAAAATTTGGAAGCTGCAAACATGAAAAATTTAAAGAGTCACGCAGAGGCTAGTCACTCTAAGCTAACCCCAAGACATTTATTGACTGATTTCTAGCTTCTCTTCTTTAACCTTTTTTATCTACAGTAATCCTGTGTGTTCCTTTTAGTTAGGGATTCATTTTTAGACTATCCTGACTCTTCCACTACGTTCCAGTTTTGGGTCTGATACACTTACAGATGTGCCAAGTGCTTCCTGAATACTATAGAACATATTTTATGTTTTAAATACTTCCATGCCTATGTAGTGAGTCAATGATTTTAAGTTTATTTGTTACACATTTCAATGTAAAAATCAATGTGTGAACTAACATATTCACGACTTGGAAAAGTTGGCTTTTTTTTGCTGTGTGTTTGAACTCCTCACCCGACCAAAGGTCATGGAGAGGTCTATTGTTTTTCTAAAATGGTTATAGTGTTGTTTCTTTTCTGGTAATTGAATTAGGGTGTGAGTTGCAAAGCTTGTGTTTCTGTTCATTTCATTCCATCTGTTCGGGTTTCTTTCTCTCTCCTGAGTCAGACAGTAATTTCCCATTGGTTGTCCAGTTACCAAGGTTGGTGTCCATGCATCTGTGCTGGTCTCTCCATACATGCCCGGGTGTCCTGTGAAACACTAAGCTTAATTTATTTGGAAATGACCTAGCTGTTCAATACACTGTCATCACTCAGTTGAGCAGAGGGAGAGAAATTCAAGTGACAAAACTCCAGAGAAGCTAGTGTCAGAGCGCCCCGGCGTGGCATGTGTGCAGGGGGTTGGGGGGAGTGGGGTGGGGCGCGGAGCTCGGAGATCTCAGGTGTCCTCCCACCCTGGGCCTCTCCAGGCCCGCCGATGCTCAGTGGCCTCACCCCGCCCCCATCGCTTTGGCTGCTCAGGGCCGGGTGGTCTCTGCAGCTGCCCAGCATCCTTCCCGAGGTCCCCACTGCCCACACGCTGTCTTCCAGTCTCTCTCTGAACCCTCGAGTCTTTCTGCCTCTGTCTCACCTGGCGTGGGTGCGTGCGAGTGCCTGTCCGTGTGCCTGGCTGTCGCTCGTCCGCTCTCTCAGGAAGGTCCTGTGCTGGGCCCGTTGCGTGGGGGCAGGGCGGGCCTCGGTTTGGGGACAGGGCGGGGCTGAGGCACTCCAGGGGATTTGCACAGCCGGCAGGATGGGAGCCTGGGGCCCCGGTGGGCTGCCCCTAAGCTCCAGGAAGCTCCGGGGACTGCAGACCCGGGCCGAAGCCCCGCTCGTCCGGAGCCACCTGACCCTGAGCAGCGAACGGGATGGTGGGTGACAGGGGGTGAGGGTGCACCGAGATGTCCTCGCTGCTCTGCCCATCCCCCCTGCCCCCACCCCAGGTTCCGCAGGCACGCCAGGCCCCGGCCGGCCGTGCCAGACAGGTGCTGGCCTGGGCTCGCGGTGTGCGGAGCGGGGGCGCCCTCCGCTGGCCGCCGAGCTGCAGGCTCTGGCCGGCCGGAGTCCAGTCGCGGGTCGTGAGGCTCAAGTGCAGCGCGCGCACGCTGGAGAACTGCAGCCCCAGGCCCGACCAGCAGGTCAGACCGCAAGGGAGGCGCAACGCGGGGCTCCTGGGGCGCCTGGCAGCCGCCTCGGTCTAAGGCCATACCACCCTGAACGTGCCCTCTCTCCTGTGATCTGGGAAACTGAGCAGGGTCGCGCCTTGTCAGTACTTGGATGGGAGACCGCCTAGTAGTTAGGCGATTTTTTTTGATTTTTCTGAATGCCTACTTCAGAAAGTTAGAATCGGATGACTTCACACAGTAAAGCGAATCATATTTTCATACATAATCTTAAGAATCCAGCAGCTGGTCATTCTTTTTCCTGTCCTAACACAGCTAACTGGAAATCAGTTGTAGTAAGTTCTACTGACTTCAGACCCTCATCCCTAAGGGAAGATATATAGGAAAACCCATAATATATCTAAATAAACATGAAAGATACAATGATGAGAAAGAAAAAAATTTCTCAGTAACATCTTAGTTGGTATCGGAAACACGATGATTATGAAAGCACAGCCCATAATCAAGTCCAGGCCATGGAAGCCTGTGACTGTCACTGAGTGTTGACTTCCCTTTCAGCTGAGGTCTAAAAAGTGCTTTGTAAAATTCTGAGGTTTGAAGCACTTGTAACCTCCCGAAGAGACTGCAATCAGAAGGGTTTCTAGAATATCCTGACGCTGTGGTGAGCTCAAGCAATATATAGGCCAGAGGTTGGAAGACAGACATGTTGGGAAGTGGGGATGACTTCTACTGCAATTAGGGAGGAAGGGCATGTACAAGTAGAGAAGCAACACCTCAGTGATGGAATCTTTAAAGACTCCATACATGGAGAAGGAAATGGCAACCCACTCCAGTATTCTTGCCTGGAAAAATCCATGGGCAGAGGAGTCTGGTGGGCTGAAGTCCACGGGATTCCATGACTGACCGTGTGTGCACGAGGGTGGAGGGTGACGGGTTGGTAGCAAGAAACCTGTAGAAGTAAAAAATAAGAAAAAATATAAAATAAAGACTCGATAAATATGACAAGGACTGGTAGGAATAAACCTTCAAAAATGCCTTCTCAGACCTCCCGTCAGAAGCACAAGCATAATAAAGACACTGAGTTTTCACGGTCTCACAAAAAATTAGACTGGCTTATGACAATGGGCAGAGAGGCTCCTCTAAGACATCGTGGCTGGGCTTTACTGGAGGATGCACATCGATTGAGTGCATGGCTGTGTGTTATGGAAATATGTCTTACTGGCAGGGCGAAGGCATCTTCTTGAAGAACACAACAAATAACACCACAAATTCACGGAACTTGGCTACAATGACAATAGCTGATTTCGTGATGGCTACTGCTTGGCAGAGCTGGGATTGCCTCTGCCATTAAGTACATCAGTGGCCAGCTGTGATAATAGCCATTACTTTCTCACTTAGAAACTTGCCATGTGCACTAGCGCAAGAACACTGAAAGCTCCCCAGAGAAGCAAGTCAGGCAGACATGCTTCTGTTTTCTCACAGAAGCTGCTTATGACCGGCCCTGCTCACAGACAGATTGCTAATTCCAAACTGATAGACAGTTATGCAGATATTCTTTAGCAACTGAGCCACCAGGGAAGCCCTACTAGCTCAGTTGCTAAAGAATCTGCCTGCAACGCAGGAGACCCCGCTTTGAGTCCTGGGTCGGGAAGATCCCCTGGAGAAGGGATAGGCTACCCACTCCAGTATTCTGTCCTAGAGAATTCCATGGACTGTGTAGTCCTTGGGGCCGCAAAGAGTCAGGCACGAACTGAGCCACTTTCACCTGCACATGCGGATATCACTTAAAAAAAAAAATGTGGTAACAGATCTAGAACCTCTGTCAAGCTCATGAGCGAGTAGTATAAATGTACAGAATCATCTTTGTCCTGCATAGTGACTACCGTCCTGTATTTGCTTTGAGAGGAGTTGAGCTACTCTTGGTACAGAGGAATGATTCTTTTCCAACTGAGCCACAAGGGAAGCCCACTAATCCTGGAGTGGGTAGCCTATCCCTTCTCCAGCGGATCTTCCTGATCCAGGAATTGAACCAGGGTCTCCTGCCTGAGTAACACATATTGCGTAAAAATCGGTGAGGGAGCAAGACTAGGGACATTGATTGGTAAATTCAGATTTCCTTGTCTAGATGGCTAGCGGAGGCGAAAGAAATGTTGGTGTGGATTTAAAAAATTCTTCTGATACTATACAAAAAATTTACTAGTTCTCTGCAGAAGTCTTTAATGAAGCACAGATATTGTCATTAGATTGCTTTGGTCATATCCGTCTTATCCACATTTATTTTTTAAAATCACATAGACTGGCTTCAATCACTTGAAGAAACGACAAAAGGTTTCTTTGGTCTGTTTAATGATATGGTAGAATGAATTAAGGATGGCAGCACGAAACAGAAGGCCATGCTAGAAGTACACAAGACCTTGTTTGGTAAGTCCATACATGACTTTTTCTTTCAATTGAAGGATAGTTGCTTTACAGAATTTTGTTGCCAAACATCAACGTGAATGAGCCACAGGTTTACATAGGTCTCCTCCCTCCTGAATCACTCTCCCGTCTCCTCCTCCCCATTCCACCCCTCTAGCTTGTTGCAGAGCCCCTGTTTGAGTCCCCTGAGTCATACAGCAAATTGCATTGGCATCTCTTTTAACGTATGGTACTATGATTCCATGTTCCTCTGCATTCATCTCACCCTCTCCTTCCTCCCCCCTGCCCGTGTCCATAAGTCTGTTCTCTACATCTGTGACTCCTTGGCTGCCCTGCAAATAATTTCATCAGTACCACCTTTAGTTCAAGCATTTCTTCCCCCCCCCAAGCATTTCTTATTTCTTATTCCACTCTTACTGTCTTTAGTGTGAGACTGATCTCGAAACTGATATGAAAGTATTATTCTCAGCATGGAAAATTGGGAAGATGCAAACATGAAAAATTTAAAATGTAACGCAGAGGCTAGTCACTCTAGGCTAACCCCTAAAACATTTATTGACTGATTTCTAGTATCTCTTCTTTAACCTTTATGATCTACGTAATCCTGTGTATTCCTTTTAGTTAGAGATTCATTTTTAGACTATCCTGACTCTTCCATTAAGGTCCAGTTTGGGGTCTGATACACTTACAGATGTGCCAAGTGCTTCCTGAATACTATAGAACATATTTTATGTTTAAAATACTTCCATGCGTATGTAGTGAGTCAATGATTTTAAGTTTATATGTTACACATTTCATTGTAAAATCAATGTGTGAATTAAGATACTCTCGATTTGGAAAAGGTGGCTTTTTTTGTTGTGTGTAAGAATTCCTCACCGGACCAAAGGTCATGGAGAGGTCTATTGTTTTTCTAAAATGGTTATAGTGTTGTTGTTTTTTTCGGTAATTGAATTGGGGTGTGAGTTGCAAAGTTTGTGTTTCTGTTCATTTTTTCCATCTGTTGGGCTTTCTTTCTCTCTCCTGAGTCAGACAGTAATATCCCATTGGTTGTCCAGTTACCAAGGTTGGTGTCCATGCATCCGTGCTGGTCTCTGCATTCATGTCCGGGTGTCCTGTGAAACACTAAGCTTAATTTATTTGGAAATGACCTAGCTGTGCAATATACTGTCATCACTCAGTTGAGCACAAGGATAGAAATTCAGGTGATCAAACTCCGGAGAAACTTTTGTCGGAGTGGGACGTGCGTTCATGGGGTTGGGGTGGGAGGGGCGCGGACCGCGGATATCTCAGGTGCCCTCCCAACCTGGGCCTCTCCAGGCCTGCCTCTGCTCGGCAGCCTCCCCCCGCCCCCATCGCGTTTGCTGCTCAGGGCCGGGTGGTCTCTGAAGCTGTCCGGCATCCTGCCCGAAGCCCCCCCTGCCCACACGCTGTCTTCCGGTGTCTCTCTGAACCCTCATCTCTTTCTGCCTCTGTCTCACCTGACGTGGGTGCGTGCGAGTGCCTGTCCGTGTGCCTGGTTGTCGCTCGTCCGCTCTCTCAGGAAGGTCCTGTGCTGGGCCTGTGGCGTGGGGGCAGGGTCGGCCTCGGTTTGGGGACAGGGCAGGGCTGAGGCACTCCAGGAGGTATTCACAGCCGGCAGGATGGGCGCCTGGGGCCCCGGCTGGGCTGCCCCTAAGCCCGCAGGAGGCTCCGGGGACCGCGGCCCCGGGCCGACGCCCTGCTCGTCCGGAGCCACGTGACCCTGAGCAGTGAACGGGATGGTGGGGGGCGGGGGGTGGGGGGGCACCGAAACGTCCTCCCCGCTCAAGCCACCCCCTCCCCAACCCCCGCCAGAGTTCCCGCAGCCTCGCCAGGCCGCTCGGGGTCCGGGAAGCGCCCCGGGCCGGGCCAGGCGCATGGTGGCCGGGGGTGGCGTCGGCTGGTCTCCCAGCTGCAGGACCTGTCCCGGTTTTTCCCATCCGTTTCAACAGTGACGGTCACCCCACATTGTGAGTCGTCTAGATTTCTCACTGACACCCCTGTTAGGGAGTGGCTTTTTAGAGAGATAGGAAAGGTCACTTGGGGGATGTTAGTCATGAGAGAAAATAAGGGCTCAGGTGGGATTGCAGATGTCATCCAGGGGGTAAATAGAGACAGTTGTTGCTGGTACCAAGACATGAAGTTTTTTTTCCCCCTTTTCCCAAAAGGCCATATTACGACCACATGGGGGCGCTGAGTAACAGCCCATAGCTCGGCTGGAAGGGAGGGCCTTTGATATTGATACCCTGGGATGGGTTGGACATACCCCCAACCTTTGTCATTAATGCAGATGCAGCCAGGGCTGCTTAGGTTCAGTTGAGAAGCAGTGTGGTTTGCAAGTGAACATGCCTCGTTTAGGGAGAGATCAATAGCCATACAGGGAGATATGATTAGAAAGAGGAAGAACATCATATGATGCATTTTACTTATCTGAGGCAGGATTGATGGGTTTCTGCTTGAACAAGAGCCTGAGATCTTCAATAGGTTCACAGGAATAGCTGTCCTCTGGCTTTGGAGTCTCAGTTTCTCTCTCCCCCTCCTGTAGGCCATAGGGTTTTATTCTAGAATTGTGGACCCAGGCAGATAGGCTGTGCACTTTTACAGCAGTTGAAGTCACTAGAACAATCTGATATGGCCCTGTCCATTTCTCAGGCACCTGGTTTGGACTCCCTTTTTCTTGCAAGCTCTTTACTGATACTTGATCCCCTGGCTTTACCTGGGGATTTTTCAAGTCTTCCTGTGGTTTGTTCTCCATACCGTTGGAGTTCTTGCGGAAACCTTCCCAGGTCAATTATATGTTTTAAGAGTGTATTGGCATCCTCGTCAAGAAACAAATCAGAAGTTCAGAATGGTCGTCCATACATCATTTCATAAGGACTTAACAATAGTGGCCGTTTTGGGGATGTCCGTAGCCTCATGAGGGCTATGGGCAGCATATGTGTCCACTTATTATGTGCTTCTGACATAGCTTAGCCAGAGCCCTTTTAAGAGTCTAGTTGGCTCTCTCTACCTTTCCTGAAGCTTGAGGCCTCCAGGATGAGCGGAGCTGGTATTTTATGCCTAAGCATGCGGCTAGGTTCTGGGGTATCGTGGCTGTAAGTGAGGGCCCGTTGTCACTCTGAAGTGACCGAGGCAGCCCAAACCTAGGCACTATCTCCTTCAGCAGAGCTTTACAGACTTCTGTAGCTCTCTCAGTCGCAGCAGGGAACGCTTTGATCCATCCTGTGAATGTGTCAATAAAGACTCGCAAGTAAGAAAACCCTTGGGTCTTGGGCATGGCTGTAAATTCTACTTGCCAGTCCGCTCCTGGGTATGATCCCCGATGTTGGACAGGTGTAATTAGAGGAGGTCTGGTTTTTGGGTTATTTTTTAGACAGGTGTCACAATTTTGTGTGACTTGTTTAACAACCTTAGCTAACTGGGGATGGGAGAGAATAGGCTTAAGCAAGATTTCTAGATTATCTTTTCCAAAATGGGCGCTCTTATGTAAGGAGTTAGTAATGTTTTAAACCTGAGAATCAGGGAGTATTATTTGGGCCTGATCAGGCTGAAACCACCCATGTGACCCAATCTCCCAGCCCCGCTCAGCATATCGGGAATGTCCCCCTGGGGTAAAATCTGGAGTCAGGGTTTCCATGGGGAAAAGGGGCAGATAGCAGTGGCAGAGGTAGCTTCCCCGGCAGCTCGTCCTGCCTCTTGATCAGCTTTCCTATTTCCCTGAGCCTCTTTTTCTTGCCCCTTTTGGTGACTCTTGCAGTGGATGACAGCTAATTTTGCAGTAAGTGTGACTGCCTCCAGGAGCCTGAGAATGAGCTCTTTGTGTTTAATAGCAGAGCTTAGGGCACTGAGCATCCTTCTTTCTTTCCAAATTGCTGCACGGGCATGCAGAATGAGGAAAGCATACTTAGAGTCCATACACACATTAATCCTCTTTCCTTCTCCTAACTCCAAAGCTCTTGTCAGGGCAAAAATTTCAGCTTTCTGGGCTGAGGTGTCTGGGGGAAGAGACCCACTTTCCTTAGTTTCTTCCAGGCTCGCTACAGCATTTCCTGCTTTCGTCTCTCCCTTTTCTACAAAACTGCTGCCATCTGTGTGCCAGTTTTCCTCTGGGTCAGATAAAGGTGTCTCTGATAGGTCCCGGCGAGAAGACTATAACTCATCTGTGATTTGTATGCATTGGTGATCCAGAGGGGAGGTAGGGGGATCTGGCAGTAAGGTTGCTGGATTGAAAGTCTGACAGACCCTCAACTTTATTTCTGGAGTGTCAAGGAGGAGGGCTTGGTATTGGGTGATCCTTCCCCCTGTCATCCACCTGTCCCCTTTCGTTTCCAAGACTGCTTGCACCCGGTGAGGCGTATACACTGTGGTGGGATGACCCAGGGTCAGCTTAGATGCCTCCTTAACCATAAGAGCAGTGGCTGCTACTGCCCGGAGGCAAGTGGGCCACCCTCTGGCCACCTCATCTAGTTATTTTGAGAGATAAGCCACAGGTTGTAATACGGACCCCATCATCTGCTCTAACACCCCAAGAGCAGTTCCTGTCCTTCCAGAAACATAGAGTCTAAAAGGCTTCTCCAGGTTGGGGATGCCTAAAGCTGGGTCTGCAGTGATGGACTCTTTTAGGGCATTAAAGGCCACCTTGCAGGTATCATGCCAGTCGAGTGGCTCTTCCTCTTTCCCCCTTAAGTTTTCATATAGGGGTCTGGCCAGATTGCCATAATTAGGAATCCAGATCCTGCAAAACCCGGTCCTTCCTAAAAATCCCCTAAGCTGTTGTTTTGTTTGGGGGTACGGGGTATTTAAGATGAGGGATCTCCCCTCGGGGTCAGGCATTCTTTTTCTCTCCGTAATTATAAATCCAAGGTATTTTACTTGGGTTAAGCTAATCTGAGCCTACTTGGGGGATACTCGATAACCCTTTTCATACAGGAAAGTTAGCGTTTTAAATAGTGTCCATTTGAGAGCTGGTAAAATCTGGCCTAGCTATGAGCAAGTCATCCACATACTGTATTAGACTACTGTTTGTTAAAGTTAATTCCCTTAGTTCTCTCCCCGAGGAAGTCCCGAAGATATGAGGGCTGTCCCTAAAGCCTTGGGGTAGTCGAGTCCAGTCGAGAGTTGTATGGTCTCTCTTGTTTCCAAGTCCTGCCACTCAAAAGCAAAGAGTTTTTGGGATTCAGGATGGAGAGGAATGCAAAAGAAAGCACCTTGAAGGTCCAAGACTGAGAAGTACTTGGCATTTCCTGGGTCTTGGGATAGGAGGGTATATGGGTTTGGGACTATGGGGTGGATGGGAACCACAGCTTCATTAACAGCTCTTAGATCCTGGACGAATCGGTAAGATCCATCTGGTTTTTGAACGGGCAAGATTGGGGTGTTGCAGGGGGACTCACAGCTGATTCGAGTTCCAGTATCTCGGTATTTGTTAACTAATGGTTTAAGACCCTCAAGAGCTACTGGTTTTAAGGGATATTGTCTTTTCCAGGGCTAGGGAGCATTTGGTCTCAGAGAAATCTTTACTGGTGGAACATTTATGGCTAAACCAGGGCTGGAGACATCCCACACCTGGGGATTGACATCATCTAGACAAGGGACAGACTCCTCCTTTTCTACCTCTGACTGTAAATATTCAGACATAGGCAAAGAAAATTATCGACTTCTACCTTTGTGTCCCCAAGTCACTCTGGTTTGGAGGCGAAAGTATTATTCTCAAAATGGAAAATTTGGAAGCTGCAAACATGAAAAATTTAAAGAGTCACGCAGAGGCTAGTCACTCTAAGCTAACCCCTAAGACATTTATTGACTGATTTCTAGCTTCTCTTCTTTAACCTTTCTTATCAAGAGTAATCCTGTCTTTTCCTTTTAGTTAGGGATTCATTTTTAGACTATCCTGACTCTTCCACTACGTTCCAGTTTTGGGTCTGATTCACTTACAGATGTGCCAAGTGCTTCCTGAATTCTATAGAACATATTTTATGTTTAAAATACTTCCATGCTTATGTAGTGAGTCAATGATTTTAAATTTATTTGTTACACATTTCAATGTAAAAGTCAATGTGTGAACTAACATATTCACGACTTGGAAATGTTGGCTTTTTTTTGCTGTGTGTTTGAACTCCTCACCCGCCCAAAGGTCATGGAGAGGTCTATTGTTTTTCTAAAATGGTTATAGTGTTGTTTATCTTCTGGTAATTGAATTAGGGTGTGAGTTGCAAAGCTTGTGTTTCTGTTCATTTCATTCCATCTGTTCGGGTTTCTTTCTCTCTCCTGAGTCAGACAGTAATTTCCCATTGGTTGTCCAGTTACCAAGATTGGTGTCCATGCATCCGTGCTGGTCTCTCCATACATGTCCGGGTGTCCTGTGAAACACTAAGCTTAATTTATTTGGAACTGACCTAGCTGTTCAATACACTGTCATCACTCAGTTGAGCAGAGGGAGAGAAATTCAAGTGACAAAACTCCAGAGAAGCTAGTGTCAGAGCGCCCCGGTGTGGCATGTGTGCAGGTGGTTGGGAGGAAGGGTGCGGGGCGCGGAGCGCGGAGATCTCAGGTGTCCTCCCACCCTGGGCCTCTCCAGGCTCGCCGCTGCTCAGTGGCCTCCAACCGCCCCCATCGCTTTGGCTGCTCAGGGCCGGGTGGTCTCTGCAGCTGCCCGGCATCCTGCCCGAGGCCCCCCCTGCCCACACGCTGTTTTCCAGTCTCTCTCTGAACCCTCCACTCTTTCTGCCTCTGTTTCACCTTGCTTGGGTGTGTGTGAGTGCCTGTTCGTGTGCCTGGCTGTCGCTCGTCCGCTCTCTCAGGAAGGTCCTGTGCTGGGCCCGTGGCGTGGGGGCAGGGCGGGCCTTGGTTTGGGGACAGGGCGGGGCTGAGGCACTCCAGGGGGTTTGCACAGCCGGCAGGATGGGCGCCTGGGGCCCCAGCTGGCCTGCCCCTAAGCCCGCAGGAGGCTCTGGGGACCGCGGCCCCGGGCCAAGGCCCCGCTCGACCGTAGCCACGTGACCCTGAGCAGCGAACAGGATGGTGGGGCGCGGGGGGTGGGGGGCCACCGAGTCGTCCTCCCCGCTCAAGCCACCCCCCTCCCCAACCCCCGCCAGAGATCCCGCAGCCTCGCCAGCCCGCTCGGGTTCCGGGAAGCGCCCCGGGCCCGGCCAGGCGCGTGCTGGCCGGGGGTGGCGTTGGCTGGTCTCCCAGCTGCAGGGCCTTTCCCGGTTTTTCCCATCAGTTTCAACAGTGACGGTCACCCCACATTGTGAGTCATCTAGATTTTCACTGACACCCCTTTTAGGGAGTGGCTTTTTAGAGAGATATGGAAGGTCACTTAGCGGATGTTGGTCATGAGAGAAAATAAGGGCTCAGGTGGGATTGCAGATGTCATCCAGGGGGTAAATAGAGACAGTTGTTGCTGGTACCAAGACATGAAGTTTTTTTTCCCCCTTTTCCCACAAGGCCATATTACGACAACATGGGATCGCTGAGTAACAGCCCATAGCTCGGCTGGAAGGGTGAACCTTTGATAGTGATACCCAGGGATGGGTTGGACATACCCCCAACCTTTGTCATTAATGCAGATGCAGCCCGGGCTGCTTAGGTTGAGTTGAGAAGCAGTGTGGTTTGCAAGTGAACATGCCTCGTTTAGGGAGAGATCAATAGCCATACAGGGAGATATGATTAGAAAGAGGAAGAACATCATATGATGCATTTTACTTATCTGAGGCAGGATTGATGGGGTTCTGCTTGAACAAGAGCCTGAGATCTTAAACAGATTCACAGGAATAGCTGTCCTCTGGCTTTGGGGTCTCAGTTTCTGTCTCCCCCTCCTGTAGGCCATAGGGTTTTTTTCTAGAGTTGTGGACCCTGGCAGATAGACCCTTCACTTTTACAGCAGTTGAAGTCACTAGAACAACCTGATATGGCCCTGTCCATTTCTCGGACAGCTGGTTTGGACTTCCTTTTTCTTGCCATGTCTTTACTGACACTTGATCCCCTGGCTTTACCTGGGGATTTTTCAAGTCTTCCTGTGGTTTGTTCTCCATACCGTTGGAGTTCTTGCTGAAACCTTCCCATGTCAATTATATGTTTTCAGAGTGTATTGGCATCCTCGTCAAGGAACAAATCAGAAGTTAAGAATGGTCGTCCATACATCATTTCGTAAGGACTTAACAATAGTGGCCGTTTGGGGATGTCCGTAGCCTCATGACGGCTATGGGCAGCATATGTGTCCACTTATTATGTGTTTCTGACATAGCTTAGCCAGAGCCCTTTTAAGAATCTAGTTGGCTCTCTCAACCTTTCCTGAAGCTTGAGGCCTCCAGGATGAGCGGAGCTGGTATTTTATGCCTAAGCATGCGGCTAGGTTCTGGGGTATCGTGGCTGTAAGTGAGGGCCCGTTGTCAATCTGAAGTGACCGAGGCAGCCCAAACCAAGGCACTATCTCCTTCAGCAGAGCTTTACAGACTTCTGTAGCTCTCTCAGTCTCAGTAGGAACGCTTTGATCCATCCTGTGAATGTGTCAATAAAGACTAGCAAGTAAGAAAACCCTTGGGTCTTGGGCATGGCTGTAAATTCTACTTGCCAGTCCACTTCTGGGTATGATCCCCGATGATGGACAGGTGTAATTAGAGGAGGTCTGGTTTTTGGGTTATTTTTTAGACAGGTGTCACAATTTTGTGTGACCTGTTTAACAACCTTAGCTAACCCGGATGGGAGAGAATAGGCTTAAGCAAGATTTCTAGATTATCTTTTCCAAAATGGGTGCTCTTTTGTAAGGAGTTAGTAATGTTTTAAACCTGAGAATCAGGGAGTATTATTTGGGCCTGATCAGGCTGAAACCACCCATGTGACCCAATCTCCCAGCCCCGCTCCGCATATCGGGAGTGTCCCCCTGGGGTAAAATCTGGAGTCAGGGTTTCCTTGGGGAAAAGGGGGCAGATAGCAGTGGCAGAGGTAGCTTCCCCGGCAGCTCGTCCTGCCTCTTGATCAGCTTTCCTATTTCCCTGAGCCTCTTTTTCTTGCCCCTTTTTGTGACTCTTGCAGTGGATGACAGCTAATATTGCAGGAAGTTTGACTGCCTCCAGGAGCCTGAGAATGAGCTCTTTGTGTTTAATAGCAGAGCTTCGGGCACTGAGCATCCCTCTTTCTTTCCAAATTGCTGCACGGGCAGGCAGAATGAGGAAAGCATACTTAGTGTCCATACACACATTAATCCTCTTTCCTTCTCCTAACTCCAAAGCTCTTGTCAGGGCAAAAAGTTCAGCTTTCTGGGCTGAGGTGTCTGGGGGAAGAGACCCACTTTCCTTACTTCCTTTCAGGCTCACTACAGCATATCCTGCTTTCCTCTCTCCCTTTTCTACAAAACTCCTGACATCTGTGTGCCAGTTTTCCTCTGGGTCAGATAAAGGTGTCTCTGATAGGTCCCGGCGAGAAGAGTATAACTCGTCTGTGATTTGTATTCATTGGTGATCCAGAGGGGAGGTAGGGGGATCTGGCAGTAAGGTTGCTGGATTGAAAGTCTGGCAGACCCTCAACTTTATTTCTGGAGTGTCAAGGAGGAGGGCTTGGTATTGGGTGATCCTTCCCCTTGTCATCCACCTGTCCCCTTTCGTTTCCAAGACTGCTTGCACCCGGTGAGGCGTATACACTGTGGTGGGCTGACCCAGGGTCAGCTTAGATGCCTCCTTAACCATAAGAGCGGTGGCTGCTACTGCCCGGGGGCAAGTGGGCCACCCTCTGGCCACCTCATCTAGTTATTTTGAGAGATAAGTCACAGGTTGTAATACGGGCCCCATCATCTGCTCTAACACCCCAAGAGCAGTTCCTGTCCTTCCAGAAACATAGAGTCTAAAAGGCTTCTCCAGGTTGGGGATGCCTAAAGCTGGGTCTGTAGTGATGGACTCTTTTAGGGCATTAAAGGCCACCTTGCAGGTCTCATGCCAGTCGAGTGGCTCTTCCTCTTTCCCCCTTAAATTTTCATATAGGGGTCTGGCCAGATTGCCATAATTAGGAATCCAGATCCTGCAAAACCCGGTCCTTCCTAAAAATCCCCTAAGCTGTTGTTTTGTTTGAGGGTACGGGGTATTTAAGATGAGGGATCTCCCCTCGGGGTCAGGCATTCTCTTTCTCTCCGTAATTATAAATCCAAGGTATTTTACTTGGGTTAAGCTAATCTGAGCCTACTTGGGGGATACTCGATAACCCTTTTCATACAGGAAAGTTAGCGTTTTAAATAGTGTCCATTTGAGAGCTGGTAAAATCTAGCCTAGCTATGAGCAAGTCATCCACATACTGTATTAGACTACTGTTTGTTAAAGTTAATTCCCTTAGTTCTCTCCCCGAGGAAGTCCCGAAGATATGAGGGCTGTCCCTAAACCCTTGGGGTAGTCGAGTCCAGTCGAGAGTTATATGGTCTCTCTTGTTTCCAAGTAACGCCACTCAAAAGTAAAGAGTTTTTGGGATTCATGATGGAGAGAAATGCAAAAGAAAGCACCTTGAAGGTCCAAGACTGAGAAGTACTTGGCATTTCCTGGGACTTGGGATAGGAGGGTATATGGGTTTGGGTCTATGGGGTGGATGGGAACCACAGCTTCATTAACAGCCCTTAGATCCTGGACGAATCGGTAAGATCCATCTGGTTTTTGAACGGGCAAGATTGGGGTGTTGCAGGGGGACTCACAGCTGATTCGAGTTCCAGTATCTCGGTATTTGTTAACTAATGGTTTAAGACCCTCACGAGCTACTGGTTTTAAGGGATATTGTCTTTTCCAGGGCTAGGGAGCATTTGGTCTCAGAGAAATCTTTACTGGTGGAACATTTATGGCTAAACCAGGGCTGGAGACATCCCACACCTGGGGATTGACATCATCTAGACAAGGGACAGACTCCTCCTTTTCTACCTCTGACTGTAAATATTCAGACATAGGCAAAGAAAATTATCGACTTCTACCTTTGTGTCCCCAAGTCACTCTGGTTTGGAGGCGAAAGTATTATTCTCAAAATGGAAAATTTGGAAGCTGCAAACATGAAAAATTTAAAGAGTCACGCAGAGGCTAGTCACTCTAAGCTAACCCCTAAGACATTTATTGACTGATTTCTAGCTTCTCTTCTTTAACCTTTTTTATCTACAGTAATCCTGTCTTTTCCTTTTAGTTAGGGATTCATTTTTAGACTATCCTGACTCTTCCACTACGTTCCAGTTTTGGGTCTGATTCACTTACAGATGTGCCAAGTGCTTCCTGAATTCTATAGAACATATTTTATGTTTAAAATACTTCCATGCTTATGTAGTGAGTCAATGATTTTAAATTTATTTGTTACACATTTCAATGTAAAAGTCAATGTGTGAACTAACATATTCACGACTTGGAAATGTTGGCTTTTTTTTGCTGTGTGTTTGAACTCCTCACCCGCCCAAAGGTCATGGAGAGGTCTATTGTTTTTCTAAAATGGTTATAGTGTTGTTTATCTTCTGGTAATTGAATTAGGGTGTGAGTTGCAAAGCTTGTGTTTCTGTTCATTTCATTCCATCTGTTCGGGTTTCTTTCTCTCTCCTGAGTCAGACAGTAATTTCCCATTGGTTGTCCAGTTACCAAGATTGGTGTCCATGCATCCGTGCTGGTCTCTCCATACATGTCCGGGTGTCCTGTGAAACACTAAGCTTAATTTATTTGGAAATGACATAGCTGTTCAATACACTGTCATCACTCAGTTGAGCAGAGGGAGAGAAATTCAAGTGACAAAACTCCAGAGAAGCTAGTGTCAGAGCGCCCCGGTGTGGCATGTGTGCAGGGGGTTGGGGGGAGGGGGGCGGGGCGCGGAGCGCGGAGATCTCAGGTGTCCTCCCACCCTGGGCCTCTCCAGTCTCGCCGCTGCTCAGTGGCCTCCACCCGCCCCCATCGCTTTGGCTGCTCAGGGCCGGGTGGTCTCTGCAGCTGCCCGGCATCCTGCCCGAGGCCCCCCCTGCCCACACGCTGTTTTCCAGTCTCTCTCTGAACCCTCGACTCTTTCTGCCTCTGTCTCACCTTGATGGGTGTGTGCGAGTGCCTGTCCGTGTGCCTGGCTGTCGCTCGTCCGCTCTCTTAGGAAGGTCCTGTGCTGGGCCCGTGGCGTGGGGGCAGGGCGGGCCTTGGTTTGGGGACAGGGCGGGGCTGAGGCACTCCAGGGGGTTTGCACAGCCGGCAGAATGGGCTCCTGGGGCCCCAGCTGGCCTGCCCCTAAGCCCGCAGGAGGCTCCGGGGACCGCAGCCCCGGGCCAAGGCCCCGCTCGACCGTAGCCACGTGACCCTGAGCAGCGAACGGGATGGTGGGGCGCGGGGGGTGGGGGGCCACCGAGTCGTCCTCCCCGCTCAAGCCACCCCCCTCCCCAACCCCCGCCAGAGATCCCGCAGCCTCGCCAGCCTGCTCGGGTTCCGGGAAGCGCCCCGGGCCCGGCCAGGCGCGTGCTGGCCGGGGGTGGCGTTGGCTGGTCTCCCAACTGCAGGGCCTGTCCCGGTTTTTCCCATCAGTTTCAACAGTGACGGTCACCCCACATTGTGAGTCGTCTAGATTTTCACTGACACCCCTTTTAGGGAGTGTATTTTTAGAGAGATATGGAAGGTCACTTGGCGGATGTTGGTCATGAGAGAAAATAAGGGCTCAGGTGGGATTGCAGATATCATCCAGGGGGTAAATAGAGACAGTTGTTGCTGGTACCAAGACATGAAGGTTTTTTTCCCCCTTTTCCCACAAGGCCATATTACGACAACATGGGGGCGCTGAGTAACAGCCCATAGCTCGGCTGGAAGGGTGGGCCTTTGATAGTGATACCTTGGGATGGGTTGGACATACCCCCAACCTTTGTCATTAATGCAGATGCAGCCCGGTCTGCTTAGGTTCAGTTGAGAAGCAGTGTGGTTTGCAAGTGAACATGCCTCGTTTAGGGAGAGATCAATAGCCATACAGGGAGATATGATTAGAAAGAGGAAGAACATCATATGATGCATTTTACTTATCTGAGGCAGGATTGATGGGCTTCTGCTTGAACAAGAGCCTGAGATCTTCAACAGGTTCACAGGAGTAGCTGTCCTCTGGCTTTGGAGTCTCAGTTTCTGTCTCCCCCTCCTGTAGGCCATAGGGTTTTATTCTAGAATTGTGGACCCAGGCAGATAGACCCTTCACTTTTACAGCAGTTGAAGTCACTAGAACAACCTGATATGGCCCTGTCCATTTCTCGGACAGCTGGTTTGGACTCCCTTTTTCTTGCCAGGTCTTTACTGATACTTGATCCCCTGGCTTTACCTGGGGATTTTTCAAGTCTTCCTGTGGTTTGTTCTCCATACCGTTGGAGTTCTTGCTGAAACCTTCCCAGGTCAATTATATGTTTTAAGAGTGTATTGGCATCCTCGTCAAGAAACAAATCAGAAGTTCAGAATGGTCGTCCATACATCATTTCATAAGGACTTAACAATAGTGGCCGTTTGGGGGATGTCCGTAGCCTCATGACGGCTATGGGCAGCATATGTGTCCACTTATTATGTGTTTCTGACATAGCTTAGCCAGAGCCCTTTTAAGAGTCTGGTTGGCTCTCTCTACCTTTCCTGAAGCTTGAGGCCTCCAGGATGAACGGAGCCGGTATTTTATGCCTAAGCATGCGGCTAGGTTCTGGGGTATCGTGGCTGTAAGTGAGGGTCCGTTGTCACTCTGAAGTGACCGAGGCAGCCCAAACCTAGGCACTATCTCCTTCAGCAGAGCTTTACAGACTTCTGTAGCTCTCTCAGTCTCAGTAGGGAACGCTTCGATCCATCCTGTGAATGTGTCAATAAAGACTAGCAAGTAAGAAAACCCTTGGGTCTTGGGCATGGCTGTAAATTCTAAATGCGGTGCGGCATTGCCACTCCGCTCCTGGGTATGATCCCCGATGTTGGACAGGTGTAATTAGAGGAGGTCTGGTTTTTGGGTTATTTTTTAGAAAGGTGTCACAATTTTGTGTGACTTGTTTAACAACCTTAGCTAACTGGGGATGAGAGAGAATAGGCTTAAGCAAGTTTTCTAGATTATCTTTTCCAAAATCGGCGCTCTTAGGTAACGAGTTAGTAATGTTTTAAACCTGAGAATCAGGGAGTATTATTGGGCCTGATCAGGCTGAAACCACCCAAGTGACCCAATCTCCCAATCCCGCTCAGCATATCGGGAATGTCCCCCTGGGGTAAAATCTGGAGTCAGGGTTTCCTTGGGGAAAAGGGGGCAGATAGCAGTGGCAGAGGTAGCTTCCCCGGCAGCTCGTCCTGCCTCTTGATCAGCTTTCCTATTTCCCTGAGCCTCTTTTTCTTGCCCCTTTTGGTGACTCTTGCAGTGGATGACAGCTAATTTTGCAGGAAGTTTGACTGCCTCCAGGAGCCTGAGAATGAGCTCTTTGTGTTTAATAGCAGAGCTTCGGGCACTGAGCATCCCTCTTCCTTTCCAAATTGCTGCACGGGCATGCAGAATGAGGAAAGCATACTTAGAGTCCATACACACATTAATCATCTTTCCTTCTCCTAACTACAAAGCTCTTGTCAGGGCAAAAATTTCAGCTTTCTGGGCTGTGGTGTCTGGGGGAAGAGACCCACTTTCCTTAGTTTCTTCCAGGCTCGCTACAGTATATCCTGCTTTCCTCTCTCCATTTTCTACAAAACTGATGTCATCTGTGTGCCAGTTTTCCTCTGGGTCAGATAAAGGTGTCTCTGATAGGTACCGGCGAGAAGAGTATAACTCGTCTGTGATTTGTATGCATTGGTGATCCAGAGGGGAGGTAGGGGGATCTGGCAGTAAGGTTGCTGGATTGAAAGTCTGGCAGACCCTCAACTTTATTTCTGGAGTGTCAAGGAGGAGGGCTTGGTATTGGGTGATCCTTCCCCCTGTCATCCACCTGTCCCCTTTCGTTTCCAAGACTGCTTGCACCCGGTGAGGCATATACACTGTGGTGGGCTGACCCAGGGTCAGCTTAGTTGCCTCCTTAACCATAAGAGCAGTGGCTGCTACTGCCCGGAGGCAAGTGGGCCACCCTCTGGCCACCTCATCTAGTTATTTTGAGAGATAAGCCACAGGATGTAATACGGGCCCCATCATCTGCTCTAACACCCCAAGAGCAGTTCCTGTCCTTCCAGAAACATAGAGTCTAAAAGGCTTCTCCAGGTTGGGGAGGCCTAAAGCTGGGGCTGTAGTGATGGACTCTTTTAGGGCATTAAAGGCCACCTTGCAGGTCTCATGCCAGTCGAGTGGCTCTTCCTCTTTCCCCCTTAAATTTTCATATAGGGGTCTGGCCAGATTGCCATAATTAGAAATCCAGATCCTGCAAAATCCAGTCCTTCCTAAAAATCCCCTAAGCTGTTGTTTTTTTTGTGCCTACGGGGTATTTAAGATGAGGGATCTCCCCTCGGGGTCAGGCATTCTTTTTCTCTCCGTAATTATAAATCCAAGGTATTTTACTTGGGTTAAGCTAATCTGAGCCTACTTGGGGGATACTCGATAACCCTTTTCATACAGGAAATTTAGCGTTTTAAATAGTGTCCATTTGAGAGCTGGTAAGATCTGGTCTAGCTATGAGCAAGTCATCCACATACTGTATTAGACTACTGTTTGTTAAAGTTAATTCCCTTAGTTCTCTCCCCGAGGAAGTCCCGAAGATATGAGGGCTGTCCCTAAACCCTTGGGGTAGTCGAGTCCAGTCGAGAGTTGTATGGTCTCTCTTGTTTCCAAGTCCCGCCACTCAAAAGAAAAGAGTTTTTGGGATTCAGGATGGAGAGGAACGCAAAAGAAAGCACCTTGAAGGTCCAAGACTGAGAAGTACTTGGCATTTCCTGGGACTTGGGATAGGAGGGTATATGGGTTTGGGACTATGGGGTGGATTGGAACAACAGCTTCAATAACAGCTCTTAGATCCTGGACGAATCGGTAAGATACATCTGGCTTTTGAACGGGCAAGATTGGGATGCTGCAGGGGGACTCACAGCTGATTCGAGTTCCAGTATCTCGGTATTTTTTAACTAATGGTTTAAGACCCTCAAGAGCTACTGGTTTTAAGGGATATTGTCTTTTCCAGGGCTAGGGAGCATTTGGTCTCAGAGAAATCTTTACTGGTGGAACATTTATGGCTAAACCAGGGCTGGAGACATCCCACACCTGGGGATTGACATCATCTAGACAAGGGACAGTCTCCTCCTTTTCTACCTCTGACTGTAAATATTCAGACATAGGCAAAGAACATTATCGACATCTACCTTGGTGTCCCCAAGTCACTCTGGTTTGGAGGCGAAAGTATTATTCTCAAAATGGAAAATTTGGAAGCTGCAAACATGAAAAATTTAAAGAGTCACGCAGAGGCTAGTCACTCTAAGCTAACCCCTAAGACATTTATTGACTGATTTCTAGCTTCTCTTCTTTAAACTTTTTTATCTACAGTAATCCTGTGTGTTCCTCTTAGTTAGGGATTCATTTTTTGACTATCCTGACTCTTCCACTACGTTCCAGTTTTGGGTCTGATAATCTTACAGATGTGCCAAGTGCTTCCTGAATACTATAGAACATATTTTATATTTAAAATACTTCCATGCTTATGTAGTGAGTCAATGATTTTAACTTTATTTGTTACACATTTCAATGTAAAAGTCAATGTGTGAACTAACATATTCACGACTTGGAAAAGTTGGCTTTTTTTTGTTGTGTGTTTGAACTCCTCACCCGACCAAAGGTCATGGAGAGGTCTATTGTTTTTCTAAAATGGTTATAGTGTTGTTTATCTTCTGGTAATTGAATTAGGGTGTGAGTTGCAAAGCCTGTGTTTCTGTTCATTTCATTCCATCTGTTCGGGTTTCTTTCTCTCTCCTGAGTCAGACAGTATTTTCCCATTGGTTGTCCAGTTACCAAGGTTGGTGTCCATGCATCCGTGCTGGTCTCTCCATACATGTCCGGGTGTCCTGTGAAACACTAAGCTTAATTTATTTGGAAATGACCTAGCTGTTCAATACACTGTCATCACTCAGTTGAGCAGAGGGAGAGAAATTCAAGTGACAAAACTCCAGAGAAGCTAGTGTCAGAGCGCCCTGGCGTGGCATGCGTGCAGCGGGTTGGGGGGAGGGGGGCGGGGCGCGGAGCGAGGAGATCTCAGGTGTCCTCCCACCCTGGGCCTCTCCAGGCCCGCCGCTGCTCAGTGGCCTCCCCCCGCCCCCATCGCTTTGGCTGCTCAGGGCCGGGTGGTCTCTGCAGCTGCCCGGCATCCTGCCCGAGGCCCCCCCTGCCCACACGCTGTCTTCCAGTCTCTCTCTGAACCCTCGACTCTTTCTGCCTCTGTCTCACCTGGCGTGGGTTCGTGCGAGTGCCTGTCCGTGTGCCTGGCTGTCGCTCGTCCGCTCTCTCAGGAAGGTCCTGTGCTGGGCCCGTGCGTGTGGGTAGGGCGGGCCTCGGTTTGGGGACAGGGCGGGGCTGAGGCACTCCAGGGGGTTTGCACAGCCGGCAGGATGGGCGCCTGGGGCCCCGGCTGGGCTGCCCCTAAGCCCACAGGAGGCTCCGGGGACTGCGGCCCCGGGCCGACGCCCCGCTCGTCCGGAGCCACGTGACCTTGAGCAGCGAACGGGATGGTGGGGGGCGGGGTGTGGGGGGGCACCGAGACGTCCTCCCCGCTCAAGCCACCCCCCTCCCCAACCTCCGACAGAGCTCCCGCAGCCTCACCAGGCCGCTCGGTGTCCGAGAAGCGCCCCGGGCCGGGCCAGGCGCTTGCTGGCCGGGGGTGGCGTAGGCTGGTCTCCCAGCTGCAGGGCCTGTCCCGGTTTTTCCCATCAGTTTCAACAGTGACGGTCACCCCACATTGTGAGTCGTCTAGATTTCTCACTGACACCCCTGTTAGGGAGTGGCTTTTTAGAGAGATAGGGAAGGTCACTTGGGGGATGTTAGTCATGAGAGAAAATAAGGGCTCAGGTGGGATTGCAGATGTCATCCAGGGGGTAAATAGAGACAGTTGTTGCTGGTACCAAGACATGAAGTTTTTCTTCCCCCTTTCCCCAAAAGGCCATATTACGACCACATGGGGGCACTGAGTAACAGCCCATAGCTCGGCTGGAAGGGTGGGCCTTTGATAGTGATACCCTGGGATGGGTTGGACATACCCCCAACCTTTGTCATTAATGCAGATGCAGCCCGGGCTGCTTAGGTTGAGTTGAGAAGCAATGTGGTTTGCAAGTGAACATGCCTCGTTTAGGGAGAGATCAATAGCCATACAGGGAGATATGATTAGAAAGAGGAAGAACATCACATGATGCATTTTACTTATCTGAGGCAGGATTGATGGGCTTCTGCTTGAACAAGAGCCTGAGATCTTCAACAGGTTCACAGGAATAGCTGTCCTCTGGCTTTGGAGTCTCAGTTTCTGTCTCCCCCTCCTGTACGCCATAGGGTTTTATTCTAGAATTGTGGACCCAGGCAGATAGACCCTTCACTTTTACAGCAGTTGAAGTCACTAGAACAACCTGATATGGCCTTTTCCATTTCTCGGACAGCTGGTTTGGACTCCCTTTTTCTTGCCAGGTCTTTACTGATACTTGATCCCCTGGCTTTACCTGGGGACTT
This sequence comes from Muntiacus reevesi, assembly GCF_963930625.1. Lineage (NCBI taxonomy): Eukaryota > Metazoa > Chordata > Mammalia > Artiodactyla > Cervidae > Muntiacus > Muntiacus reevesi. Next base: position 608,990 of record NW_027077890.1, on the reverse strand, counting down.
TTCAAGTCTTCCTGTGGTTTGTTCTCCATACCGTTGGAGTTCTTGCTGAAACCTTCCCAGGTCAATTATATGTTTTAAGAGTGTATTGGCATCCTCGTCAAGAAACAAATCAGAAGTTAAGAATGGTCGTCCATACATCATTTCATAAGGACTTAACAATAGTTGCCGTTTGGGGGATGTCCGTATCCTCATGAGGGCTATGGGCAGCATATGTTTCCACTTATTATGTGTTTCTGACATAGCTTAGCCAGAGCCCTTTTAAGAGTCTGGTTGGCTCTCTCTACCTTTCCTGAAGCTTGAGGCCTCCAGGATGAGCGGAGCTGGTATTTTATGCCTAAGCATGCGGCTAGGTTCTGGGGTATCGTGGCTGTAAGTGAGGGCCCGTTGTCACTCTGAAGTGACCGAGGCAGCCCAAACCTAGGCACTATCTCCTTCAGCAGAGCTTTACAGACTTCTGTAGCTCTCTCAGTCTCAGTAGGGAACGCTTCCATCCATCCTGTGAATGTGTCAATAAAGACTAGAAAGTAAGAAAACCCTTGGGTCTTGGGCATGGCTGTAAATTCTAAATGCGGAGCGGCATTGCCAGTCCGCACCTGGGTATGATCCCCGATGTTGGACAGGTGTAATTAGAGGAGGTCTGGTTTTTGGGTTATTTTTTAGAAAGGTGTCACAATTTTGTGTGACTTGTTTAACAACCTTAGCTAACCCGGATGGGAGAGAATAGGCTTAAGCAAGATTTCTAGATTATCTTTTCCAAAATGGGCGCTCTTATGTAAGGAGTTAGTAATGTTTTAAACCTGAGAATCAGGGAGTATTTTTTGGGCCTGATCAGGCTGAAAACACCCATGTGACCCAATCTCCCAACCCCGCTCAGCATATCGGGAATGTCCCCCTGGGGTAAAATCTGGAGTCAGGGTTTCCTTGGGGAAAAGGGGGCAGATAGCAGTGGCAGAGGTAGCTTCCCCGGCAGCTCGTCCTGCCTCTTGATCAGCTTTCCTATTTCCCTGAGCCTCTTTTTCTTGCCCCTTTTGGTGACTCTTGCAGTGGATGACAGCTAATTTTGCAGGAAGTTTGACTGACTCCAGGAGCCTGAGAATGAGCTCTTTGTGTTTAATAGCAGAGCTTCGGGCACTGAGCATCCCTCTTTCTTTCCAAATTGCTGCACGGGCATGCAGAATGAGGAAAGCATACTTAGAGTCCATACACACATTAATCCTCTTTCCTTCTCCTAACTCCAAAGCTCTTGTCAGGGCAAAAAGTTCAGCTTTCTGGGCTGAGGTGTCTGGGGGAAGAGACCCACTTTCCTTAGTTTCTTCCAGGCTCGCTACAGTATATCCTGCTTTCCTCTCTCCCTTTTCTACAAAACTGCTGCCATCTGTGTGCCAGTTTTCCTCTGGGTCAGATAAAGGTGTCTCTGATTGGTCCCGGCGAGAAGAGTATAACTCGTCTGTGATTTGTATGCATTGGTGATCCAGAGGGGAGGTAGGGGGATCTGGCAGTAAGGTTGCTGGATTGAAAGTCTGGCAGACCCTCAACTTTATTTCTGGAGTGTCAAGGAGGAGGGCTTGGTATTGGGTGATCCTTCCCCCTGTCATCCACCTGTCCCCTTTCGTTTCCCAGACTGCTTGCACCCGGTGAGGCGTATACACTGTGGTGGGCTGTCCCAGGGTCAGCTTAGATGCCTCCTTAACCATCAGAGCAGTGGCTGCTACTGCCCGGAGGCAAGTGGGCCACCCTCTGGCCACCTCATCTAGTTATTTTGAGAGATAAGACACAGGTTGTAATACGGGCCCCATCATCTGCTCTAACACCCCAAGAGCAGTTCCTGTCCTTCCAGAAACATAGAGTCTAAAAGGCTTCTGCAGGTTGGGGAGGCCTAAAGCTGGGGCTGTAGTGATGGACTCTTTTAGGACATTAAAGGCCACCTTGCAGGTCTCATGCCAGTCGAGTGGCTCTTCCTCTTTCCCCCTTAAATTTTCATATAGGGGTCTGGCCAGATTGCCATAATTAGGAATCCAGATCCTGCAAAACCCGGTCCTTCCTAAAAATCCCCTAAGCTGTTGTTTTGTTTGGGGGTACGGGGTATTTAAGATGAGGGATCTCCCCTCGGGGTCAGGCATTCTTTTTCTCTCCGTAATTATAAATCCAAGGTATTTTACTTGGGTTAAGCTAATCTGAGCCTACTTGGGGGATACTCGATAACCCTTTTCATACAGGAAAGTTAGCGTTTTAAATAGTGTCCATTTGAGAGCTGGTAAGATCTGGCCTAGCTATGAGCAAGTCATCCACATACTGTATTAGACTACTGTTTGTTAAAGTTAATTCCCTTAGTTCTCTCCCCGAGGAAGTCCCGAAGATATGAGGGCTGTCCCTAAACCCTTGGGGTAGTCGAGTCCAGTAGAGAGTTGTATGGTCTCTCTTGTTTCCAAGTCCCGCCACTGAAAAGCAAAGAGTTTTTGGGATTCAGGATAGAGAGGAAGGCAAAAGAAAGCACCTTGAAGGTCCAAGACTGAGAAGTACTTGGCATTTCCTGGGACTTGGGATAGGAGGGTATATGGGTTTGGGACTATGGGGTGGATGGGAACCACAGCTTCATTAACAGCTCTTAGATCCTGGACGAATCGGTAAGATCCATCTGGTTTTTGAACGGGCAAGATTGGGGTGTTGCAGGGGGACTCACAGCTGATTCGAGTTCCAGTATCTCGGTATTTGTTAACTAATGGTTTAAGACCCTCAAGAGCTACTGGTTTTAAGGGATATTGTCTTTTCCAGGGCTAGGGAGCATTTGGTCTCAGAGAAATCTTTACTGGTGGAACATTTATGGCTAAACCACTGCTGGAGACATCCCACACCTGGGTGATTGACATCATCTAGACAAGGGACAGACTCCTCCTTTTCTACCTCTGACTGTAATTTTTCAGACATAGGCAAAGAAAATTATCGACTTCTACCTTTGTGTCCCCAAGTCACTCTGGTTTGGAGGCGAAAGTATTATTCTCAAAATGGAAAATTTGGAAGCTGCAAACATGAAAAATTTAAAGAGTCACGCAGAGGCTAGTCACTCTAAGCTAACCCCTAAGACATTTATTGACTGATTTCTAGCTTCTCTTCTTTAACCTTTTTTATCTACAGTAATCCTGTGTGTTCCTTTTAGTTAGGGATTCATTTTTAGACTATCCTGACTCTTCCACTACGTTCCAGTTTTGGGTCTGATACACTTAGAGATGTGCCAAGTGCTTCCTGAATACTATAGAACATATTTTATATTTAAAATACTTCCATGCTTATGTAGTGAGTCAATGATTTTAAGTTTATTTGTTACACATTTCAATGTAAAAGTCAATGTGTGAACTAACATATCCACGACTTGGAAAAGTTGGCTTTTTTTTTGCTGTGTGTTTGAACTCCGCACCCGACCAAAGGTCATGGAGAGGTCTATTGTTTTTCTAAAATGGTTATAGTGTTGTTTATTTTCTGGTAATTGAATTAGGGTGTGAGTTGCAAAGCCTGTGTTTCTGTTCATTTCATTCCATCTGTTCGGGTTTCTTTCTCTCTCCTGAGTCAGACAGTAATTTCCCATTGGTTGTCCAGTTACCAAGGTTGGTGTCCATGCATCCGTGCTGGTCTCTCCATACATGTCCGGGTGTCCTGTGAAACACTAAGCTTAATTTATTTGGAAATGACCTAGCTATTCAATACACTGTCATCACTCAGTTGAGCAGAGGGAGAGAAATTCAAGTGACAAAACTCCAGAGAAGCTAGTGTCAGCGCGCCCCGGCGTGGCATGCGTGCAGGGGGTTGGGGGGAGGGGGGCGGGGGGCGGAGCGCGGAGATCTCAGGTGTCCTCCCAAACTGGGCCTCTCCAGGCCCACCGCTGCTCAGTGGCCTCCCCCGGCCCCCATCGCTTTGGCTGCTCAGGGCCGGGTGGTCTCTGCAGCTGCCCGGCATCCTGCCTGAGGCCCCCCCTGCCCACAGGCTGTCTTCCAGTCTCTCTCTGAACCCTCGACTCTTTCTGCCTCTGTCTCACCTGGCGAGGGTGCGTGCGAGTGCCTGTCCGTATGCCTGGCTGTCGCTCGTTCCCTCTCTCAGGAAGGTCCTGTGCTGGGCCCGTGGCGTGGGGGCAGGGCGGGCCTCGGTTTGGGGACAGGGCGGGGCTGAGGCACTCCAGGGGGTTTGCACAGCCGGCAGGATAGGCGCCTGGGGCCCCGGCTGGGCTGCCCCTAAGCCCGCAGGAGGCTCCGGGGACAACGGCCCCGGGCCGACGCCCCGCTCGTCCGGAGCCACGTGACCCTAAGCAGCGAACGGGATGGTGGGGGGGGGTGGGGGGGCACCGAGACGTCCTCCCCGCTCAAGCCACCCCCCTCCCCAACCCCCGCCAGAGCTCCCGCAGCCTCGCCAGGCCGCTCGTGGTCCGGGAAGCGCCCCGGGCCGGGCCAGGCGCGTGATGGCCGGAGGTGGCGTCGGCTGGTCTCCCAGCTGCAGGGCCAGTCCCGGTTTTTCCAATCAGTTTCAACAGTGACGGTCACCCCACATTGTGAGTCGTCTAGATTTCTCACTGACACCCCTGTTAGGGAGTGGCTTTTTAGAGAGATAGGGAAGGCCACTTGGGGGATGTTAGTCATGAGAGAAAATAAGGGCTCAGGGGGGATTGCAGATGTCATCCAGGGGGTAAATAGAGACAGTTGTTGCTGGTACAAAGACATGAAGTTTTTTTTCCCCCTTTCCCCAAAAGGCCATATTACGACCACATGGGGGCGCTGAGTAACAGCCCATAGCTCAGCTGGAAGGGTGGGCCTTTGATAGTGATACCCTGGGATGGGTTGGACATACCCCCAACCTTTGTCATTAATGCAGATGCAGCCCGGTCTGCTTAGGTTCAGTTGAGAAGCAGTGTGGTTTGCAAGTGAACATGCCTCGTTTAGGGAGAGATCAATAGCCATACAGGGAGATATGATTAGAAAGAGGAAGAACATCACATGATGCATTTTACTAATCTGAGGCAGGATTGATGGGCTTCTGCTTGAACAAGAGCCTGAGATCTTCAACAGGTTCACAGGAGTAGCTGTCTTCTGGCTTTGGAGTCTCAGTTTCTGTCTCCCCCTCCTGTAGGCCATAGGGTTTTATTCTAGAATTGTGGACCCAGGCAGATAGACCCTTCACTTTTACAGCAGTTGAAGTCACTAGAACAACCTGATATGGCCCTGTCCATTTCTCGGACAGCTGGTTTGGACTCCCTTTTTCTTGCCAGGTCTTTACTGATACTTGATCCCCTGGCTTTACCTGGGGACTTTTCAAGTCTTCCTGTGGTTTGTTCTCCATACCGTTGGAGTTCTTGCTGAAACCTTCCCAGGTCAATTATATGTTTTAAGAGTGTATTGGCATCCTCGTCAAGAAACAAATCAGAAGTTAAGAATGGTCGTCCATACATCATTTCATAAGGACTTAACAATAGTTGCCGTTTGGGGGATGTCCGTATCCTCATGAGGGCTATGGGCAGCATATGTTTCCACTTATTATGTGATTCTGACATAGCTTAGCCAGAGCCCTTTTAAGAGTCTGGTTGGCTCTCTCTACCTTTCCTGAAGCTTGAGGCCTCCAGGATGAGCGGAGCCGGTATTTTATGCCTAAGCATGCAGCTAGGTTCTGGGGTATCGTGGCTGTAAGTGAGGGTCCGTTGTCACTCTGAAGTGACCGAGGCAGCCCAAACCTAGGCACTATCTCTTCAGCAGAGCTTTACAGACTTCTGTAGCTCTCTCAGTCTCAGTAGGGAACGCTTCGATCCATCCTGTGAATGTGTCAATAAAGACTAGCAAGTAAGAAAACCCTTGGATCTTGGGCATGGCTGTAAATTCTAAATGCGGAGCGGCATTGCCAGTCCGCTCCTGGGTATGATCCCCGATGTTGGACAGGTGTAATTAGAGGAGGTCTGGTTTTTGGGTTATTTTTTAGAAAGGTGTCACAATTTTGTGTGACTTGTTTAACAACCTTAGCTAACTGGGGATGGGAGAGAATAGGCTTAAGCAAGATTTCTAGATTATCTTTTCCAAAATGGGCGCTCTTATGTAAGGAGTTAGTAATGTTTTAAACCTGAGAATCAGGGAGTATTATTTGGGCCTGATCAGGCTGAAACCACCCATGTGACCCAATCTCCCAGCCCCGCTCAGCATATCGGGAATGTCCCCGTGGGGTAAAATCTGGATTCAGGGTTTCCTTGGGAAAAAGGGGGCAGATAGCAGTGGCAGAGGTAGCTTCCCCGGCAGCTCGTCCTGCCTCTTGATCAGCTTTCCTATTTCCCTGAGCCTCTTTTTCTTGCCCCTTTTGGTGACTCTTGCAGTGGATGACAGCTAATTTTGCAGGAAGTTTGACTGCCTCCAGGAGCCTGAGAATGAGCTCTTTGTGTTTAATAGCAGAGCTTCGGGCACTGAGCATTCCTCTTTCTTTCCAAATTGCTGCACGGGCATGCAGAATGAGGAAAGCATACTTAGTGTCCATACACACATTAATCCTCTTTCCTTCTCCTAACTACAAAGCTCTTGTCAGGGCAAAATGTTCAGCTTCCTGGGCTGAAGTGTCTGGGGGAAGAGACCCACTTTCCTTAGTTTCTTCCAGGCTCGCTACAGCATATCCTGCTTTCCTCTCTCCCTTTTCTACAAAACTGCTGCCATCTGTGTGCCAGTTTTCCTCTGGGTCAGATAAAGGTGTCTCTGATAGGTCCCGGCGAGAAGAGTATAACTCGTCTGTGATTTGTATGCATTGGTGATCCAGAGGGGAGGTAGGGGGATCTGGCAGTAAGGTTGCTGGATTTAAAGTCTGGCAGACCCTCAACTTTATTTCTGGAGTGTCAAGGAGGAGGGCTTGGTATTGGGTGATCCTTCCCCCTGTCATCCACCTGTCCCCTTTCGTTTCCAAGACTGCTTGCACCCGGTGAGGTGTATACACTCTGGTGGGCTGACCCAGGGTCAGCTTGGATGCCTCCTTAACCATAAGAGCGGTGGCTGCTACTGCCCGGAGGCAAGTGGGCCACCCTCTGGCCACCTCATCTAGTTATTTTGAGAGATAAGCCACAGGATGTAATACGGGCCCCATCATCTGCTCTAACACCCCAAGAGCAGTTCCTGTCCTTCCAGAAACATAGAGTCTAAAAGGCTTCTGCAGGTTGGGGAGGCCTAAAGCTGGGGCTGTAGTGATGGACTCTTTTAGGGCATTAAAGGCCACCTTGCAGGTCTCATGCCAGTCGAGTGGCTCTTCCTCTTTCCCCCTTAAATTTTCATATAGGGGTCTGGCCAGATTGCCATAATTAGAAATCCAGATCCTGCAAAACCCAGTCCTTCCTAAAAATCCCCTAAGCTGTTGTTTTTTTTTGGGCCTACGGGGTATTTAAGTTGAGGGATCTCCCCTCGGGGTCAGGCATTCTTTTTCTCTCCGTAATTATAAATCCAAGGTATTTTACTTAGGTTAAGCTAATCTGAGCCTACTTGGGGGATACTCGATAACCATTTTCATACAGGAAAGTTAGCGTTTTAAATAGTGTCCATTTGAGAGCTGGTAAGATCTGGCCTAGCTATGAGCAAGTCATCCACATACTGTATTAGACTACTGTTTGTTAAAGTTAATTCCCTTAGTTCTCTCCCCGAGGAAGTCCCGAATATATGAGGGCTGTCCCTAAACCCTTGGGGTAGTCGAGTCCAGGCGAGAGTTGTATGGTCTCTCTTGTTTCCAAGTCCCGCCACTCAAAAGCAAAGAGTTTTTGGGATTCAGGATGGAGAGGAATGCAAAAGAAAGCACCTTGAAGGTCCAAGACTGAGAAGTACTTGGCATTTCCTGGGACTTGGGATAGGAGGGTATATGGGTTTGGGACTATGGGGTGGATGGGAACCACAGCTTCATTAACAGCTCTTAGATCCTGGACGAATCGGTAAGATCCATCTGGCTTTTGAACGGGCAAGTTTGGGGTGTTGCAGGGGGACTCACAGCTGATTCGAGTTCCAGTATCTCGGTATTTTTTATTTTATTTTATTTTTTTTTATTTTTTTTTTAATATTATTTTATTAGTTGGAGGCCAATCACTTTACAACATTTCAGTGGGTTTTGTCATACATTGACATGAATCAGCCATATAGTTACATGTATTCCCCATCCCGATCCCCCCTCCCACCTCCCTCCCCACCCGACTCCTCAGGGTCCTCCCAGTGCAGGTTTAAGACCCTCAAGAGCTACTGGTTTTAAGGGATATTGTCTTTTCCAGGGCTAGGGAGCATTTGGTGTCAGAGAAATCTTTACTGGTGGAACATTTATGGCTAAACCAGGGCTGGAGACATCCCACACCTGGGGATTGACCTCATCTAGACAAGGGACAGACTCCTCCTTTTCTACCTCTGACTGTAAATATTCAGACATAGGCAAAGAAAATTATCGACTTCTACCTTTGTGTCCCCAAGTCACTCTGGTTTGGAGGCGAAAGTATTATTCTCACCATGGAAAATTTGGAAGCTGCAAACATGAAAAATTTAAAGAGTCACGCAGCGGATAGTCACTCTAATCTAACCCCTAAGACATTTATTGACTGATTTCTAGCTTCTCTTCTTTAACCTTTTTTATCTACAGTAATCCTGTGTGTTCCTTTTAGTTAGGGATTCATTTTTAGACTATCCTGACTCTTCCACTACGTTCCAGTTTTGGGTCTGATACACTTAGAGATGTGCCAAGTGCTTCCTGAATACTATAGAACATATTTTCTGTTTAAAATACTTCCATGCTTATGTAGTGAGTGAATGATTTTAAGTTTTTTTGTTACACATTTCAATGTAAAAGTCAATGTGTGAACTAACATATTCACGACTTGGAAAAGTTGGCTTTTTTTTGTTGTGTGTTTGAACTCCTCACCCGACCAAAGGTCATGGAGAGGTCTATTGTTTTTCTAAAATGGTTATAGTGTTGTTTCTTTTCTGGTAATTGAATTAGGGTGTGAGTTGCAAAACCTGTGTTTCTGTTCATTTCATTCCATCTGTTCGGGTTTCTTTCTCTCTCCTGAGTCAGACAGTAATTTCCCATTGGTTGTCCAGTTACCAAGGTTGGTGTCCATGCATCCGTGCTGGTCTCTCCATACATGTCCGGGTGTCCTGTGAAACACTAAGCTTAATTTATTTGGAAATGACCTAGCTGTTCAATACACTGTCATCACTCAGTTGAGCAGAGGGAGAGAAATTCAAGTGACAAAACTCCACAGAAGGTAGTGTCAAAGCGCCCCGGCGTGGCATGCATGCAGGGGATTGGGGGGAGGGGGTGGTGCGCGGAGTGCGGAGATCTCAGGTGTCCTCACACCCTGGGCCTCTGCAGGTCCGCCGCTGCTCATTGGCCTCCCCCCGCCCCCATCGCTTTGGCTGCTCAGGGCCGGGTGGTTTCTGCAGCTGCCCGGCATCCTGACCAAGGCCCCCCCTGCCCACACGCTGTCTTCCAGTCTCTCTCTGAACCCTCGACTCTTTCTGCCTCTGTCTCACCTGGCGTGGGTGCGTGTGAGTGCATGTGCGTGTCGTGGGCTGTCACTCGTCTGCTCTCCCAGGTAGGTCCTGTCCTGGGCCCGTGGCGTGGGGGCAGGGCGGGCCTCGGTAGGGCGAAAAGGCGGGGCTGAGGCGCTCCAGGGGGTTTGCACAGCCGGCAGGACGGGCGCCTGTGGCCCCGGCTGGGCTGCCCCTAAGCCCGCAGGAGGCTCCGGGGACCGCGGTCCCGGGCCGACGCCCCGCTTGTCCGGAGCCACGTGACCCTGAGCAGCGAAAGGGATGGTGGGGGGCAGGGGGTGAGGGGGCACTGAGACGTCCTCGCTGCTCTACCCACCCCCCCTCCCCCCACCCCAGGTCCTGCAGGCATGCCAGGCCCCGGCCGGGCTAGACGGGTGCTGGCCGGGTTTGGCAGTGTGCGGGGCCGTGGCGCCCTCCGCTGGCCCCCGAGCTGCCGGCCCTGGTTGGTCGGAGTCCAGTCGCGGGTCGTGCGGCTCAAGTGCAGCATGCGCCAGGTCGAGAGCTGTGGCCCCAGGCCCGAAGGGCATGTCAGAATGCATGGGAGGCGCCGCGCGGAGCTCTTGGGGGGCCTGACAGCCGCCTCGGTCTAAGGCCATAGCACCCTGAATGTGCCCTATGTCCTCTGATCTGGGAAAATGAGTAGGGCCGGGCCTGGTCAGTACTTGCATGGGAGACCGCCTAGTAGTTACGCGGTTTTGTGATTTTTCTGAATGCCTAATTCAGAAAGTTAGAATTGGATGACTGCACACAGGAAAACGAATAATGTTTTCGTACATAAACTTAAGAATCCAGCAGCTGGTCTTTCTTTTTCCTGTCCTAACACAGCTAACTGGAAGTCAGTTGCAGTAAGTTCTACTGACTTAAGACCCTCATCCCTAACGGAAGGTATTTAGGAAAACCCAGAGTATATCTAAATAAACATGAAAAATAGAACGATGAGAAAAAAAAAAATTCTCAGTGACATCTTAGTTGGTACATGAAACACGATGATTATGAAAGCACAACCCTTAATCAAGTCCAGGCCATGGAAGCCTGTGACTTTCACTGAGTGTTGACTTCCCTTTCAGCTGAGGTTGTAAAAAGTGCTTTGTAAAATCCTGAGGTTTGAAGTACTTGTAACCTCCTGAAGAGACTGCAATCAGAAGGCTTTCTAGAATATCCTGACGCTGTGGTGAGCTCATGCAATACATTCTGCAGAGGTCGGAAGACAGACATGTTGGGAAGTGGGGATGACTTCTACTGCACTTAGGGAGAAAGGGCATGTACAAGTGGAGAAGCAACACCACAGTGACGGAATCTTTAAAGACTCCATACATGGAGAAGGAAGTGGCAACCCACTCCAGTATTCTTGGCTGGAATAATCCATGGACAGAGGAGTCTGGCGGGCTGAAGTCCACGGGATTCCATGACTGATCGTGTGTGCACGAGGGTGGAGGGAGACGGGTTGGTAGCAAGAAACTGGTAGAACTAATAAATAAAACAACAACAACAACAACAAAAACTAAAGACTCGATAAAAATGACAATGACTGGTAGGAATAAAGCTTCAGAAGTGCCTTCTCAGACCTCCCGTCTGAAGCACAACCGTAATAAAGACATTGAGTTTTCATGGTCTCAGACAAAATTAGACTGGCTTATAACAATGGGCAGAGAGGCTCCTCTAAGACATCGGGGCTGGGCTTTACTGGAGGATGCATATCGATTGAGTGCATGGCTGTGTGTTATGGAAATATGTCTTACTGGCAGGGCGAAGGCATCTTCTTGAAGAACACAGCAAATAACACTACAAATTCAAGGAACTTGGCTACAATGACAATAGCTGATTTCATGTTGGCTACTGCTTGGCAGAGCTGGGTTCGCCTCTCCCATTAAGTACCTCAGTGGCCAGCTGTGAATGTAACCATTAGTTTATCACTTAGAAACCGAACCTAATACTTGCCATGTGCACTAGTGCAAGAACAGTGCAATACCCAACAGGTAAAGGAATATGACAAGTGCCCACCAAGTCAAACAAAAGAGGAGGAGATAGGGAATCTATCTGAAAAACAATTTAGAATAATGATAATAAAAATGATCCAAATCTTGAAAACAAAATGGAGTTACAGATAAATAGCCTGGAGACAAAGATTGAAAAGATGCAGGAAATGCTTAACAAAGACCTAGAAGAAATAAAAGAGAGTCAATTAAAAATGAATAATGCAATGAATGAGATCAAAAACACTTTGGAGCGAACCAAGAGTAGAATAACGGAGACAGAAGATAGGATAACTGAAGTAGACAATAGAATAGTGGAAATAAATGAAGCAGAGAGGAAAAAAGAAAAAAATGATCAAAAGAAATGAGGACAACCTCAGGGACCTCTGGGACAATGTGAAACGCCCCACATTCGAATCATTGGAGTCCCAGAAGAAGAAGACAAAAAGATAGGCCATGAGAAAATACTCGAGGAGATAATAGCTGAAAACTTCCCTAAAATGGGGAAGGAAATAGCCACCCAAGTCCAACAAACCCAGAGAGTGCCAAACAGGATAAACCCAAGGCGAAACACTCCAAGACACATATTAATCAAATTAACAAAGATCAAACACAAAGAACAAATACTAAAAGCAGCAAGGGAGAAACAACAAATAACACACAAAGGAATTCCCATAAGGATAACAGCTGATCTACCAATAGAAACCTTCCAGGCCAGAAGGGAATGGCAGGACATAATGAAAGTAATGAAAGAAAATAATCTACAACCTAGATTACTGTACCCAGCAAGGATCTCATTCAGATATGAAGGAGAAATCAAAAGCTTTACAGACAAGCAAAAGCTGAGAGAATTCAGCACCACCAAACCAGCTCTTCAACAAATGCTAAAGGACCTTCTCTAGAGAGGAAATGCAGAAATGTTGTATAAACATGAACCCAAAACAACAAAGTAAATGGCAACGGGACCACACCTATCAATAATTACCTTAAATGTAAATGGGTTGAATGCCCCAACCAAAAGACAAAGATTGGCTGAATGGATACAAAAACAAGACCCTTATATATGCTGTCTACAAGAGACCCACCTCAAAACCAGAGACACATACAGACTAAAAGTGAAGGGCTGGAAAAAAATATTTCACGCAAATGGAGACCAAAAGAAAGCAGGAGTCACAATACTCATATCAGATAAAATAGACTTTCAAATAAAGGATGTGAAAAGAGACAAAGAAGGACACTACATAATGATCAAAGGATCAATCCAAGAAGAAGATATAACAATTATAAATATATATGCACCCAACATAGGAGCACCGCAATATGTACGGCACACGCTAATGAGTATGAAAGAGGAAATGAATAGTAACACAATAATAGTGGGAGACTTTAATACCCCACTCACAACTATGGATAGATCAACTAAACAGAAAATCAAAAAGGAAACACAAACCTTAAATGATACAATGGACCAGCTAGACCTAATTGATATCTATAGGACATTTCACCCCAAAACAATCAATTTCACCTTTTTCTCAAGTCCACACGGAACATTCTCCAGAATAGATCACATCCTGGGCCATAAATCTGGTCTTGGAAAATTCAGAAAAATTGAAATCATCCCAGTCATCTTTTCTGACCACAGTGCAGTAAGATTAGATCTCAATTACAGGAAAAAAATTGTTAAAAATTCAAACATATGGAGGCTAAATAACACGCTTCTGAATAACCAAAAAATCATAGAAGAAATCAAAAAAGAAATCAAAATATGTATAGAAATGAATGAAAATGAAAACACAACAACCCAAAACCTATGGGACACTGTAAAAGCAGTGCTAAGGGGAAGGTTCATAGCATTACAGGCTTACATCAAGAAACAAGAAAAAAGCCAAATAAATAGCCTAACTCTACACCTAAAGCAATTAGAGAAGGAAGAAATGAAAAACCCCAGGGTTAGCAGAAGAAAAGAAATCTTAAAAATTAGGGCAGAAATAAATGCAAAAGAAACTAAAGAGACCATAGCAAAAATCAACAAAGCTAAAAGCTGGTTTTTTGAAAAAATAAACAAAATTGACAAACCATTAGCAAGACTCATTAAGAAACAAAGAGAGAAGAACCAAATTAACAAAATAAGAAATGAAAAGGGTGAGATCACAACAGACAACACTGAAATACAAAGGATCATAAGAGACTACTACCAGCAGCTCTATGCCAATAAAATTGACAACTTGGATGAAATGGACAAATTTTAGAAAAGTATAACTTTCCAAAACTGAACCAGGAAGAAATAGAAGATCTTAACAGACCCATCACAAGCAAGGAAATCGAAACTGTAATCAAAAATCTTCCAGGAAACAAAAGCCCAGTACCAGATGGCTTCACAGCTGAATTCTACCAAAAATTTAGAGAAGAGCTAACACCTATCTTACTCAAACTCTTCCAGAAAATTGCAGAAGAAGGTAAACTTCCAAACTCATTCTATGAGGCCACCATCACCCTAATTCCAAAACCACACAAAGATGCCACAAAAAAAGAAAACTACAGGCCAATATCACTGATGAACATAGATGCAGAAATCCTTAGCAAAATTCTAGCAAATAGAATCCAACAACATCTTAAAAAAATCATACACCATGACCAAGTGGGCTTTATCCCAGGAATGCAAGGATTCTTCAATATCTGCAAATCAATCAATGTAATACACCACATTAACAAATTGAAAGATAAAAACCATATGATTATCTCAATAGATGCAGAGAAAGCCTTTGACAAAATTCAACACTCATTTATGATTAAAACTCTCCAGAAAGCAGGAATAGAGGGAACATACCTCAACATAATAAAAGCTATAGGGTGGGATGTTTCAAAAGAACAGCATGTATATTATCTATGGTGAATCAGATCACTAGCCCAGGTGGGATGCATGAGACGAGTGCTCGGGCCTGGTGCACTGGGAGGACCCAGAGGAGTCGGGTGGAGAGGGAGGTGGGACGGGGGATCGGGATGGGGAATACGTGTAACTCAATGGCTGATTCGTGTCAATGTATGACAAAACCCACTGAAATGTTGTGAAGTAATTGGCCTCCAACTAATAAAATAAAATTTAAAAAAAAAAAAAAGCTATATATGAAAAACCCACAGCAAGCATCACCCTCAATGGTGAAAAATTGAAAGCATTTCCCCTGAAATCAGGAACAAGACAAGGGTGCCCACTCTCACCATTATTATTCAACATAGTCTTGGAAGTTTTGGCCACAGCAATCAGAGCAGAAAAAGAAGTAAAAGGAATCCAGATAGGAAAAGAAGAAGTGAAACTCTCGTTGTTTGCAGTTGACATGATCCTCTACATAGAAAACCCTAAATACTCTTCCAGAAAATTACTAGAGCTAACCAATGAATATAATAAAGTTGCAGGATATAAAATTAACACACAGAAATCCCTTGCATTCCTATATACTAACAATGAAAAAACAGAAAGAGAAATTAAGGAAACAATACCATTCTCCATTGCAACAAAAAGAATAAAATACTTAGGAGTATATCTACCTAAAGAAACAAAAGACCTGTACATAGAAAACTATAAAACACTGATGAAAGAAATCAAAGAGGACACAAACAGATGGAGAAACATACCGTGTTCATGGATTGGAAGAATCAATATTGTCAAAATGGCTATTCTACCCAAAGCAATCTATAGATTCAATGCAATCCCTATCAAACTACCAACGGTATTTTTCACAGAACTAGAACAAATAATTTCACAATTTGTATGGAAATACAGAAAACCACGAATAGCCAAAGTAATCTTGAGAAAGAAGAATGGAACTGGAGGAATCAACCTGTCTGACTTCAGTCTCTACTACAAAGCCACAGTCATCAAGACAGTATGGTACTGGCACAAAGACAGAAATATAGATCAATGGAACAGAATAGAAAGCCTAGAGATAAATCCACGAACCTATGAACAACTTATCTTTGACAAAGGAGGCAAGGATATACAACGGAAAAAAGACAACTGCTTTAACAAGTGGTGCTGGGAAAACTGGTCAACCACCTGTAAAAGAATGAAACTAGAACACTTTCTAACACCACACACAAAAATAAACTCAAAATGGATTAAAGATCTAAATGTAAGACCAGAAACTATAAAACTCCTAGAGGAGAACTTAGGCAAAACACTCTCCGACATGAATCACAGCAGGGTCCTCTATGACCCACCTCCCAGAATATTGGAAATAAAAGCAAAACTAAACAAATGGGACCTAATGAAACTTAAAAGCTTCTGCACTACAAAGGAAACTATAAGTAAGGTGAAAAGACAGCCCTCAGATTGGGAGAAAATAATAGCAAATGAAGAAACAGACAAAGAATTAATCTCAAAAATATACAAGAAACTCCTGAAGCTCAATTCCAGAAAAATAAATGACCCAATCAAAAAATGGGCCAAAGAACTGAACAGACATTTCTCCAAAGAAGACATACAGATGGCTAACAAACACATGAAAAGATGCTCAACATCACTCATTATTAGAGAAATGCAAATCAAAACCACAATGAGGTACCATTACACGCCAGTCAGGATGGCTGCTATCCAAAAGTCTACAAGCAATAAATGCTGGAGTGGGTGTGGAGAAAAGGGAACCCTCTTCCACTGTTGGTGGGAATGCAAACTAGTACAGCCACTATGGAAAACAGTGTGGAGATTTCTTAAAAAACTGGAAATAGAACTGCCATTTGACCCAGCAATACCACTTCTGGGCATACACACCACGGAAACCAGATCTGAAAGAGACACGTGCACCCCATTGTTCATCGCAGCACTGTTTATAATAGCCAGGACATGGAAGCAGCCTAGATGCCCATCAGCAGATGAATGGATAAGGAAGCTGTGGTACATATACACCATGGAATATTACTCAGCCATTAAAAAGAATTCATTTGAATCAGTTCTAATGAGATGGATGAAACTGGAGCCCGTTATTCAGAGTGAAGTAAGCCAGAAAAATAAAGAACATTACAGCATACTAACACATATATATGGAATTTAGAAAGATGGTAATGATAACCCTATATGCAAAACAGAAAAAGAGACACAGAAGTACAGAACAGACTTTTGGACTCTGTGGGAGAAGGTGAGGGTGGGATGTTTCAAAAGAACAGCATGTATTTTATCTATGGTGAAAGAGATCACTAGCCCAGGTGAGATGCATGAGACGAGTGCTCGGGCCTGGTGCACTGGGAGGACCCAGAGGAGTCGGGTGGAGAGGGAGGTGGGAGGGGGGATCGGGATGGGGAATACGTGTAACTCTATGGCTGATTCGTGTCAATGTATGACAAAACCCACTGAAATGTTGTGAAGTAATTGGCCTCCAACTAATAAAATAAAATTAAAAAAAAAAACAAACTGAGCTATCCTAAAAATTAAAAAAAAAAAGCTACCTCTTCTATGCAACATCTGTGTGTCTTCTGTCTGTCTTCTTCCTCGCTGACGCCACTCATCCCTTGGGTATTCCTGGTCCTGCTGGGGCTGGACCTCGGCAATTTTGGTCAATGCTTTGGATCCTAGTGGAAAAACATGCTGTTAATCCTACTTTTGCGAGGATTAAAACCATCGTAAAAACTGGAATTTGCTTAAATATTTTTGGTTTAAATATATCTTGTGTATATAATTACCCAGATTACTGTTGGGTATTAGATTGCTATGTTACAATATGTATGGCATACATGAGTTCCACTGTTATTGATATGATATGTGGTGGAGAGGTATTTGGTGGTGCAAGTGATTTAAATGATGTGTTCACAGTGTTTATATTCCTGTTATGTGGTTAATGGGTCTTGGATTCACGTTTGAAATATGACTCCCTTGTCTTTTGTGATGCATGAGAAGTGCTGAAATTGAAGATGATGCAGGTTAAGTCTAGGGTTGAGGGTGTGAGTAGGGTGGGGGGGAGGGTGTGGGTTAGGTTAAGGGTATGGATTAGGGTGTGGGTTACATTGTGGCTTAGGGGTTAGAAGTTAGGGGTGTGGGTGAGGGTGAGGGCTGAGGGGTGAAGGTGTCAGGTTAGGGTTGGGATGATGCGTTAGGGTTAGTGTGTCAGGTTAGAGTTAGGGGGTCGGGTTGGTGTTAGGATCTGGGATAGGGTTACGGTGTTGGTTAGGGTTAGGGTGTCGTGTTGGGGTTAGGGTTAGGGCAAGGGCGAGGGCAATTTCGCCTGGGACCTTATGGAGGGGCCTCACAGTCAAAGGTAAAGGCAAAGTCACATCCACACTTCTGTTCCATCCCCTTTGCTCTATAGTAGAGCTCTAGTAAGCCTAGGCCTGGTAGGAAAACTCTTGGCTCCTGTGGGGACACATCCTGTGTGTGAATCTGCATATCAGACCTAGGGGCCACAGGGCGCCTGTTTTCTTCTGGGAGAGGGGACCCTGAAGCGGTGTTGCCTGGCAACAGCTTGAAAATCCATTAAATTGCACTTTACGTACCTCTGACAAAGCTAGATTTGCTCCACCTTTTCGCCATTTGGAAGCAAACCTTCCATACCCTCTCCCCAAGTAGGCAATGGGCCTACTTTGAGTAGAAAGTCCCCTTGAGGAGCTGAGCCCAGGAAGGCACCCAGTCATGTCAAACACACTCCAGCTGCTTACTTCCTCATGGGCAGTATCACTATCAGCTAGGAATGTCTTTGCAAGGATTGAAAAGGGAAGGGGAGATACATGGCCCTGCCTCTGAAATTTCAGTCCTCTGAGCAGAACTGGAATTCAATTGTATCAGCGAAACTGTGCCTTCCAAAGAGGCTTGCAAACACACCCCGAGTGGCTGCCTCTTCTTCCCTGAAGAAGGCTCCCTTTCCCTGCATCCTGCGGACTCCCTGTCCCAGCCTCCTGGAAAAGCGCTTCTTGGAGTTCCTTCTTGGAGTTCCTTTCTTAGTTGCAGTTATCCCTCAACTTGGGGCCATAGGGAGTAGCCCCACACTCACAGGGGAAGGCAGACCCACCTCCACACATGTCTTCCATCCCCTTTGCTCTGTAGGACAATTCTAGTGAGCCTAGGTCTGTCAGAAAATTCTTGACTTTGACGGGAACACACCCTGTGTGTGAACCTGCATACCCGACCTAGGGGCCACAGGGCGCCTGTTTTGCTCGAGTGGGCCTTGAAGCAGTACAGCCTAGTGAGAGCTTGAAAATCCATCCAATTGCTCCTTTCTTACCTCTGACACCTAGCTTTGTTCCACCCTTTGGCAGTGTGGAGGGACGAGGGCCCAACCCCGTCCTCAAGCGGACATGGGGCCTACTTTGAGAGGAAAGGCCCCCTTGAGGAGCTGAGCCCATCAAGGCACCCAGTCATGTCAAATATACTCCCACTGCTTGCTTCTTCATGGGTAGTACCACTATCAGCTTGGAATGTCTTTGCAAGGATCACAAAGGGAAGGGGAGATACACGACCCTGCCTCTGGAACTTCGGTCCTCTGAGCAGACCTGAGTGCTCTAGGGAGCCTAGGACTGTCAGGAAAATTCTTGGCTCCTACGGGGACACACCCCATATGTGAACCTGCATACCGGACCTCGGGCCACAGTGTGCCTGCTTCTCTCGGTGTGCCTAAAGCGGTGCAGGCTAGCAACAGCTATTGAGCCTAGGTCTGTCTGGAACATTTTGGATCCTGTGGGGAAAACACCCTGTGCACACCCCTAGATACCGGGCCTAGGGGCCAAAATTCTCACATGTCTCCTGGGGAACCCTAACACAGTGTGACCTAGCAACTGCTTGAAAATCCATCCCATTGCTGTTTTCCTCCTTCTGATACAGCTAGCATTGCTCCTTGCTTTGGGATATCTCAAGCAAGGGGCGAGTCCATAACTGCTCTCCTGGGGCCCAATGGATGTGCAAGGTGCCCTCAACCAGGTGACCCCAGCATGCCACCTGGCCCCCTCAGACACACTCCCGCAGCCTTCTTCCTCATGGGAAGCACCTCTCTGACCCAGGAATGTGTTTGCAAGGCTCGGAATGTGCAGGGAGACACATGGCCCTGACTCTGGAATTGAGGTCCTTGGGGCAGGCCTGCAGGTCTGACATCTGAGAAGCAAAACACTTGCTGCAAATAGAGGCCTGAAAACACACTCTGTGTATGACTTTCCTTCCTCCAAGGAAGATAGCTTTCCCAGTCTCCTGCATGCTGAGTGTCACACAGCTGGAATGTGCTTGCGTGGAGGTCATGATTCAGTGGCAATGGCCCCTGAGGCCCTGTGCCCAGGTAGGGCGCCCACACTCACAGGCAAATCAAAGCAACTTCCAAATGAGTCAGCTCTTCACATCTAGTGGCCAAAGTATTGGAGTTTCAGGTTCAATATTAGTCTTTCCAATGTATATTCAGACCTGATTTCCTTTAGGATGGAGTGGTTGGGTCCTCTTATAGTCTAAGCAAACTTCAAGCATCTTCTTCAGCACCACAGTGCAAAAGCATCAAATCTTTGGCTGTCAACTTTCTTTATAGTCCATCTTTCACATCCATACATGACATGGAAAAACCTTAGCCTTGACTAGACGGATCTTTGTTGGCAAAGCAATGTCTCAGCTTTTTAATATGCTGTCTAGTTTGGTTATCACTTTCCTTCCAAGTCGTAAGCATCTTTTAATTTCATGGCTGCAGTCACCATCTGCAATGATTTCCGAGCCCCGAAAAATAAAATCTGCCACTGTTTCCACTGTTTTCCCATCTATTTGCCAAGAAGTGATGAGACTGGATGCAATGATCTTAGTTGTCTGAACGCTGAGCATTAAGCTAACTATTTCACTCTCCTCTTTCTCTTTCATCAAGAGGCTCTTTAGTTCTTCACTTTCTGCCATCAGGGTGGTGTCATCTGCATATCTGAGGTTATTGATATTTCTCCCAGCAATCTTGATTCCAGTTTGTGCTTCATCCAGTGCAGCATTTCTCACGATGCCCTATATATAAGCAGATATAAGTTAAATAAGCAGGGTGCCAATATACAGCCTTGACATATTCCTTTTCCTATTTAGAACCAGTCTGTTGGTCCAGGTCCAGTTCTGTTTCTTCCTGACCTGCATATAGGTCTTTCAAGAGGCAGGTCAGGTGATCTGGTATTCCTATCTCTTTCAGAATTTTCCCCAGTTTATTGTGATACACACAGTCAAAGGCTTTGGCATAGTCAACAAAGCAGAAATAAGTGTTTTTCTGGAACTCTCTTGCTTTTTCAATTATCCAGTGGATTTTGGCAATTTGATCTCTGGTTCCTCTGCCTTTTCTAAATCCATCTTGAACATTTGGAATTTCACGGTTGACATATTGCTGAAGCCTGGCTTGGAGAATTTTGAGTGTTACTTTACTAGCATGTGAGATGAGTCCAGTTGTGTGACAGTTTGAACATTCTTTGTCATTGCCTTTCTTTGAGACTGGAATGAAAACTGAGCTAACAACCTAGATGTTTTCAATCGCATATGCTAAAAGAACTGCCTTTGCAGTTTCCAAGGGAAAAAAGTTTCATTTTAACCAATTTTCTCTGAAGTTCAAGGAATATCATGGACATCCTCCATCAAAAAGTCATCTTTCTTTTATGTAATCACAGTTTCATGCCTAAATTATAGACCAACTCATGCTCAAATTGACTCTGATATCAGGGGCAGATCAG
Organism: Muntiacus reevesi; assembly: GCF_963930625.1. Classification (NCBI taxonomy): domain Eukaryota; kingdom Metazoa; phylum Chordata; class Mammalia; order Artiodactyla; family Cervidae; genus Muntiacus; species Muntiacus reevesi. The sequence continues at coordinate 587,863 of NW_027077890.1, read as the reverse complement.
CTAGCTGATAAAAAGCTTGGATTGTCCCTCTGGAGGAAAGTGAGACCTTGGTCCCAAGAGAAGAATCTGAGGGCTTAAGGGAATTTGCAGGAGTGGGGAAATCTTGGTCCATCCTACATGTACCGTACTTAAATAATGCTTATTTATTTTACGGAAGTAAAAAAAAAAAAAAAAGAAACAGATGATAAAAACAAATATAAATCACTGAAAGGTAAATAAATTCATCATCTGTGATTGAAAGCTGCATTCTAAGAAAGCTGTGTTCTCTTAACCTAGAGAGTAGACTAAATTCCAGTCTGGTACCAGCTTACCAGATAACAAACAAAAAGCGTTGTTTATGGGTAAGCTCAGGAAAGTCTTTTCCATGTATCTTGAGGTAGCAGTATTTTTGCAAAGGCATCAGTGTGAAACCATGGAAGGCATGTTTAAAACCTGATTAGATAAAAATTGACAAAATAAAAATTGACAAAATTGACAAAATAAAAATTGACAAAAAAAGTGACAAAATAGTCACTGCTGTGACTTGAAACACTTTAATATGATAACTAGAATTATAACTGACAGCATTTTACCAGGACATATAAGATTTTCATGGATGTCACGTAGTTTCTAGGATACCTACATTAGTAACTGAAGGAGTCTTTGGGCTTAGAAAAGAAAACAACAGTCTCAAAGGCCCTTGCTTATATCATTTAACATTGGAGAAAACAAAATCGAACTTTAGGTCCCACCCTGAGGCTCCAGGCCGGTTATATCTATCTATTTTCCCATGCAGCGTAGTGCCTGCTGGAAGTCCAAGGGATTTATCCTGCCTGGTAATTTCACCAGCTGGGACTCCACAACCCTTAGTCTGGCCGGCTGACCCAGCCCTGCTTCCAGCACTTTGCAGGCCAGCAGGCCCTTGACCACCTGCTGGGACAGGAAAGGGAAGGGTCCACGAATTGCATCCTAGAAACTTAGTAGGGTGCATGTATTTAAAAACCTGGTGGCCACCCAGGCAGGAGAGAAGGGAGGAGGGCACCTTGCTGCCCTTTCATGGGGGAATCTGTGGCTGTCCTGCTGAGAGGGGGCCTTTCCATGGGGACCCTGTGCAATAAGTTTGGTGTTTTGGAACTGAATAATTAGAACGTGTAAAATTTTTAATTTATGTGGTGCTTTAATTAAAAAAAAAAAAAAAAAAAAAAAAAAAAACAAGCAGCTCCATGTTTTCTGCAAATTGAGGCCTCAAACTTGAAGGCCTATTTTCCTCCCACTGTGGCATTCTATGAAGAAATGTGCGTTTTTTTAAAGAAAAGGGTCAGAAAAGTGAGGGAAACAGAAAAGCCAGAGGTGCCCCAGGAGTTTGGTGAAGGTCTTAGGAGGTCACTTGTAAATGCTGCTGGCCATCGGGAGGCAGTCTCTTGTGACCAATGGGCACAGAGCTCTGCAGGCTTGTCCTTTGCATGGATGTTCTTGTTTGTGGAAATCCAGCTCAGAGCCATCTCCTGATGTGTAAGAATTTCCCAGACTAGACCCCTAGGCAAATCCCACAGGGCCAGGGACTCCTTTCTTCATTGTATTTGTCTGTTTGACTGAAAACCAGAAATGGCATATTTTTCTTTCAATCTGGTCTATCATCCAGGCCTTGGAGTAATATTTCCCCTCCCCCTCAATAGGCTTGGGTTCCGGTGATGAATTATAGTCAGTTGTCCATGATTTCGCAGATGAGGAAACTGAGAGTCGGAGAGGGTGGAGGACTGTCCAAGGGAGAATGGGATATCCTTCCAGGAACACTGGCTCCTGGGTTTTTAATGAGCTTCCTACCCAGCATGGTCATTAAGTGGCAAGGGCTGACATTGAGAATAAACTATTGGTGGAAATGAAAAAGGCTTTTTGAAAGAATGTGCCTACCAGCTGTGCATCTTATGGAGTATTTTCATTGTACTTCCCAGCCCTTGGAAAGTGCTGGGCACAGGGCAGATGCTTCATCATTTTTATTGAATAAGTTCAATGTCACACAATTGTATCTGTAGTGTCAGCAACACTATGAGGTATATTAGAACAGTGATGGTCCCAGTTGGTACCCACAAGGATATTTTTAAAAAATGAAACAAATCTCTCTGATCATCACCAAGGCTATCAGAGGTCTACTGCAGACTCCACACAAGGGAGGGTCTACCTCTTGGGACATCCCCACTTCAGCATCTCCCTAAACCAGCAATCTAGGACAGCTGAGTACACTTGAAGTTCCTTCCTTGACCTTGGGAGTTTTTTTGGAAGACAATTTTTTGACAGACAGGGGTGGGGCAAGGTTTTGGGATGTTTCAAGTGCAGTCCATTTATTGTGCACTCTATTTCTGTTTCTGTTCCCTGGAGGCTCAATTGGTAAAGAGTCTGCCTGCAATGAGGGAGACCCGGGTTTAATCCCTGGGTCAGGGAAATCCCCTGGAGAAGGAAATGACAGCCCACTCCAGTATTCTTGCCTGAAGAATTCAATGGACTGAGGAGCCTGGTGGGCTACCAAGGGCTGGACATGGCTGAGTGATCAAACTCTTATTTCTATTATTATTTCACCAGCTCCACCTCAGATCATCAGGCATTAGATCCTAGAGGTTGGGGGCCCCTGCTTTAGTTCCCTCTTTCATCTTCTACACAGCTCCAGCATGCTTCCTCCTCCTCTTCCACCTGCAGAACTACCTGCTGGGCTTCTCTGAGTGTGATTAAGAGTTTCCTTCCCTCACTGTCTTTCCTCTGAGTCCCTTTTCCTAAATGGGTTTCCATGATCTCCTTTAGGCACTTTTTCCCCAGGTGGTGCTAGTGGTAAAGAACCTACCTGCCAATGCAGGAATCCTATCCCTTGGTTGGGAAGATCCCCTGGAGGAGGGCACCCAGCCCACTCCAGTATTCTTGCCTGGAAAATTCCCATGGACAGAGGAGCCTGGTGGGCTCTGACAGTCAGACGTGATTGAAGCAACTTAGCACAGCATACCATAGGACCTTTGAACTGCAGACTCATGTGATTGTTTGGATTCTTTGGAGTCCCTTGTTATTCCACGTGTATGTTAGGGTCAGCTTGTATATTGCTTCCTAAAGGCCTGGAGAGGGTAATAGACAGGAAGGCCAGGGGTCTCCAGACAGAAGGAATAGACTGCAAGTGTCAGACGTTTTTTCATCTCTTAAGCAGCTGGAGGAACGAAACGAGTGCTACATTTTTTCCCCTTCTCAATACAAATTTAAGAGGTTTCTCTTAAAATTTTGTGTTGCTATGACGACTCCTGGCTCCACCTGAACTTAACTTTTCTCAAACCTTCAGCTAAGCAATGCATTTTGTCTTAAGGAAAGGTTTGTCTTAAGCTATGTTAATATACTACGTATTTCTGCTAGACTCTGTCTTCAGGTCGGTTCCCCCTAAAGGCTCAGAACCGACTTGACAAACCAATATGTTTTACTCATACCTGTTCTCCTAATCTATGTTAATGAAATGATATATTTGCTTGGAAATCTGCCTTTCTTCAAAATTCATGTCAATCATTCTATGGCCCGGGATGACTCACCTGCTGCAATATTATCTCAATGCATGTTGTGGGTGAGGGGCCTGGTGTCATTCTCTGAGACATTGCCTTTCTTTCATTAGCAGACTGCTAGTGGCTGTATAACATCTGCCTAAAGACTAGCAGGGGGTACTCTTACTGCCCCCGTCTGATGTCTATGTCAGCAGCTTTCTCTATCTCTTTTATACTTTAATAAAACTTTATGACACAAAAGCTCTGAGCGATCAAGCTTTGTCAACTGGCCCTGGATTGAATTCTTCTCCTCTGGAGGCCAAAAATCCTGGCGCCTTTTGTGGTTCAGCAATGACCTTTCAGTCTTTTGTAATTCATATTGAATCTTCATTTCAGATTGAAGATGCATTCCATGGTATTGCCATCTTAAGTCTTTCCATCGCTATGGAATATCTGTGCATGTATTCAGGATATTTTTCAGCAATCGTGTATAATTTCCAATGTGCCAGTCTTGTCATCCTCATTACACCCATGGCAAAATATTTTATTAATGTTGACACTATCAAAAGGAAATTGTTTTTTTTAATTCCTTTTCAGATTATTATTTGCTAGTGTATACAGATAAAACTGTGTAATCATTCATTTTTATCAGCTTGGACAGCTTGATAGTTGTCTTTACTTTCTTTACTTCCTCATACTTTAAGATTATCCTAGCTTATATATTTACTGTCTCGCCCCTAGTCTCAATCGTTTATTCAAAGAATTTCTGTCCTTTTTTTAAAACACTGAATTATTTTTGACAATGCTGGGTCTTTGTAGTTAGATGCCTAGTTGTAGTGAGCAGAGGCTACCCTCTAGTTGACTTGCCATGGCTTCTCATTGCAGCGCTTTCTCTGGTTGCAGAACTTGGGCCCTGGAGCATGCAAGTACTTCAATAGTTGTACGGGGGCTTAGTTGCCCCTGGGCATGTGGAATCCTCTAGGACCAGGGGTTGAACCAGTGTTCCCTGCATTGGTAGGCAGATCCTTTACCACTGGGCCACCAGGGACATTTCCTGTTCTTTTTCATTATAGAGTGATATTTAAAACATACATGTAGGAGCTAAATATGCTCAGCTGACAATATTTGGAAATATATACATGTATTCCAGCTTATATATTCAGTTGAGGGTAATTTGTGATGATGTCTCCATGAATCTTGTAACCTTTCCTTTTGTTTATCCATAACTTACCATTCCAATGGTAAGATACCTGGCTTCCACCACTTGTCATGTATGGAATTCAGTGCTTGTCCCATGTGGTTACTGAAACAACTGTCAGACTGTCTTCCAAAGGGGGCTGTGCATGCATCCCACCAGTATCTTGAGTATGTTTCTGTAGGAGAGTTTACTATCAGTATACCCTCCGTGGCCAGGTGTCTATTTCAATCTTTACCAGTTATGAATGGGCTTGTTTGCTCTAGTGTTCTTGGACAATTTGAGGACTCCTGTCTAGTTATGAGGGACACAGGAATCTCCTTGAGGCTTGGCAGGGCAATCAGCACACTTCTCGAGGTGAGGAGGGAGACCCAGGGTCCCTTTCCAGTTGCCATAGGGATATTGGGATTCCTACCAATTTTCAAGAGGAGTCAGGCATCATCACCTTTTGAATCATTGAATTCTGCATGCCTCTCGAGGTGTCAACGGGATGTGAGGCCTCCTGTCGATAAGAGGCGGGGACCTAGGACTTTCTCTATGCTCTCCATAGGGGATTCACACATCCCTTCATCCTGTGAGATGAAAGATGAGCCTGCATTCAAGCCACTGTAGGGAAATCGGACCTTCTTTCGAGTCAGGGCGTCTCAGGGTCAATTCCACTTGAGGCAGCAAACTCAGGGTCCCTCCCACATACTTACTGCTGAGAGACACCTCCTCTGGTTGTGCTTGTGGAATGGTGGCATACCTCTTGAGTGGAAGCCAGGGAATCAGCTCTCATTTCAAGATGATTTGGGGTACATGGAGCTTTCCTCGAGTTGCTGTGCTGAACTTGGTGTTCTTCTAGACTTGGGACAGTGTTCTCGGGGAATCTCTGCAGTTGCCTAAAGGAAGCCAACCCACTTGTCGTGTTTGATGCAGAACACGGGATGGCTCTGAAGCCAATGCAGTGGAATAGGGACTCATCTCGAGTTGATTTGGGATACACGAAGCTATTTCCCATTGCTGCAGTGACATCAGGGTCCCTCTGGACTTGAGACAGTGTTCTTGGGGACTCTCTGGAATTCCATCAAGCAAGTAATGGCTCCTTACGTATTTGATGGGGAACACGGAATTGCTCTGCATGCAATGCAGGGGAATCAAGCCTCATCTCGCGGCGAGAAGGCAGTCTCATGGTTTCTCTCGAGTTGCGGCGCGAACCTGGGGTATATTCTCCAGGTATGGCGGGGATGGCCCTTCAAAACTCATGTTTGTTCAGCGACGTCAGGACTCCTGTCTAGTTACGAGGGACACCTCAGGAATCTCTTCGAGGCTTGGCAGGGCAATAGGGACGCTTCTCAATGTGAGGCGGGAGACCCAGGGTTCCTTTCCAGTTGCCACAGTGAGACTGGGATTCCTATCAATTTTCAAGGGGAGTCAGGCGTCATCACCTTTTGAAACATTGAATTCCGCCTACCTCCATGTCAAAGGGATGTGAGACCTCCTGGCGTGATGAGGCCAGGACTTAAGGCTTTCTCTAGGGTCTCCGTATTGGATTCAGACATCCCTTCATCTTGTGCAATGAAAGACGAACCTGCATTCAAGCCACTGCAGGGAAATCCGGCCTTCTTTCTTGTCAGGGCATTCGGACTCCATTCCACTTGAGGCAGCAAACTCAGGGTCCCTCCCCCATATCTATTGATGAGAGAAGCCTCCTCTTGGGGTGCTTGTGGAAAGTTGGCATACCTCTTAAGTTGAATCCTGGGAATCTGCTCTCATCTCGAGATGATTTGGGGTACATAGAGCTTTCCTCAAGTTGCTGTGCTGAACCTGGTGTTCCTCTAGACATGGGACGGTGTTTTCGGGGAGTCTCTGGAGTTGCCTAAAGAAAGTGAAGCAACTTGTCTTGCTTGATGGGGAAAGCGGAATTTCTCTGGAGCTAATGTGGCAGAATCGGGCCTCATCTCCAGTTGATTTGGTGTACACGGAATTATTTCGCGTTGCTGTGGTGACCTCAGGGTCCCTCTAGGCTTGTGAGTGTGTTCTTGGGGACTCTCTGGAGTTCCATCAAGCAAGTCAAGGCTCCTACGCATTTCATGGGGAAAACGGAATTGCTTTGCACGCAATGCAGAGGAATCTGGCCTCATATAGTGGCAAGGGGATGTCTCATGCTTTTTCGCGAGTTGCGCTGGGAACCTGGAGTATATTCTCGAGTTACAGCGGGGATGGCCCTTCAAAAGTCGTGTTTGTTCAGCGACGTCAGGACTCCTGTCTAGTTATGAGGGACACCTCAGGAATCTCTTCGAGGGTTGACACATCAATAGGGACGCTGCTAGAGGTGAGGCGGGAGACCCAGGGTCCCTTTCCAGTTGCCACAGGGATACTGGGATTCCTATCACTTTTCAAGAGGAGTCAGGCATCGTCACCTCTTGAAGCAATGAACTCTTGGTGCCTCTCTAGGAGTCAAAGGCATGTGAGGCCTCCTGTCGAGAGGAGGAGGGGAACTAGGGCTTTCTCTAGGGTCTCCACAAGGGATTCAGACATCCCATTGTCTGGTGAGATGAAAGACAAGCCTCCATTCAAGCCACTGCAGGGAAATCAGGCCTTCTTTTGAGTCAGGGCATCTCGGTGTCCATTCCATTTGACGCAGCAAACTCAGGGTCCAACTCACATACCTATTGCTGAGAGAAGCCTCCTCTAGAGGTGCTTGTGGAAAGTTGGCATACCACTTGAGTCAAAGCCAGGGAATCAGCTCTAATCTCGAGACGATTTGGGGTACATGGGGCTTTCTTCGAGGTGCTGTGTTGCAACTGGTGTTCCTCCAGACTTGGGACGGTGTTCTCGGGGAATCTCTGGAGTTGCCTAAAGGAAGTAAAGCCACTACTCCTGTTTGATGGGGAACACGGGATGGCTCTGGAGCAAATGCAGGGGAATTGGGCCTCGGCTCAAGTTGATTTGCAGTATGGAGCTATTTCGCATTGTTGCGGTGACACAAGGGTCCCTCTAGACTTGTGACAGTGTTCTTGGGGACTCTCTGGAATGCCATCAAGCAAGTCAAGATTCCTTACGTGTTTGATGGGGAACACGGAATTGCTCTGCAATGCAGAGCAATCAGGCCTCATCTTGCGGCCAGGGGGAAGTCTCATGGTTTATCTCAAGTTGCGGTGGGAACGTGGGGCATATTCTCGAGTTAAGGTGGGGATAGACTTTCAAAACTCCTGTTTGTTAAGCGACATCAGGACTCTTGTCTAGTTATGAGAGACACCTCAGGAATCTCTTTGAGGCTTGGCAGGGCAATAGGGACTCTTCTTGAAGTGAGGCGGGAGACCCTGGGTCCAATTCCAGTTGCCACAGTGATATTGGGATCCCTATCACATTTCAAGAGGAGTCAGGCATCGTTACCTTCTAAGCATTGAACTCTGCATGCCTCTCGAGATGTCAAAGTGATGTGAGGCCTCCTGTCGAGATGAGGCGGGGACATAGGGTTTCCTCTAGGTCCTCCACAGGGGATTCAGACATCCCTTCATCTTGTGAGATGAAAGACGAGCCTACATTAAAGCCACTGCAGGGAAATCTGGCCTTCTTTTGAGTCAGGTCATCTTGGTGTTCATTCCACTTCAGGAAGCAAACTCAGGGTCCAACTCACATACATATTGCTGAGAGAAGCCTCCTCTTGAGGTGCTTGCAGAAAGTTGGCATACCTCTTGAGTCGAAGCAGGGAAATCAGCTCTAAATCTCAAGACGATTTGGGGTACATGGGGCTTTCCTCGAGTTGCTGTGTTGCACCTGGTGTTCCTCTACACTTGGGACAGTGTTCTCGGGGAATCTCTGGAGTTGCTTAATGAAGTCATGCCACTTGTGTTTGATGGGGAATGCAGAATGACTCTGGAGCCAATGCAGGGGAATGGGGCAGCATCTCGAGTTGATTTGGGGTAGACGGATCTATTTCCCATTTCTGCACTAACCTCACGGTCACTCTAGACTTGTTACAGTGTTCTTGGGTACTCTCTGGTGTCCCATCAAGCAAGTCAAGGCTCCTTACATGTTTGATGGGGAACATAGAATTGCTCTGCATGCAATGCAGAGGAACCGGGGCTCATCTCGTGGCCAGGGAGAAGTATCATGGTTTTTCTCAAGTTGCGGTGGGATCCTGGGGTATATTCTCGAGTTACGGTGGGGATGGCCCTTCAAAACTCGGATTTGTTCAGCTATGTCAGGACTCCTGTCTAGTTAAGAGGGACACCTCGGGAATCTCTTCGAGGCTTGGCAGGCAATAGGGACGCTTTTGGAGATGAGGCGGGAGACCCAAAATCCCTTTCCACTTGTGACATGGATATTGGGATTCCTATCACTTTTCAAGAGGAGTCAGGCATCGTCACCTCTTGAAGCAATGAACTCTTGGTGCCTCTCTAGGTATCAAAGTCATGTGAGGCCTCCTGTCGAGATGAGATGGGGAACTAGGGCTTTCTCTAGGGTCTCCACAGGGGATTCAGACATCCTTTCATCTGGTGAGATGAAAGACGAGCCTGCATTAAAGCCACTGCAGAGAAATCGGGCCTTCTTTTGAGTCAGGGCATCTCGGGGCCCATTCCACTTCAGGCAGCAAACTCAGGGTCCAACTTACATACCTATTGCTGAGAGAAGCCTCCTCTAGAGGTGCTTGTGGAAAGTTGGCCTACCTCTTGAGTTGAAGCCAGGAAATCAACTCTAATCTCGAGACGATTTGGGGTACATGGTGCTTTCCTCGAGTTGCTGTGTTACGCTTGGTGTTCCTCTAGACTTATGACAGTGTTCTCGGGGATTCCCTGGAGTTGCCTAAAGGAAGTCAAGCGCCTTGTCGAGTTTGATGGGGAAAGTGGGATGGCTCTGGAGCCAATGAAGGGGAATCGGGCCTCATCTCGAGTTGAAATGAGTGAATCACGTGTGAATCACGTGTGCATCAAGTGTGAATCACGTGTCCATCATGTGTGTGTCACGTGTGTGTCACGTGTGCATCACGTGTGCATCACGTGTGTGTGACATGTCCATCACGTGTGAGTCACGTGTTCATCAGGTGTGTGTCACGTGTCCATGATGGGTGAATCACGTGTTCATCACATGTGTGTCACTTGTGTGTCACGTGTGCATCACGTGTGTGCACGTGGGAATCACGTGTGCGTCACGGGTGCGTCATGTGTGCATCACGTGTCCATCAGGTGTGCGTCACTGGTGCATCACGTGTTCATCACGTGTGCGTTACGTGTGCGTCACGAGTGCATCATGTGTGCGACATGTGTTCATCACGTGTGCATCACGTGTGCATCAAGTTTGCGTCACGTGTGAATCACGTGTTTGTCACGTGTGTGTCACGTGTTCATCACGTGTCCATCATGTGTACATCACGTGTGAGTTACATGTGCGTCTCGTGTGCATCACATGTTCGTCATGTGTGTGTCACGTGTTCGTCACGTGTGTGTCACGTCTGCATCACATATTCATCACATATGTGTTACGTGTGCATCACATGTGCATCACATGTGCGACACGTGTGCGTCACGTGTTCGTCACGTGCGCATCACGTGTGCATCAAGTTTGCGTCATGTGTGAATCATGTGTTCATCACGTGTGTGTCACGTGTTGATCACGTGTCCATCATATGTGCATCACATGTGCGTCACGTGTGCATCTCGTGTGCATCACGTGTTCGTCACGTGTGCGTCACGTGTGTGTCATGTGTGCATCACGTATTCATCACATATGGGTTATGTGTGCATCACGTGTTCATGACTTGTTCATCACATGTGCCTCACGTGTTGTTCACTTGTTCACAATGTCTGTGTGACGTGTGCATCATGTTTTCATCACGTGTGCATCATGTGTTCATCATGTATGAGGCACGTGTTCATCACATGTGAGTCACGTGTTCTTCACGTGTGAATCATATGTCCATCACATGTGCATTTCTTGTGCAACACGTGTTCGTCACGTGTGCGCCACGTGTGCGTCACCTGTGAATCACTTGTTCATCACGTATTCATCACGTGTGTGTTATGTGTGCATCACGTGTTCATCACATGTGTATCACGTGTGAATCACGTGTGCATCACCTGTTCATTACATGTGCATCACGTGTGAATCACGTGTTCATCACGTGTGCCTCACTTGTGCACCACATGTTCATCACATGAGCATCACGTGTGCATCACGTGTTCATCACGTGGGCATCACGTATGCACCTCATGTGCACCTTGTGTGCATCACGTGTGAATCAGGAAAAGAACTGAATGGGATAGACTAGAGATCTCTTCAAGAAAATTAGAGATACCAAGGGAACACTTCATGCAAAACTGGGTTTGATAAAAGATAGAAATGCTATGGACCTAGCAGAAGCATAAGCTATTAAGAAGATGTGGCAAGAATACACAGAAGTACTGTAGAAAATATCTTCATGACCCAGATAATCACAACGGTGTGATCACTCACCTAGAGCGAGACATCCTGGAGTGTGAAGTCAAGTGGCAATTAGAAAGCATCGTAAGAACAAAGCTAGTGGAGTTGATGGAATTCCAGTTGAAGTATTTCAAATACTGAAAGATGATGCTGTGAAAGTGCTGCACTCATAATGCCTGCAAATTTGGAAATCTCAGCAGTGGCCACAGGACTGGAAAAGGTCAGTTTTCATTCCAAATAGAAAGAAAGGTAATCCCAAAGAATGCTCAAAATACCACACAATTATGCTCATCTCACACGCTAGTAAAGTAATGCTCAAAATTCTCCAAGCCAGGCTTCAGCAATACGTGAACTGTGAATTTCCAGATGTTCAAGCTGGCTTTAGAAAAGGCAGAGGAACCAGAGATCAAACTGCCAACATCTGCTGGATCATTGAAAAAGCAAGAGAGTCCCAGAAAAAAAAATCTATTTCTGATTTATTGACTACACCAAAGCCTTTGACTGTGTGGATCACAATTAACTGTGGAAAATTCTGAAAGAGATGGGACTACCAGACCACCTGACCTGCCTCTTGAGAAACCTGTATGCAGGTCAGGAAGCAACAGTTAGAACTGGACATGGAACAACAGACTGGTTCCAAATAGGAAAAGGAGTACGTCAAGACTGTACGTTGTCACTCTGCTTATTTAACTTATATGCCGAGTACATCATGAGAAATGCTGGGCTGGAAGAAGCACAAGCTGGAATTAAGATTGCCAAGAGAAATATCAATAATCTCAGACATGCAGATGACACCACCCTTATGGCAGAAAGTGAAGAAGAACTAAAAAGCCTCTTGATGAAAGTGAAAGAGGAGAGTGAAAAAGTTGGCTTACAGCTCAACATTCAGAAAACTAAGATCATGGCAACAGGTCCCATCACTCCATGGGAAATCGATGGGGAAACAGTGGAAGCAGTGTAAGATTTTATCTTTTTGGGCTCCAAAACCACTGCAGATGGTGATTGCAGCCATGAAATTAAAAGAAAATTACTCCTTGGAAGGAAAGTTATGACCAACCTAGATAGCATAATAAAAAGCAGAGACACTACTTTGCCAACAAAGGTCCCTCTGTTCAAGGCTATGGTTTTTCCAGTGGTCATGTACAGATGTGAGAATTGGACTGTGAAGAAAGTTGAGCACCGAAGAGTTTATGCTTTTGAACTGTGGTGTTGGAGAGGACTCTTGAGAGTTCCTTGAACTGCAAGGGCATCCAACTAGTACATCCTAAAGGAGATCAGTCCAGGGTGTTCATTGGAACGACTGATTCTGAAGCTGAAACTCCCATAATTTGGCCACCTGGTGCGAAGAGCTGACTCATTGGAAAATACCCTGATGCTGTAAGGGATTGGGGACAGGAGGAAAAGGGGATGACAGAGGATGAGATGGCTGCATGGCATCACCGACTCGATGTACATGAGTTCGAGAAATCTCCGGGACTTGGTGACTGACAGGGAGGCTTGGCGTGCTGTGATTCATGGGGTCCCAAAGAGTCAGACATGACTGAGCGACTGAACAGAACTGAACTGATATGAATAACTAATTAAAAGTAAAGTAAAGTTGCTCAGTCGTGTCCAACTCTTTGTGGCCCCATGGACTGTAGCCTACCAGGCTCCTCTGTCCATGGGGTTTTCCAGGCAAATGTACTGGAGTGGGTGGCCATTTCCTTCTCCAGGAGATCTTCCTGACCCAGGGATCTAACCTGGGTCTCCAGCATTGCAGACAAATGCTTTACCATTTGAGCCATATAATTCCATTGCTAACACGTGCAAGGGGCTACTCTTTCTGCCCTCTTCTGATGCCTATGTCAGAAGATTTCTCTATCTCCTTTATACTTTAATACAACTTTATTACACAAAAGCTCTAAGCAATCAAGCCTCGTCTCTGGACCTGAATTGAATTCATCTCCTCTGGAGGCCAAGAATTCCAGTGTCTTTGCGTGGTTCAGCAATACCTTTCAAGATCATCCTGGAGATTCTGGCCATGTACCTCAGGAACATGGTCAGATAGGAGGTCACCCTTGAGACTGTGGGCTTTTGACCCAGGTGCAGGGTGTTGGAGTGGCGGGAATCCTGGATAATTTGCACATGTGACCCCAGGTAAAGGGTCTGGGAGGTAAGGTCACCTTGGAGACTGTGAATATGCTACCCAAGGTGCAGGGTGTGGGAAATAATGTCACCCTGGAGAATGTAGACTTCTAGCACAAGGGATGAGTTCTTGACATTGGGGTCTCATGGGAGACTGGATGATTGCGCTCAGACAGTGTGTGGGGATGGGATTCACCCTGGAGACTGTAGATATGTGATCTCAGGTACAGGATTTCCGAGGGGGTCACCCTGGAGCCTGTGAATATGTGATTCCAGGTGCAGAGTCTGCAAGGGAGTCACCATGGAACCTGTGTTTGTGTGACTCCAGGTGAGGTCTACAAAGTTTTGACAAACAGGAGACTGTGGACATGTGACCCCTATTACAGGGTCTTGGAGGGGGGAACCTTTGTGGCCAGGGTCATGGGATGCAAGGTTATATGTCTGGGAGGTGGGGATACCCTGAGAGTATGGAAGTGTGACCCCAGGTACAGGTTCTGGGAGTTGGTGCCATCCTGAAAATGGTGGACATTTCACCCGAGGTATGGTTTCTGGGAGGTGGGGTCACCCTGAAGACTCTGGACATGTGACCCCAAATGCAGGGTCTGGGAGGTAGACTCACCATGGAAAAAGTGGACTTGTGACCCCAGATACAGGATCTTGAGGGTGGGGTCACCTGGAGGCTGTGGACTTGTGACACCAAGTACAGGTTATACAGGGGGCCACCTTCGAGACTGTGGACATGTGATCACAGGTGTATGGTATGGGAAGTTTGGTAACCTAGGAGATTGTGGATATATGACAGTAGGTACAGGGTCTCAGGTATGTCCCCATGGAAAGTGTGGACATGTGACCCCAGGTGCAGGTTTGGGTGGGGTCACCCTGGAGACTGTGGTCGTGTGACCCAAAGTTCAGGGTAGGAAAAGGGTTTCACCCTGTAGACTGTGGATCTATGACCACAGGTACAGGATCTGGTGGTAGTCACTGTGGCGATGATGGACGTATGAAACCTAGTACAAGTTCACGGAGGGGGTCACCCTCCAAGACTGTGTACCTGTGACCCTCGTTTCAGGGTCTGGGTTGAGGTCACTCTGGAAACTATTTGCCGTGTGACTTAGATGCAGGGTTAGGGGACGCGTTTACTTTGAAGATTGTGGTCATGTGACCTCAAATGCACCATTTGGGAGGCAAATCATCTTGGAGACTGGATACGTGACCGTAGATCCAGGGTCTGAATGGGATTCCCCAAGGTGAGATTGTGAATATGTGACTCCAGGTGCAGGGCCTGCGAGGGAGTCACCTTGGAACCTGTGTTTGTGTGACTCCAGGTGGAGGGTCTGGGAAGTGACGACACTCTGGAGACTGTGAACATGTGACCCCATTACAGGGTCTTGGAGGGGGTAACCCTGGCATCCAAGATCATGGGACACCATGTTAAATGTCTTGGCGTGTGGTAACCGAGACTATGGAAGTGGGACCCCAGGTACAGGTTCTGGGAATTGGGGCCAACCTGAGTGACTGTGGATGTTTCACCCTAGGTACAGTTTCTGGGAGGTGGGGTCACCCTGGAGACTCTCGACAAGTGACCCCAAGTGCAGAGTCTGGGAGGGGTCTCACCCTGGAAACAGTGGACTTGTGACCCTAGGTACAGGGTCTTAACGGTAGAGTCATCCTGGAGTCTGTCGACTTGTGACACCAGGTACAGGTTTAGGAGGGGGATCACCCTGGATACTGTGGATGTGTGATCACAGGTGCATGGTATTGGAAGTGGGGAAGTCCAGGAGACTGTATATATGACACTAGGTACAGGGTCTGGGGGATGACACCATGGAGAATATGGACTTGTGATCCCAGGTGCAGGTTCACAAGGTTCAGGGTACAAAATGGGTCTCATCAGGCAGACTGTTGAACTGTGACCACAAGTTCAGGATCTGCTGGTGGTCACTGTGGCAATGGTGATCGTGTGAAATCTGGAACAAGTTCAGGGAAGAGGTCACCCGTGAGACAGTGGACATCACTCTGGAGACTGTGGATGTGTGAGTAAGGTGCAGGGTTAGGGGATGGGGTCACTTTGAAGATTGTGGACATATGACCCCAGATGCACTGATTGGGGAGGCAAGTCATCCTGGATAGTGGGCATTCGACCCTAGATGCAAGGTCTGACCTGGGTCCCCCAAGACACTAGGATATCTGAACCCAGGTACAGGGTCTAGGATGGGGGTGATCCAGGAAACTCTGTATATGTGACCTCAGGTACAGTGTCTGGGAGGTACGGGGCCACTCTGGGGACTGCAGGCATTTAATGGCAGGGAAATGGTCTGGAAGGGGTGTCACCCTGCATGATGTGGATATGTGAGCCCAGGTGCAGTGGGCAAAGTGGGGTTCACGCTGGAAACTGTTGACATGTGACTCCAGGTGCAGGGTATGGGAGGGCGAACATCCTGGAGATTGTGGATGTGTGTAAATAAGCACAGGGTCTGGCAGGGGAGGGTTACCCTGGAATCTGTGGCCAAGTCTCCAAAGGTATAGGGCATGAGAGGTCGGGTCACACCGGATACTGAGAACATGTGACCCAAGTTACAGAGACCAGGAAGGGGGTCACCACGGAGCCTGTGAATCTGTTAGTACATGTGCAGAGTCTGGGAAATGACATCACACAAAAGTCTAGGGACATGGGATGCCAGGTGAACGGTCTGGGAGGGAGTCACCCTGGAGTCAGTTGACGTGTGACCCTGGGTACAGGCACTTGTGGGTGGGGAAAGCCTCGAGACTGTGGACATGTGATCCCAGTTACTAGCCCTTGAATGTGGGTAAATCCAGGAGACTCTGGACATGTGACCCCAGGTATAGGGTGGGGAAGTTGGAGTCACCCTGGCGACTGTGCCAATGTAATCAGGTGTACAGAGTCTGGGGAGGCGTGTATTCCTGGCCAACATGTACATGTAACCCCAGGTAGAGGGTTAGAGATACGAGGTCACCTTGGAGACTGGGGCAATGTGACCAGAATTACAATATTCTGTGAGGTGTAGTCACCCTGGAGACTGCGGAGGTGTGAGACCTGGTGCATGATCTGGGAGGGGTTGCCACCCAGGAGACCATGGATGTGTGACCCTAGCTAGGTTCACGGGCTTGGAATTGGTGTCACCCTAGAACCAGTGGGTGTTTGAACCGAGTACAATTGTTTGACAGGTGGTGTTACCCTGGGCGCTGCGGACATATGAACCCAGGTGCAAGTTCTGGCAAGTGGGGTCACCCTGAGACTATCTACGTGTGACCCTAGGTACAGGGTTTGGGAGTTGGTGAATGTGCCCATGTGACACCATGTACAGTGTCTAGGAGGGTGTTCACCCTAGAGACTGTGGGTATGTGTCCCAAGGTACAGTGTCTGGAGTGTGAGGCCATGCTAGAATCTGTGGACATGTGACACTGGGTGCTGGGGTCAATAGTCCAGCATCTGGAAGACTGTGGTTATGTGAGCCCTGGTACAGTGATTTGGATGAGTCACCTGTGAGACTGTGGATATGTGGCTCCAAGTGCAGGGTCTATGAGGGAGTCATCCTGGAACCTCTGTTTGTGTGCCTGCAGGTGAAGGTTCTGGGAAGTGATGACATACAGGAGACTGTGGACATGTAAACCACATTACAGGGTCTTGGAGGGTGTAACCCTGTGGACCAGGGGCATGGAACAGCCTCAATGTCTATGGAAGAGTGACTCCAGGTACCGTTTCAGGGAGTTGGGACCATCCTGAAAACAGTAGACGTTTATCCCCAGGTAAAGTTTCTGGGAGGTGAGATCACACTGGAGACAGGAGTGTGACCCCAGGTATGGGATCTTGAGGGTGGGGCCATCCTGGTGGCTGTGGACTTGTGACACAAGGTACAGGAATGGGATCGGGGTCACCTTGCAGACTGAGCATGTGATCCCAGGTGCATGATATGGGAAGTGGGGTAACCCGGGAAACTGTGGATATATGACACTACGTATAGGGTCTGCGCAGATATATGACACTAGGTACTGGAGTGGGCAACCCACTCCAGTACTCTTGCTTGGAAAATCCCATGGATGGAGGAGCCTGGTAGGTTGCAGTCTATGGGGTCCCTAAGAGTCAGACATGACTGAGTGACTTCATTTTCCCTTTTCACTCTCATGCTTTGGAGAAGGAAATGGCAACCCACTCTAGTGTTCTTGCCTGGAGAATCTCAGGGATGGGGAAGCCTGGTGGGCTGCCATCTATGGGGTCGCAGAGTTGGACACGACTGGCATGACTTAGCAGCAGCAGCAACAGCAGCAGCAGTACAGGGCCTGGGGGATGTCACCATGGAGAGTATGGACATGTGACCCCAGGTGCAGGTTTGGCAGGGATGACCCTGGAGACTGGCTAGGTGAACCAAGGTTTAAGGTACAAAATGGTCTCACCCTGCAGACTGCGGACCTGACCACAGGTACAGGATCTGGTGGTGGTCACTGTGGAGCTGGTGCATGTGTGAAACCTGATAGAAGTTCAAGGAGGGGGTCAATATGGAGAAGGTGGAGGTGTGACCCTATGTGCAGGGTCTGGAGTGAGGTCATTCTGGAAACTGTGGCTGTGTGACTAAGGTTCAGGGTTAGGGACTGGGGTCACTTTGCAGAATGTGGACATGTGACTCCACATGCACCGTTTGGGTCATCCTGGAAACTGTGGACAAGTCACCAAAGTACAAGGTATGAGAGGTGGTGTCACACTGGAGACTGAGGACATGGGATCCAAATTACAGGGTCTGGGAAGGGGATCACCATGGAGACTGTGGATCTGTGACCACAGGTATAGGGTCTGGGAAGTGATATCACACAGGAGACTGTGGACATAGGATGCCAGGTGAAGGGTCTGGGAGGGAGTCACCCTGGAGTCTGTGGACGTATGACCCCAGGTAACGGCTCTTGAGGGTGGGGAAAGCCTGGTGACTGCGACCTGTGACCCCAGGTACAGGGTTGGGAATATAGCATCGCCCTGGAGACTGTGCAAATGCGACCCCAGGTACAGGGTCTGGGGAGAGGTGTCATCCTGGACACCGTTGATATGTAACCTCAAGTACAGTGTCTGAGATATAGGGTCACCCTGGAGACTGAGGCCATGTGGCCAGAGGTACAATAGTCAGTGAGGTGGGTTCACCTTGGAGACTGTGGATGTGTAACCCCAGCTGCAGTGTCTGGGAGGGGTGTCAACCTGGAGACTGAGGACATGTGAGACCAGGTGCATGATCTGGGAGGGGTTGCGACCCAGAAGACTATGGATCTGTGTCCCCAATATCAGACTTTGGTGTGGATGTTACCATGGAGACTGTGGATGTTTGACACCAGGTGAAGGGACAGGGAAGGGCATCACCCTCGAGACCCTGGAGGTAGGATCCCAGGTTCAGAGTCTGGGAAGGGAGTTCTTCAGGAGTCTGTGGAAATGTTATGTCAGAAAAAGGGCCTGCAGTGGTTACCCTGGTGACTATGTACATGTGACACATAATACAAATACTGAGATTGGGGGTCATCCTGCAGACTGGAGAAATGTAACCACAGGTGCAGATTCTGAGGACGGGGTCACCTTGGAGACTGTTGACATGTGACATCAGGTGCTTCATCTTGGAGGTAGATCATTCTGGAGATTCTGGACATGTGACCCCAGGAACAGGGTCTGAGAGGGGGTCACCCTTGAGATTGTGGGCTTTTGACCCAGGTACAGCATGTTGGAAGGGTGGTAACCCTGGAGAATGTGCACATTTGACACCATGTACAGGCTCTGGGAGGTGAGTTCACCCTGCTGACTATGGCTATGTGACCTAAGGTGTGACTCTGGAGACTGTGGATATGTGATCCAAGGTGTGAGTCTGGAGACTATGGATATTTCTCACCCAAATCAGGTCTGGGGATGGGGATCACACTGGAGGCTGTAGATATGTGACCCCAGGTGCAGGGTCTGCAAGAGGTACACCCTGGAGCCTGTGGATATGTGACCCTGGGTGCAGGATCTGGGTGCTTGGGTCACCCTGGAGACTGTGGTCATGTGAGCCCCAGTGTGGGGTTTTGAATGAGTCACCCTGGAGACTGTGGATAAGTGACTCCAGGTGCAGGGTCTGCAATGGAGTAACCTGGAAACTGTGATTGTGACTCTAGGTGAAGGGTCTGGGAAGTGACGACACACAGCAGACTGTGGACATGTGATCCCCATTACAGGGTCATGGAGAGGGTAACCTTGGCTAACAGGGACATGGGAAACCAGGTTCAATGTGTGGGAGGTGGGGTAACCCTTAGAATTTGGAAGTGTGACCCCAGCTACAGGTTCTGGGAATTGGGTCCATCCTTAAAACTGTGGATGCTTCACACCAGTAGCTTCGGGGAGGTGGGGTCACCCTGAAGACTCTGGACATGTGACCACAAGTTCAAGTTCTTGGAGGTGGACTCGACATGGAAATAGTGGACTTGTGACCCCAGGTACAGGATCTTGAGGGTAGGGTCATCCTGGAGACTGTGGATTCGTGACACCAGGTATAGATTTTGGAGGGTTCACACTGGAGACTCTGGATGTATGTTTCCTCTGCAGGAGAGCTCCAGTGAACCTAGGTCTGTCTGAAAAATTCTTGGATCATGTGGGGAAACACCCTGTGCGTTAATCTGGACACCCAGGTTCAAATTTGCATATTTTTCTCGGGTGGCCCTAAAGTGGTGTAACCTATCCACATCTTGAAAATCCGTCCAATTGCCATTTTCTTACTTTTGACAGAGCTAACTTTGTTCCACCCCTGGGGTTTCTGAAGCACATGGGCGGCTCGCAACTCCTATCTTTGGGCCTATTTACACTGGAGTGTCACCTTACAGAGGTGACCACAGTAAGGGACCCAGCACTCTGAGACATATTCCCACAGTCTGCTTCCTCAAGGGCAGTACCAGTATCACCTAGATATGTGTTTGAAAGGTGGGGAAATGCACCAAGACACAGGGCACAGGCTCTCGAATTTAGGTCCTCTGAGCAGAACTAGAGGGTTCATGTCTTAGGAGCTAAAGAGTTCCTGCAAGGGACAGGTTTGAAAACACACTCTCTGTGGGTGCCTTTCCTTCCTTGAAGAAATATAGGTTTGCCAGTATCCTGCGAACTGAGAGTCACACAGTGCTTGAAAAGTGCTCGCTTAGACATGAGTTTTCAATGGTAATTTCCACTTGGGGCTGTAGTCAAACAGAGGGGTTCCACACTCACTGGGAAAGACAAGGCAATATCTAAATGTCTGTTCCATCCCGTTTTCTCTGTAGGAGAACTCTAGTGAACGTAAGTCTGTCTGGAAAATTCTTGGATCCTTTGGGGACACACCCTGTTTGTGAACCAGGATACCAGAATGAGGGGGCACAATTTGTGTTTCTCTCTGTGGACCTTAAAGCAATGTAGCCTAGCAACAGCTTGAAAATCCATCCACTTGCTCTTTCCTTGATTCTGAGAGAGCTAGATTTGCTCCTTCCTTTTTGATTTTTGAAGCAAGTGGGTGAATTTCAACTCCCAGCTGTGGGCCTTTTTACAGTGGAATGCCACCTCGCTGAAGTGAGTATAGTGAGGAACCTAGTCCTCTTGGACACACTCTCGCAGACT
Organism: Muntiacus reevesi; assembly: GCF_963930625.1. Taxonomy (NCBI): domain Eukaryota; kingdom Metazoa; phylum Chordata; class Mammalia; order Artiodactyla; family Cervidae; genus Muntiacus; species Muntiacus reevesi. The sequence continues at coordinate 567,057 of NW_027077890.1, read as the reverse complement.
GCTTCCTCATGTGCAGTACTGGTATAACCTAGGAATGGCTTTGCAAGGCTTGGAAAGTGCAGGGAGAAACATGGCCTTGACTCTGGAATTTAGTTCCTCTGAGCACTACTGGAGGCCTCCCATCTGGGAAGCTAAACAGTTCCTGCAAGATAGAGGGTTGAGAATACACTCTCTTTTGATGCCTTTCTTTCCTTGAGGGAAGATATCTTTCCCTGCATTCTGTGAACTGAGAGTCACACACTGCTTGAAAAGTGCTTGCTTGGAGGTCATCTTTCAGGGGCACTTTCTCCTTGAGTCTGTGACAATAGGGAGGGGCAAACCAACTTCCAATGTCTGTTCCATCCCATTTTCCCAGCAGGAGAGGTCTAGTGAGCCTAGTTCTGTGGAAAATTCTTGGATCCTGCTGGGACACACCCTGTGTTTGAACCTGGATACCTGACCTACAGGGCACAATTCACATTTTTCTCTCAGGGGGCCCTAAAGTGGTTCGGCCTAGCAACAGCTTGAAAATCCGTCCAATTGCTCTTTTCTTACCTCTGACAGAGCTAGCTTTGCTCTACCTTTTGGGGTTTCTGAAGCAAGCGGGTGGCTCACACCTTGGAGCTTTGAGCCTGTCACTGGAATGTCACCTCACACAGTTGACCACAGTAAGGCACTCAGCCCTTTCAGACACACTCCTGCTGCCAGCTTTCTCATGGTCAGTACCGTTATGATCTAGGAATGTGTTTGTCAGACTCGGAAATTACAGGGAGACACACGGCCCTGACTCAGGAATATAGGTCCTCTCAGCAGACCTGCTGGTCTCATGTTTTAGAAGCTCAAAATTTCCTGCAAGATAGAGGTTTGAAAACACACTCTCTGTGGACGTCTTTCCTTCCTCAAAGGAAGATAGCTTTCTTCACATTCTGCGACCTGAGAGTCACACTCTGCTTGAAAAGTGCTTGCTTGCGAGTCTATTTTCAGTGGCAATATCTCCTTGAGGCTGTGACCATAAGTAGCGGCCCCACACTCACAGGGAAAGGCAACGCAACATCCAAATGGCTGTTCCAACCAGTTTTCTCTGTAGAAGAACTCTGGGGAGCAAAGGTCTGTCTGGAAATTTCTTGAATCACGAGGGAACACATCCCGTGTGTGAACCTGAATAAAGGGCCTAGGGTGCACAATTTGTATTTATCTCTCTGGAGCCATAAAGAGGTGTGGCTAGCAATTGCTTGAAAATCCACCCAATTACTTTTTTCTTACTTCTGACAGTGCAAACTTTAGTCCACCATTCAAGATTTCTGAAGCAAGTTGATGGCTCACAACTCCTGGTCACGTGCCGATTTGCCATGGAAAGTTACCTCATCTAGGTAAGCACAGTATGGTACTCAGCACCCTCAGACACACACCTGAAGCCTGTTTTCTCATGAGCAGACCTGGCGTTACTCAGAAATGTGTTTACAAAGCTCAGAAAATGCTCAAAAACACACTGCCCTTGCTCTGAAATTTAGGTCCTCTGTACCAACCTAGAGGTCTCATATCTTAATATCTAGACAGTTCCTCATATAGAGAGCCTGTTTCCTCATGGGCAGTCCTGGTATGACCAAGAAATGTATTTACAAAGCTCAAAAAGTGCAGGAAAACACATTGCCCTGACTTTGGAATTGAGGTCCTCTGGGCAAATATGGAGAATTCACATCTTTGAAGCTAGACAGTTCCTAATAGAGAGATTCTTGAAAACACACTGTCTATAAATACATTTCCTTCCTCAATGGAACGTAGGTTTCCAGTATTCCATGTCCATAGAGTCACATGCTGCTTGAAAACACTTATTGGAAGTCCTTTTTCATTAGCAATTGCTCCTGATAGTGTGACCATAGGGAAGGCCACCAAACTCACAGGAAAAGGAAAAGCAACAACCAAAGGTCAGTTCCATCATGTTTTCTCTGTAGTGGAGATTCAGTGTGCCTAGGTCTGTCTGGGAAATTCTTGGATCCTGAGTGGACACATCCTAGGTGTGAACATGGACAGTGGACCTTGGTGGCAAAATTCACCTTTCTCTCTCAGTTGGCCAAAAACAGTAGAGCATAACAACTACCTGGAAATGCATTTAGCTGCTGGTTTCTTACTTCTGGCAGTGATCACTTGGTACACCCTTTGGGATTTCTGAAGCAAGTAAGCAGCTAGCAACTCGTAGCCGCTCGCCCAATTACAGTGGAATGCTACATCATCTTGGTAAGTGCAGCATGGCACCCAGCAATCTCAGAAATCTTCCTGCAGCCTGTTTTTTCTTAAGGGCACTTCTGGTATGACCTAGGAATGTGTTTACAATGCTCAGAAAGAGTTCAGTTCCGTTCAGACGCTCAGCTGTATTCGACTCTTTGGGACCCCATGAATCGAAGCACACCAGGCCTCCCTGTCCATCACCAACTCCCGGAGCTTACACAAACTCATGACCATCGAGTTGGTGATGACATCCAGCCATCTCATCCTCTGTCATCCTCTTCTCCTCCTGCCCCCAAGCCCTCCCAGCATCAGGGTCTTTTCCAATGAGTCAACTCTTCACATCAGGTGGCCAAAGTTCTGGAGTTTCAGTTTCAGCATCAGTCTTTCCAAAGAACACCCAGGACTGATCTCCTTTAGGATGGACTGGTTGGATGTCCTTGCAGTCCAAGGGACTCTCAAGAGTCTTCTCCAACACCACAGTTCAAAAGCATCAATTCTTCAGTGCTCAGCTTTCTTCACAGTCCAACTCGTACATCCATACATGACCACTGGATAAACCATAGCCTTGACCAGATGGAGCTTTGTTGGCAAAGAAATGTCTCCACTTTTTAATATGCTATCTAGGTTGGTCTTAACCCTTCCAAGAAGTAAGCATCTTCTAATTTCATGGCTGCAATCACCATCTGCAGTGATTTTGGAGCCCCCAAAAATAAAGTATGACACTGTTTCTACTGTTTCCCAATCTCTTTCTCATGAAGTGATGGGACCAGATGCCATGATCTTAGTTTTCTGAATATTGAGCTGTAAGCCAACTTTTTCACTCTCCTCTTTCACTTTCATCAAGAGGTTTTTTAGTTCCTCTTCACTTTCTGCCATAAGGGTGGTATCATATGCATATCTGAGGTTACTGATGTTTTTCCTGGCAGTCTTGATTCCAGCTTGTGCTTCTTCCAACCCAGTGTTTCTCATGATGTACTCGGCATATAAGTTAAATAAGCAGGGAGACAATATACAGCCTTGACATACTCCTTTTCCTATTTGGAACCAATCTGTTGTTCCATGTCCAGTTCTAACTGTTGCTTCCTGACTTGCACATAGGTTTCTCAAGAGACAGGTCAGGTGGTCTGGTAGTCCCATCTCTTTCAGAATTTTCCACAGTTTATTGTGATACACACAATCAAAGGCTTTGGCGTAGTCAATATAGCAGAAATATGTTTTCTGGGACTCTCTTGCTTTTTCAATGATCCAGCAGATGTTGGCAGTTTGATCTCTGGTTCCTCTGCCTTTTCTAAAACCAGCTTGAACATCTGGAAGTTCACGGCTCATGTATTGCTGAAGCCTGGCTTGGAGAATTTTGAGCATTACTTTACTAGCGTGTGAGATGAGTGCAATTGTGCAGTAGTTTGAGCATTCTTTGTTATTGCCTTTCTTTGGAATTGGAATGAAAACTGATCTTTTCCAGTCATGTGGCCACTGCTGAGTTTTCCAAATTTGCTGACCTATTGAGTACAGCACTTTCACAGCATCATCTTTTAGGATTTGAAATAGCTTAACTGGAATTCCATCACCTCCACTAGTTTTGTTTGTAGTGATGCTTTCTAAGGCCCACTTGACCTCACATTCCAGGATGTCTGGCTCTAGGTGACTGATCACGCCATCATAATTATCTGGGTCATGAAGATCTTTTTTTGTACAGTTGTTCTGTGTATTCTTGCCACCTCTTCTTAACAGCTTCTGCTTCTGTTAGATGCATAGCATTTCTGTCCTTTATTGAACCCAATCTTCACATGGAATGTTCCTTTGGTATCTCTAATTTTCTTGAAGAGATCTCTAGTCTTTCCCATTCTGTTGTTATTCTCCATTTCTTTGCATTGATCAGAGTAAGGCTTTCTTATCTCTCTTGCTATTCTTTGGAACTCGGCATTCAAATGGTGCAGGCTGTGACGGACCATGCAGAAGCATGGCCATGAGGAGCTATCTCTCGCCCAAGGTCAGAGGTAGTGGCTGAGGGGAGCCACCCCATGTCCGAGACCAGGGGCAGCGGCCGAGAGGAGCTACCTCATGCCTGAGGTCAGGGGAGGTGGCTGAGATGAGCTACCCCATGCCCAAGGTAAGGGGCTGTGGCCAAGAGAAGCAATCCCACGTCCACAGAGCAGCAGCTGCACAGGTGCAGGAGGACCGAGAGGAGCTACTCCACATTCAAGGTCAGGAGGGGCGGCCTGAGGAGATACCCATTGTCCAAGGTAAGGAGGAGTGGCTGTGCTTTGCTGGAGCAGCTCTAAAGAGATACCCCACATCCAAGGTAAGAGAAACTCAAATAAGATGGTAGGTGTTGTGAGAGGGCATCAAAGGGCAGACACTGAAATCATAATCACAGAAAACTAGCCAATCTGATCACATGGACCATAACCTTGTCTAACTCAATGAAACTAAGCCATGACGTGTGGAGCCACCCAAGACGGACGGGTCATGGTGGACAGGTCTGACAGAATGTAGTCCACTGGAGAAGGGAATGGCAAACCACTTCAGTATTCTTGCCTTGAGGACCCCATGAACAGTATGAAAAGGCAAAATGATAGGATACTGAAAGAGGAACTCCCCAGGTCGGTAGGTGTCCAATATCCTACTGGAGTTCAGTGGAGAAATAACTCCAGAAAGAATGAAGGGATGGAGCCAAAGCAAAAACAGTACCCAGTTGTGGATGTGACTGGTGATAGAAGCAAGGTCCAATGCTGTAAAGAGCAATATCGCATAGGAACCTGGAATGTTAGGTCCTTGAATCAAGGCAAATTGGAAGTGGTCAAACAGGATGTGGCAAGAGTGAATGTCGACATTCTAGGAATCAGCAAATTATAATGGACAGGAATGGGTGAATTTAACTCAGATGACCATTATATCTACTACTGTGGGCAGGAACCGCTTAAAAGAAATGGAGTAGCCATCATGGTCAACAATCGAGTCCAAAATATGGTACTTGGATGCAATCTCAGAAAGTGTAGGGAAATACAATGCTCTGACTCTGGAATTTGGGTCCTCAGGGCAAACCTGGAAGTCTCACATCTTTGAGTCTATACAGTTTGTGATACACAGAGGCCCGATAAAACACTCTCTGTTGATGCCTTACCTTCCTGGATGGAACATAATTTTCCCAGCTTTTTGTGTGCTCAGAGTCACAAACTGCTTGAAAAGGCTTGTTAGAAGTAATTTTTCAGTAGCAACTTCCCCTGATGTTGTGACCTTAGGGAAGACCGCCACACCCACAGGAAAAGGCAAAGGATCATCCAGACGTCTGCTCAATCACGTTTTCTTGATAGGAGCAATCCATTCAACCTAACTGTCTAGAATGCTCATGGATACTGTTCCTACACACCCTATGTTTGAACCTGGATACTGGACCTTGGCAGCAAAATTTCCATTGTTTTCTCAGTTGGCCCTAAAACGGTTAAACCTAGTTACTGCGTGAAAATGCATCTAATTGCTGTTTTCTTACTTCTGACAGTGATAGTGTTGGTGCACCCTTTGGGATTTATGAATCCAGCAGGAGGCTCTCCACTCCAAGCCACTGGCCCCTTTCCAGGGAGATGTCATCTCATCTAGGTTAGCACAATATGTCACCCAGCACTCTGAGACACACTCTTGCAGCATGAATTTTATGGTCAGATCTGGTTTGACCTAGGAATGTGTTTACAAATCTCAGAAAGTGGTGGGAAACACACTGCCCTGACTCTGGTATTTAGGTCCTCTGGGAAACTTGGAGGACTCACATGTTTGAATCTAGACAGTTCATGACAGGTAGAGGCCTGATAACATATTCTCTCGAGATGCCTTTCCTTCCTCAAAGGAATATAGCTTTCTCAACATTCTGTGTGCTGAGTGTCACACACTCCTTGAAAACGCTTGTTGGAGGTCATTTTTCATTAGCAATTTCCCCTGGAGGTGTGACTGTAGGGAAGGCGCCACACTCACAGGTAAGTTCAAAAGCACTTCCAAACATCTGTTCAATCACGTTTTCTTGGTGGGGTCATTCATCAATGTAAGTCTATTTAGAAAATCCGTGGACACTGCGGGGAAACACCTATGTTTGAATCTGGATACCAGACGTTGGTGTTAAAATATGCATTTTTCTCTCACTTGGCCCTAAAAGAGTGCCGCCGAGCAACTGCTTGAAATTCCATCTGAATGTTGTTTTCTTCCTTCTGACAATGCTAGCTTTGGTTCACCCTTTGGGATTTTTGAAGCATGTGAATGACTTGTAACTCCTAGCTGCAGGCCCATTTCCAGTGGAATGACACCTCATCTATGTGACCACAGTATTTCACCCAGCACAGTCTGATACACTCCCTCAGCATCCTTCCTTAGGAGCAGACCTGGTATGCCCTAGGAATGCATTTAGAAGTCTCAGAAAGTGCAGCAAGACACACTGTCCTGACTCTGGAACTTAGGTCCTTTAATCAGGCCCGAGCTCTCACATCTTAGAAGCTGAACAGTTCCTGCTATAAAAAACACACTCTCTGTTGATGCCTTTCCTTCATTGAAGGAACATAACTTTCCCAATGTACTGTGTGCTGAGAGTCACACACTGCTTGAAAACATTTGCTTGGAGTTCATTTTTCAGTGGCAATTTCCCCTGAGACTGTGACAGTAGGGAAGCGCCCACAATCACAAGACAAGCAAGCATCCAAATACCTGTTCCATCACGTTTTCTCTGTTAGAGAGGTCCAGTGAACCCAGGTCTATCTGGAAAAGTTTGGATCCTGTGGGGTCACATCCTGAGTGTGAACCTGAATACAGGACAAAATTCACCTTTTTCTCTCAGTTGGCACTAAAATGGTTTGGCATAGCCACTGCTTAAATATCCATCCAGTACTTGTTTTCTTATTTCTGACAGTGACAGATATGGTTCACCCATGTAATTTCTGAAGCAAGCAGTCTGCTTGCCACTTCTATCTGGTGGTCCCTTTCCTATGAAATGTCACATAATATAGGTAGCACCACATGGCACCCAGCTCTCTCAGACACACTCTGACAGCCTGTTTCCTCCTTGGCAGTCCTGGTATGACCTAGGAATGTATTTACAAGGCTCAGAGATTGTATGGAAACATATCCCCTGACTCGGGATGTTAGGTCATCTGGGCAAGACTGGGCAAGGTCTCACGTCTTACAATCTAGACAGTTCCTAATAGATAGAGGCCTGGAAACACACTCTCTGGTGACGCCTTTCCTTACTCAAAGGGCCATTGCTTTCCCAACATTTTAGGGCCAACCTAGAGGAAAATGCGAAATTTGCCACCAAGGTCCATTACCCAGGTTCACACGCAGGATGTGTCCCCACAGCACTGAAGAATTTTCAAGACAGACCTAGGCTAACCCTAACCCTAACCCTAACCCTAGGATCTCTCCTACAGAGAAACATGATGGAACAGACGTTTGGATGATGTTTTGCCTTTTCCTGTGAGTGTGGTGGACTTCCCTATGGTCAAACCATCAAGGGAAATTGCTACTGAAAAACAACTTCCAGGCAAGCATTTTCAAGCAGTATGTGACTCTCAGCACACAGAATTCTGGGAAAGCTACGTTCATTTGAGGAAGGAAAGGCATCAATAGAGAGTGTGTTTTCAGGCCTCTGTCTATCAGGATCTGTCTATATTCTAAGATGTGAGATCTCCAGGCTTGTCCAGAGGACCCATCTTCCAGAGTCTGGGCAGTGTTTCCCTGCAAATTTTGAGCCTTGTAAGCACATTCCAAGATCACTCAGGAATGTCCATGATGAAACAGGCGATGGAAGAGTGTCCGTGTGTGCTGTGTGTCATTCTGCCCTTACCAAATGAACTGACATTCCACTGGAAATGGGCCAGGGACTAGGAGTTATGAACCGCCTGTTGCTTCAGAAATCCAGAAAGCTGGAACAAAGCTATCATTGTCAGAAGTAAGAAAACAGATATTAAATGAACTTTCAAGCAGTTGTTAGGCCACAACGTTTTAAGCCCAATGGAGAGGATAATGCAAATTTTGCCACCAAGATCTGCTATCAAGATTCACATTCATGATGTGTCCCTGCAGTATCCAAGAATTTTCCAGATAGGACTAGGCTCACTATATCTCACCTACAGAGCAAACGTGATGGAACAGACATTTGAATGTGGTTCCCTTTTACTGTGTTTGTGGGGCTTTCCCTCCAGTCACATCTTCAGGGGAAATTCTTAGTGATAAATGACCTCCAAGCAAGTGTGTGACACTCAGGAAGCAGAATGTTGGGAAAACAATGTTCCTTCAAGGAAAGACAGGCATCAGCAGAGAATGAATTTTCAGTCCTTTATCTATCAAGAATTGTCTAGATTTCTAAGATGTGAGACCTCCAGTCTTACCCTGAGGACCTAACTTGCAGAGTCAGGGCAGTGTGTTTCCCTGCACTAACCCAGGCTTTTAACCACCTTCCTACATCATCCCAGAACTGCCCATGAGGAAACAGGCTGCAGGAATGTGTTCAGACTGCAGGGTGCCATGCTGTTGTTACCCAGGTGAGGTGACATTCCATTGCAAATAGGCCATCAGCAGCACTTGCGAGCTGCCTTCTTGCTTCTGAAATCCCAAAGGTGGGTCAAAAGTGACCACTGTTAGAAATTAAAAAAAAAAAAAAAAGCAATTGTATGGATTTTCTAGCAGTTGCAAATTTGACCATCAAGTTCCGGTATCCACTGTCAGACTCAGGAGGTGTCTCTGCTGTATCTACCCATATTTCACAAAGACCTAGGCTCACTGGCTGCTCTGATAGAGAAAATGTGATGGAACAGATGTTTGGATCTTGGATTGCCTTACCCTGTGAGTGTAGAGGACATCCTTACTGTCACAACATCACAAGAAATTGCTACTGAAAAATGACCTGCAAGCAAACGGTTTCAAGCAATGTGTGACTCTCAGTTCACAGAATACTGGGAAAGTACTGTTTCTTCGAGGAAGGAAGGGTATCAACAGAGAGTGTGTTTTCAGGCCTCTATCTATGAAGAACTGTCTTGATTCTAACAAGAGCCCTCCAGCCTTCCCAGAGAACGGAACTTCCAGAGTCAGGGCAGTGTCTTCCTTGCTCTTTTAATGCTTTGTAAACATATTCCTAGGTCACACTGGGACTGTCCATGAGGACACAGACTGTGGGCGTGTGTCTGAGTATACAGAGGGGCCATTATGTGCTTACTTAGATAAGGTGACATTCCACTGGAAATAGGCCCATGACTAGGAGTGGTGATCTCCTTGCTTGCTTCAGAAATCCCAAAGGGTGAACCAAAGTTATTGCTCTTCAAAGTAAGAAAACAGCAATTAGATGGATTTTCAAGCAGGTGCCAGGCCACACAGTTTTAGGACAAACCGAAAGAGAAATGTGAATTGTGCCACCAGTTCCAGTATCCAGGTTCACACTTAGGATGTGGTCCTGCAGTATACACGATTTTCCAGACAGACCTAGGCTCTCTGGATCACTCCTAGAGACAAAATGTGATGCAACAGAAGTTTGGATGTTGGTTTGCCTTTTCCAGTGAGTGTGGGGGCCTTCCCTAAGGTTACACTGTCAGAGGAAGTTTCTACTGAAAAATGACCTCCAAAGAGCGTTCTCAAGCAGTGTGTGATCCCCAGCACAGAGAATGCAGGGAAAAGTATGTTTCTTCAAGGAAGAAAAGGCATCAACAGAGAGTGTGTTATTAGGCCTATATCTATTAGGAACTGTCTAGAATCTAACATTGACCTCCAGGCTTGTCCAGGGGACCTAACTACCAGAGTCAAGGCACTATTTTTCCTACACATTCCAAGCCTCCCAAAGACATCCTAGCTCATATAGGGATGGCCCATGAGGAAACAGACTGTAGGAGAGTGTCTGAGATTGTATGGTACCAATACTGTGCTTACCTAGATGAGATGACATTCCTCTGGGAATGGGCCAGAGGGTAGGAGTGGTGAGTCGCCTGCTTGATTCAGAAATCCCAAAGGATGGACCAAAGCTATCATTGTCAGAAGGAAGAAAACAGCAATTGCATGGATTTCCAAGCAGTTGCAAGGCCGTAGCATTTTCCCAAATCAAGAGAAAAAATATTATTTTTGCCCCCAAAATCCGGTATCCATGTCCAGACTCAGGATGTCTCCATGCAGTATCCACAAAGTTTCCAGACAGAACTAGCCTCAGTGGATCGATCCTACTGAGAAAATGTGATGGAACAGACGTTTGAATGCTAATTTGTCTTTCTCTAAAAATGGAGAGTGCGGCATCCCCATGGTCACACCATCAGGGGAAAGTGCTACTGAAAAATGACCTCCATGCCAGCATATTCAAGCCGTGTGTGTCTCTCTGCACACAAAATGTTTGGAAAGTTATGTTCCTTCAAGAAAAGAAATGCATCAACAGAGAGTGCTTTCAGCCCTCTATCTATCAGGAGCTGTCTACATTCTAAGTCGTGAGACCTTCAGTCTTTCCTAGGGATCCTAACACCCAGAGTCAGGGCAGTGTGTTTCCATGAACTTTTCAAGCCTTGTAAACACTTTCCAAGTATATACTGGGACTGCTCCTGAAGAAACAGGCTGCACGAGTGTATCCGAGTGTGTTGGGCAGCATACTGTGCTTACCTGCATGAGGTGCCAGTACAATGGAAATCAGTTAGTGGCTGGAGTGGTGAGCAACCTGCTTGCTTCAGAAATTCCAAAGGGTGGACAAATCTATCACTGTCAAAAGTAAGAAAACAGCAATTGGATGGATTTTCAAGGATTTGCTACACTGCACCATTTTAGAACCAATGTGGTCCCAAAATGAGTGTGGGAGATGAAAATGAGAATTTTGCCACCAAGTTCATATATACAAGTTCACACTCATGATGTGTCCCCACAATACCCACGAATTCTCCAGACAGACCTAGGCTCACTTGATCGCACCTAAAGACAAAATGTTATGGAGTACATGTTTGGATGTTGGTTTGCCTTTCCCAGTGAGTGTGGGAGCCTTCCCTACCATTGCACCTTCAGGGGAATTTTCTACTGACCAATGGCCTACAAGCAAGTGTTTTCAAGCACCGTGTGTCTCTCAGCACACAGAATGTTGGGAAAGCTATGTTCCTTCGAGGACGGAAAGGCATCCATACGGAGTGTATTTTTAGGCCTCTATCTATCAGGAACTGTCTAGAACTCAAGGCATGAGACTTCAAGGCTTTCCCAGGGTCCTAACTTCCAGAGTTAGGGTACTGTGTTTCCCTGCACCTTCCAAGGCTTTAAACACATTCCTTATTCAAACTGGGCCTGCCCATGAGGAAACAGGATGCAGGAGTATGTCTGAGAGGGCTGGGTGCCATACAGTGCTTAACTAGATGAGGTGACATTACACTGGAAATGGGCCAGCAGATAGGAGTAGTGAGCCGCCTGCTTACTTTAGAAACCTCAAAGGTTTGACCAATGTTATCACTGTCATTATTAGGAAGAGACCAATTGGATGAATCTTCAGGCAGTTGCTAAGGCCGCACTCTTTTAGATCCAACCGACAAAATTTGCTAATTTTTTTTTTTTTTTTTTTTTCTTCTCTGTCTTTTTTTTTTTTTTTTTTTTTTTTTTAATATTATTTTATTAGTTGGAGGCCAATCACTTTACAACATTTCAGTGGGTTTTGTCATACATTGACATGAATCAGCCATATAGTTACATGTATTCCCCATCCCGATCCCCCCTCCCACCTCCCTCCCCACCCGACTCCTCAGGGTCCTCCCAGTGCACCAGGCCCGAGCACCTGACTCATGTATCCCACCTGGGCTGGTGGTCCGTTTCACCATAGATAATATACATGCTGTTCTTTCAAAACATCCCACCCTCACGTTCTCCCCCAGAGTTCAAAAGTCTGTTCTGTATTTCTGTGTCTCTTTTTCTGTTTTGCATATAGGGTTATCGCCACCATCTATCTAAATTCCGTATATATGTGTTAGTATACTGTAATGTTCTTTATCTTTCTGACTTACTTCACTCTGTATAATGGGCTCCAGTTTCATCCATCTCATTAGAACTGATTCAAATGAATTCTTTTTAACGGCTGAGTAATATTCCATGGTGTATATGTACCACAGCTTCCTTATCCATTCATCTGCTGATGGGCATCTAGGTTGCTTCCATGTCCTGGCTATTATAAACAGTGCTGCGATGAACATTGGGGTGCACGTGTCTCTTTCAGATCTGGATTCCTCAGTGTGTATGCCCAGAAGTGGTATTGCTGGGTCATATGGCAGTTCTATTTCCAGTTTTTTAAGAAATCTCCACACTGTTTTCCATAGTGGCTGTACTAGTTTGCATTCCCTATAAAACACTGATGAAAGAAATCAAAGAGGACACAAACAGTTGGAGAAACATACCGTGTTCATGGATTGGAAGAATCAATATTGTCAAAATGGCTATTCTACCCAAAGCAATCTATAGATTCAATGCAATCCCTATCAAGCTACCAACGGTATTTTTCACAGAATTAGAACAAATAATTTCACAATTTGTATGGAAATACAAAAAACCTCGAATAGCCAAAGTAATCTTGAGAAAGAAGAATGGAACTGGAGGAATCAACCTGCCTGACTTCAGACTCTACTACAAAGCCACAGTCATCAAGACAGTATGGTACTGGCACAAAGACAGAAATATAGATCAATGGAACAGAATAGAAAGCCCAGAGATAAATCCACGAACCTATGGACAGCTTATCTTTGACAAAGGAGGCAAGGATATACAATGGAAAAAAGACAATCTCTTTAACAAGTGGTGCTGGGAAAACTGGTTAACCACTTGTAAAAGAATGAAACTAGAACACTTCCTAACACCATACACAAAAATAAACTCAAAATGGATTAAAGATCTAAATGTAAGACCAGAAACTATAAAACTCCTAGAGGAGAACATAGGCAAAACACTCTCCGACATAAATCACAGCAAGATCTTCTATGACCCACCTCCCAGAATATTGGAAATAAAAGCAAAAATAAACAAATGGGACTTAATGAAAATTAAAAGCTTTTGCACAACAAAGGAAACTATAAGTAAGGTGAAAAGACAGCCCTCAGATTGGGAGAAAATAATAGCAAATGAGGAAACAGACAAAGGATTAATCTCAAAAATATACAAGCAACTCCTGAAGCTCAATTCCAGAAAAATAAACGACCCAATCAAAAAATGGGCCAAAGAACTAAACAGACATTTCTCCAAAGAAGACATACAGATGGCTAACAAACACATGAAAAGATGCTCAACATCACTCATCATCAGAGAAATGCAAATCAAAACCACAATGAGGTACCATTACACGCCAGTCAGGATGGCTGCTATCCAAAAGTCTACAAGCAATAAATGCTGGAGAGGGTGTGGAGAAAATTTGCTAATTTTGCCAACAGATTCAAGGATGCAGATTCACACTCAGTATGTGTCCCTGTAGTATCCAAGAATTTTCCAGACAGGCAGAGGATCATTGGATCTCTCCTAAAGAGAAAACTTTATAGAATAGACATTTGGTTGGTTGTTTTCTTTTTCCTGTGAGTTTGGGGGTCTTCCCTACAGTAACACAGTCATGGGAAATTGTTACTGAAAAATCACCTTCAAGCAAGGATTTTCAACCAGTGTGTTACTCTCATCACACAGAAATCTGGGATAACTATGTTACTTAAATGCATGAAAGACATAAAAGTGGGTGTTTTTCAGGCATCTATCTGTCAGGAACTATCTAAAGTCTAAGATGTGAGAACTCCAAGTTTGCACACAGGGCCTAATTTCCAAAGTCATAGCCAGTATATTTCATTGCACTTTCAGAGCCTTATGAACACATTCCTGGCTCCTATTGGGTCTGATTCAGAGGAAACTGGCTGTGAAATTATCTAAGATTGCTGAGAGCCATACTGTTGTTACCTAGATTATTTGACATTTTAATGGAAATGATCCAGCTCGATGGGGTTGCAAGCCACCTGCTTGTGTCAGAAACCTGAAAGATTTGACCAAACCTATTGATGTCAGAAGTAGGAAAATATCAATTGGAAGGATTTTCAGGCAGCTGCCAGCGCATATCCTGTTAGTGCCAAAAGAGAGACAATGCTAATTTTGCCAAGAAGGTCAAATATTCAGGTTCACAGTCAGTATGTTTCCCTTGCAGTATCCAAGAAATTTCCAGAGAGACCTGGGGCCATTGGATCCTTCTGACAGAGAAAAATTGATGGAAGAGACATTTTGATGTTTGCTTGCTTTTCCCTGTGAGTGTGGGAGCCTTCCCTAGTGTAACACACGTGAGGGGAAATTTTTACTTAAAAATGACTTCCAGGCAAGGGTTTCCACTTAGAGTGTTACTCTTAGCAAACAGAATGCTGGGACACCTGTGTTCACTCGTGGAATGAGCGGCAATGAATAGGGTGCTTTTCAGGCATCTCTCTATCCATGACTGCTGTCTGGATTCTAAGATGTGAGAAGACCACGCTTCCACAGATGCCCTCAATTCCAGAGACACAGCCAGTAAGTTTCCCTGAACTTTCCATGGTTCATGAGCACAGTACTCTCTCTTACTGGGACACACCATGAGGAGAGAGTCTGGAGGAGTGTGTCTGACACAGCTGAGTGCCATACTGTTTCTAAGTAGTTTAATTGGCATTCCAATGGAAATGATCTTGCCACAAGGAGTTGCACGCTGCCTGCTTGCTTCAGCAATTCCAGTGTTTTGACCAAAGCTATTGCTGTCGTTAGTGGGAAAAGAGCAAGTGTACTGATTTTCAAGGAGTTGCTAAACCCCAGCCTACTGTGGCCAACACAGAGAAAATTCTAATTTGCCAACAAGGTCCAGAATCCAGGTTCACACTGAGCATGTGTCCAAGCACTATCCAAGAATTTTCCAGACAGACTTAGGATCACTGGATCCCTCCTACAGGGGACTTCACGGAACAGATGTTTTGACATTTGTTTACTTTTCTCTGTCAGTGTGGGGGCATTTCCCATGGTAACACAGGGGAGGGGAAATTGTTACTTCAAAATGACTTCCAGGCAAGAATTTCCAAGCAGTCTGTCACTCTCAGCAAACATAATGCTGTGACATCTGTGTTTCTTTGAGGAATGAAAGGCAAAAAATAAAAAGGAGTGTATTTCAGACATCTATCAGAAACTGTCTAGATTCTAAAATGTTAAAACTCCAGATTTGCACAGAGCACCTAATTTTCAGAGTCACAGCCAGTATGTTTGCTCACATTTCTGATACTAGCGAACCCATTCCTAGGTCATCCTGGGACTGTCTATGAAGAAACAGGCTGTAGGAGTGTGTCTGAGAGTGCTGAATGCCATCGAGTCTGGTTACCTAATGAGTTTACCTGCCATTGGAAATGATCCAGTGGCAAGGAATTGAAAGTCCCATGTTTGCTGCAGAAATCCAAGAGGTCTGACCAAAGATATTGCTGTCACAAGTAAGAAAACAGCAATTGGATGGATCTTCAGGCAGTTGCTACTCTGCACCATTTTAGGACCACCTGAAAGAAAATGCTGATTTAGCCAACAAGGTCCAGGATCCAGCTTCACACTCAGTATGTGTCCATGCACTACCCAAGCATTTTCCAGACAGACCTAGGATCACTGGATCTCTCCTACAGAGAAAACCTGATGGAACAAACGTTTGGATGTTAGTTTGCTTTTTCCCTGTGAGTGTGGGACCGTCCTGACTGTAACACAGTCAGGGGAAGTTCTTACTGAAAAATGAAGTCCAAGGAAGCATTTTAGAGCAGTGAGTTACTCTCAGCAAACAGAATGCTAGGAAATCCATGTTCCTTTGATGAAAGAAAAACATAAAAGTAGAGTGTTTTTCATGCATCTGTCTATCAGGAACTGTCTAGATTGTAAGATGTCAGAACTCCAGGTTTGCACAGAGACCCTAATTTCCAGTCATAGCCAGTGTATTTTCCTGCACTTTCTGAGCCTTTTGAACACATTCCTAGCTCATATTGGGTCTGTCCCTCAAGAAAAAGGCTTAGGAAATTATATCTAAATGTGTTGAGTGTCATAATGTTGTTACCTTGATTAGTTGACAATCTATTGGAAATGATCCTGCCACAAGGTGTTGCAAGCTGCCTGTTTGCATAGAAATAGAAATAATTTGACCAAACTCATTTATGTTGTAAATAGGAAATTGTCAATTGGATGGATTCTCAGGTAGCTGTCAGCCCACACCCTTTTAATGCCAACAGAGAGAAAAGGTGAGTTTTGCCAACAAGGTTCAATATCCAGTTTCACACTCAGTATGTGTCCCTGCAGTGTCCAAGACTTTTCCAAACAGATCTAGGATCACTAGATCTCTCCTGCAGGGAAAACTTGATGGAACTTTTACTCTGAAGCAGGGTCAGTCTTGTTGAGGTGACTCCTTCCCCAAGGCCACAACTGGGAGTCCTCACACCAAGGCCATAGAAGTGGGCCCCAGAACCAAGGTCACCTGTGAATCGGACTGGGCCCCCTTTGCAACTGTTGCCAAAAGCACCTGATCATCGCTAATGAGCTTCCTGACTCCCTACCAGGCAAGGATGCCCACTCCAGTAAACACCCTATGGTACCCCACCCAATCACCTAATATCAACCTTCCAGTAGGAATTTTCTTTGCCTTGAAACTGTAAAAATTGGCTCTTAACCCAGGAAATCAGTCAACTTTCCCTAGTCTGTCAGGTGGTTGGCCCCCTGAGCCCACAGTGCCCACTTTATCTCTGCTCTTTGTTCTTAATACAAACTCACTCCCTTCTGAAATGCTCTATGTCTGAACATTCTTTTCCAAATCGTACTCAGACGGCCTCAACAAGCCTCCCATCACCAGAGACACTTTCCTAGATCACACTCACCACTTGCTTGTCCACTCCCAACTCAGAGCAGAAAGGGCCCCTCAGACTGGTCCTTCCCTCTCACTTCCCGTGCCTGGTCGCCAGGGGCTCACACCGTCCCTGGGCAGGCTGTCTTCTGTGTCCTGCAGAGGCCTCTGTGGTGTCAGGTGAAGAAACAAGAGGCACCCATGAAACCTCCCACCCCAGCACAGCAACCAGTACCCACCTACTGAACTCTTCACTCTGGATGGGCCTGGGGGTGTTTCAGGGAACGTCCCCCAACATGTCCTTGTTCTCATCTAATTCCAGCACTGCCCACGTGAGAGTCACTAAGCTAATCTGTGATAACTGCACAGAGAGAATACTTGTTCACTCGCCCCTCCCAGGATACATGGTTCTTATGGGCAGGTGCCTCCCAGGATATGGGGCTCACCTGGGCAGGTATCCTGCAGGGCTCAGCACCCAGGAGCTGTTCACAGAGCCCTCACTGCAAAGAGCCCCCAGCTCCTCTGTTGGACAGATCTGACCTTGAGACCCTCAGAGGAGGACCTGAGGTAACATACAGCAGCTTCAGGATAGTTTTGTGACCTTGGGCTTCACTGGTTGCATCCTCCTTCCAGCAGGTTTTCCAGAGGGTCCCATAGCACCTGGGCACTGAGTCTGTCTCCACCCACCACCCATCCTCTCCCTGACCCCTGGGTCCCTCTCATTAGAAGAAGGCCTTCCTGAAATCCTCTCCCACTTATAGGTCAGATAAGAAGATGAGAAAACAAGTCAGAGCAGCAGCCCCATATCCATCCTGACCCAAAGGACCCACACCTGTTCCTGGAACCCTGGCCAGGACAACGAGGCCCATTTTCTGAAACCACAAGCCCAGGTGGGCAGATTGGCTGACCTGACTGGCCTGCCCTTTGGATGTGTGCCTGGGTTGAGGTCTATATAAACCCCCTCAAGTGCCTGCAGCTGTACCTGATGCTGTCTTTCTGCTTAGATCTTGCAGGGTTGGCTTGATAAGAGAGAGTGAGGGCCCATAGTGTTTCGGGGGATTGGGTCTGTGTTGGGCTCTGCTGGACCTTCTGCAGGAGGTGCTAAGCTGTCACTTCCTAAGGATGGGCTGTGTCACCTGTTCCTGCTGTTGGAAATCTTCTCAGGCAGAAATGAGGAAGCAAGAAAACAGGCAATGGGAGCAGCACAGGAGGAGTAACTCAGGTAGGAAAGTGCAAAGCTTCCAGATCACCCAGGCCAGGACCATTCTGCCTGACCTACAGGAGCCACGTCAGTAAGCATGCTGTCGCTGGAGTGGCTCCACTTTTCTCCAGCCTGTGAGGTCTTTGCACATATTCAAGTGTTTTATCTATGAAGGGTGGATGAGGTTCAGGAATGGCTAGCCTGGGGGTCAGCCAGCATTTACTTAGAGATGACTCCGTGTAGTCTCCCAGCTTCCCACTGAGGTCCCTCCTTGGGAGGGGAGGGGGTGGGGTATGTGCAAGGGCTGCTGGCTGGCTACACATGAGTAAGTCCCCATCCCTGACCATCTTCAGAATTGCTCATCCCTGAAGCAAGTGCCCTAATTGGGCTTTCACCTGTGCAACTGGTGGCTTCTTAATTAGCAATGTGGCCATTGATATTAAATGTCCTCCATCAAGACTGAGATGTTACACCACATGTACTGGTGTAAGAACCCGGGGAGGCGTGTGCACCCAGTACCCCTAGGCACAGGCTTCAGACTTGATCCCTCAACATTCTGGAGCCCAGCCACATGCTTTAGCATTTCTGAGGGTCCAGAGCTGATTTTAAGGGTTCTGTAATCCACCCTTCATCTGCTTTAATGAGACCCACATTTCTAGGATCCTACAGAGCAGGGTCTGTGTGGCTGCTCTGTGGCTTCTCTAACATGATCACATGCTGGGTGGTTTAAAACAACAGGAGTTCATCCTCTCTCAGTCCTGGAGACCAGACACCGGAAATCAAGGTGGCACAGGGCTGAGGTCCCTCCAGAGGCTCCAGGACAGGATCATTCCTGCCTTTTCCAACTTCAGGGGCTCCAGGGGTCCCTGGGCTTGTGGCCCCCTCCCTCCCATCTCTGCCTCTGCCTTTAAGAGGCTTCCCCTTTGTGTCCTCTTTCGTCTCTTTGAAGGAGTCTGTCAGTTGGATTGAAGGTCACCCTAACCCTAGATGACCTTACCTTGCTATCCTTAACTACATCTACAAAGACTCTTTTCCCAGATACGGCCCTGTTCTGGGGGGACACATCTTTGGTGGCCACCATTTACCCCATTCTCTCTCTGTCAAATAACCCTCATTTTAGGAGATCACCACATGCCCATAAAGACGGGCACAGAGAGCGGCCACACACATGGAGAGAATGAGGCCCTTGGAGTCACCTGGAAGGGATGAAGACCTGGCTTCATCAGGTGAGGGGAATCACAGGGAGGAGAGGAGGATGGTCTTGTTTAGGCTTCAAAAAGACCACGTTGGGGTGGGATGTGAGATGCACAATGGGGGCGGGGAGCTTCATCAGGGCCTGAGGGGGAGGTTAGGCTTGGGCCAGGGCCATGGGTATAGAGGGGACTTAGTGTGGGGGTTGGTCATACACCCAGAAGGAAGAGCTCACAGTCACTGGGGCACAAGGACCTGGGAACCTGGGAGGGCTTCATCTATCTGAACCTGAAGAGGAAACGTTAAAATTTTACATCACCTCCTGCTCCTTCTGCCTCTGTAACTCAGCTTGCTCCTTGCAAAGTCTGGATCATGTAGGTCACGCAATCTCAGAAAGTGGGGACTTAGAATACTCGGAGCTGGAGCTTATCTCCCTTGTCCTTGCCCTGGCCCCTGCAAACCTTCTTGATCATGCCTATTCATGATAATGAAGAGCCCGCCCCCCTGACACTCTCCTCACCCCAGGGGGAACTCCCCACTCTGCTGGAGCACCTGGCTGTTGGTGGCCACTGACAGCACTCTGGTCTCCTCAGGACCCAGCTTCAGGATACTCTGAGGTTCAGGTCAGGCAGATGGAATCTGGTCTTCTCAGAACCCACTGGGGCTTCAGTTTGGGGGCATTGTGGGGTTTAGTTCAGGTTGATGGAATCTGGTCTCCTCAGGACCTGCTGGGTGTTCAGCTTTGGGACATTGTGGGGTTCAGTTCAGGCTGACAGGAGATGGGTCACCACAAGACCCATGTGGTTTCAGCTTTGGGGCATTGTGGGGTTCAATTCAGGCTGATAGAATTTGATCTCCTCAGGACCTTATGGGGGTTCAGCTTTGTGACATTGTGGGGCTCAGTTCAGGCTGACAGGAGATGGGTCACCACAGGATCCATTGTATTTTGGCTTTGGGGCATTATGGGGTTTAGTTTTGGCTGATGGAATCTAGTTTCCTCAGGACCCATGATCTCCTCAGAACCCATTGGTGCTTCAGCTTTGGGACATTGTGGGGTTCAGTTGAGTCTGACGGGAGTCTGGTTTCCTCAAGATTCCTGCAACGATGTGCTGCTGAAAGAAAAAGTGAGGAAAATTGGGAAGAAGCTTCTGTGTGTGGCTGTTGCTGAAAGTCTGTCTTAAGAGGACCCAAGACTGTTAGGGCTTGATGTGGAAAGTTGTGGGATTTTAGTCAGTTTTTGTCTGTAGTATAAGATGGTGTCCTATATTGTTCCTTGGTGTGTGGTTTCCATTTTTCCCAGCACGGTTTATTGAGGGGGGTGGGGGGGACTGTCCTTTCCCGCGTATATATTTTTAGTTCCTTTCTTGTAAATTAATTACCATGCACCTGTAGGTTTACTTCTGAGCTCTCTTGACTATTTCTGTGCCAATTCCACACGTCTTCTGGTGACTTTAGGTATATACTCTAGATTGAAGTCAGGGATAGACATGCTACCAGCCTGTTCTGCTTTCTCAGGATCCCTTTGGCTCTTCTGGTTCCTTTGTGGCTCCACACAGATGTAAAGATTGCTTTTGTTTCTGTGAAAAATGTCATTGAAATGTTGGCAGTGATTGCATGAATGTGTACGTTGCTTTGTTTAGAATGGATATTTTAATGGTATTTTCACCCATAAGCATGGGATATCTTTTTACTTGTATCCATTTAGTTTCTTTGATCATTGTCTTGTAGTTTTTAGCTTTCAGGTCTTTCAAGTCCTTGGTTAGATTTCTAGTTATGTGGGGGAGGGGATGCAATTGTAAAAGGAATTATTTTCTTAATTTCTCTTTCTGATAGTTCATTATTAGTGTAGAGAATCACAAATGATCTTGCAGTTCTGCTGACTCTCTTTTTTCTTTTTTTTGGCCCCACAGCTCGACATGTTGGATCTTAGTTCTCTGACCGAGGATCAAACCTGTACCCCCTGCAGTGGAAGTGCAGTCTTAACTACTGGACTGCCAGGCAAGTCTGTGAATTCGCTTTTTAGTTCTGACAGTTGCTTTGGTGTAGTGTTATGTGGAAAACTAGAATTAAGACATCTAATAGTTTCAGTTCCATCTGGTCATCCACAGCACCCAGGGCATGGTGTCTACTAATATACTCTTCCTATGGTGCCTTTTAATACCATGTGGACTAGTACAAGGCAATTAGCATCAAACTACTTTAGCTGAATTTAGTTAGGTTAACTCTTGGCCTCTATTGCAATGTTCGATGTCATCTCTGATTTTCTGGCATGTGACTTACATGGCTGTATTGAAAAGTAACTTACTTTCTAGTAAAATTTCAAACGTGTCTACTTTAAATAGTGGTACAAAGTTTTCTACATTCACACCAAATACCGCAATGTGTTTTACCCAAAACATGGTCACTTTCCCAGGAACCAGCCCACAACCCCAAAATGGGGGATAATTATGGTTTCCACATTACAATCCTATCCATAGGACCAGTTCAACTTTCATCAGCTGCCCAAGCTTTGTGCAACTGTCTTTCTTCATTCTAATGCAGTTTTCTTTTTCTGGAGCCATCACTGGGGCTTTCCCTCATGTTAAAAACCTTCATGGATTTAAAGTGACAAGATGACTATGATCTGGGTGGCTTTTCAGTGTGGTTTCTTTCACTGAGAATGTTTTTAGTGCTTTTCCATGTTGTGCCATGTGTCATTTTTTTCACTGTGCTTACAAACATATAACAACATTTATTATTTGAGTCATTTTAAGTATGAACTTCTATAGCATTAACTGCACTCTCATTGTAAAAATTTCCCCACCATTCATCTCCAGAATCTTTCCCTTTTCCTGAAGTGACACTGTAACCATTAAATACTCATAACCCCCAATCCCTGGCCATCTTACTCTACTTGGAATTTGTCTTATATGGATATCTCATACTAGTGGAATCATAGAACATTTTTCCTTTTGTGTCAGGCTTGTTTCACTTCACCTAATGACTTGAAGTTTCATCTGCATTATAGCATGTATGAGTTATCTTGTTTTTAAAGGTTGAATCAGATCCCACTGTGTATATAGTACATCGTGCTTATCCAGTCATCTGTTGAACACTTGTGCTGCTGCCACCTTTTGGTTACTATGAATAATGCTGCTATGAATATGGGGTTTGAATATCTGTTTCAGTATTTGGTTTTAAATATCTTGAGTGTATAACCTGGACCGGAATTGATGGATTCTATGTTAACTCTGTGTTTAAGTTTTTGTAAAGCCCCCTACTATTTTCTGAAGCTGTGGCATTATTTTACTATATTCCTTTATATGGCAGAGTAATGCATCTCATGGATGGAACTGCCCTATTTGCTCTTCCATTCACTTGTTGGTGGACATTTTCATTGTTTTTAACTTGGATTATCAAGAACACTGCTGCTGTAAATATTGGTGTACAAGTATATATTTGAGCACCTCTTTTAAATTCTTTGGATGTATATCTAGGAGTGGAGTTACCAAAACATATGATATTTCAGTTCAGTCACTCACTCATGTCCGACTCTTTGTGACCCCGTGGACTGCAGCCCACCAGGCTCCCCTATCCATCACCAACTCCCAGAGCTTGCTCAAACTCATGTCTATCGAGTTGGTGATGCCATCAACCATCTCATCCTCTGTTATCCCCTTCTGCTCCTGCCTTCAATCTTTCCCAGCATCAGGGTCTTTTCCAATGAGTCAGTTCTTCACATTAGGTGGCCAAAGTATTGCAGTTTCAGCTTCAGCATCAGTCCTTCCAATGAATAGTCAGGGTTGATTTCCCTTAGGATTGACTTGTTGGATCTCCTTGCAGTCCAAGTGATGCTCAAGAGTCTTCTCCAACACCACAGTTCCAAAGCATCACTTCTTCGGTGCTCAGTTTTCTTTGTAGTCCAGCTGTAACGTCTATACATGACTATTGGAACAACCATAGCTTTGAGTACATGGACCTTTGTTGGTAATGTCTCTGCTTTTTAATATGCTGTCTAGGTTGGCCATAACTTTTATTCCAAGGAGCAGGTGTCTTTTAATTTCATGGCTGCAGTCACCATCTTCAGTGATTTTTGAGCCCCCCCCCCACCCCAATAAATTCTGTCACCATTTCCATTGTTTTCCTATCTATTTGCCATGAAGTGATGGGGCCAGATGCCATGATCTTAGTTTTCTGAATACTGATTTTTAAGCCAACTTTTTCACTCTCCTCTTTCACTTTCATCAAGAGACTCTTTAGTTCTTCTTTGCTTTCTGCCATAAGAGTGGTGTCCTCTGTGTATCTGAAATTATTGATATTTCTCCTGGCAATTTTGACTCCAGCTTGTGCCTCATCCAGATCCGAGATTTCACATGATATACTCTGCATATAAGTTAAATAAGCAGGGTGCTGTACTCCTTTCCTGATTTGGAACCAGTCCATTGTTCCATGTCTAGTTCTAATTGTTGCTTCTTCACCTGCATACAGATTTCTCAGGAGGCAGGTAAGGCAGTCTGGTATTCCCATACCTTTCAGAATTTTCCACAGTTTGTGGTGATCTGCAGAGTCAAAGGCTTTGGCATTGTTAACAAAGCAGAAGTAAATATTTTTCTGGATGTTTTTCTCTCTTGCTCTTTCAGTGATGCAACGGGTGTTGGCAATTTGATCTCTGGTCCCTCTGTCTTTTCTAAATCCAGCTTGAACATCTAGAAATTCATGGTTCACTTACTGTTGAAGCCTGGCTTGGAGAAATTTGATCATTACTTTGTTAACATGTGAGATGAGTGCAACTGTGTGGCAGTTGGAACATTCTTTGGCTTTGCCTTTCTTTGGGATTGGAATGAAAACTGACCTTTTCCAGTCCTGTGGCCACTACTGAGTGATATAATTACATTTTTATGTTTTCGAGAAAATGCTTGTTTTGGAGACATTGATTGCACCATTTTACCTCTCCACAAGTAAAGTTTTGAGTTTCAATTTCGTACATTTTCGCCAACATTTGTTATTTGTCTTTATTGTTGATTTTCCTCACGTCCATCCTGAGTGCCTTATTAAGGAGGAAGTCATAATGCAGGACCCACATTTGAGGAGAGGAGAGTTAGCTTCATATACTTGATGGACAGCTGAGTCTGTATCAATTATTTAGGATCTTTCTGTGTGAGATTTTTATTCAACATTACTCATAAAACCTAATTTTTACTTTTTACCAGTTTGGACACCTGAAAATTATTTTAAACTTTTGGGAGCTTCCCTGGTGGCTCAGCCTGTAAAAGCATATGCTTGCAATGCAGGATACCTGGGTTCAATCCCTGGGTGGGGAAGATCCCCTGGAGAAGGAAATGGCAACCCACTCCAGTACTCTTGCCTGGAAAATTTCATGAATGGAGGCGCCTCATAGCTTACAGTCCATGGGGTTGCAAAGAGTCAGACACGACTGAGCCACTTCACTTTCACTTTCTTTTGGCTATAATCCAGCCAATTAGACTGCTTAGTTCATTCTAGCTTTGGCTATTGAGAGCTTTTTCCATACTCTCCTGCTTTTATTTTACATAATTCAGCTTTTATGGGGCTTTTTGGTCCTTCTTTCTCACATTTTAAGATTATGCTGCTTTACATATTTATTGTCTCAGTCCTAGTATCAGACACATATTTAAAGAGTCCTTGTCCCTTTTTGTTAGAGCATATTAATAAAAACTTGTATGTGGGAACTTAATAATCTCAGCAGACAATGCATGGAAATACACATGCATGTATCCAGACTATGCATACAGACAGTTATGAAGATTTTCACATGGAGTTATATGTTTCTGCATTAGGCTAAAGATAGTTTATAATGATGTCTCCAACCTGATCTCTTATGACACAGGTATTATAACCTTCTCCTTTTGTCTGCCTGTAACTTCCCACTCCAATGGTAAGAAACCTGGCTTCCACTACTCATCACTTACCAAATTCAGGGCTTGCTCCTTCAATAACTGATATGGTAGTTTCAGTCCTGTTAGCTACAAACCCCCGTGGAAAGAACTTACAGAGCCCATTGTTTATGTATGGTACATTTGCCTTTGGCCTGCAGATTCCATTCATTTACACAGTGAACTTAGGTCAGATAATTTTGTCCTAAGAGTGAGAGTGGCCTTTTAAAATTTTTCTTCTTCCTTTTAAATCTTTTGGCTGTGCCGCGTCATGTGGGGTTTTAGGTCCCTGACCAGGAATTGAACCCATATTTCCTGCACTGGCAACGTGGAGTCTTAACCACTGGGCCCCTAGGGAAGTCTGAAGCTTTTCATTTATTTCTCAATCTGTTATATTCTTTGTTAAATTCTGCATTCCAGTCTTTAGCACTCCATACCATAAATAAATAAATGTGAATAGGTAATAAATTTCTTGTGTTCTGAAAACAGAAATCTATGTGCTTAGACAAATGCATAGTGGCAGGTATTCCTCACTAAAGTACCATGTGAAATATTTCAACCATATATTCCATAAACTCTTTATCATGTCTGTTTTACCTTTGCTAGAATGTCTTATACGATCATACAGTGTGTAGCACTTGAGGCTGGATTCCCTCACTCAGTAATGTAAGTGTTAGATTCATGCTTTCCTTTATTTTTATTTTAAATTGGTCTGTGGTTCATTCCTCTATATCTCTGAATGCTATTTTATTGCATTAGATGAGAGGAAAGATAATTTTCCCCCTAGCCTCAATGTTCTTCACTGAGATGTTCATAATGAAAGGAAGATGGATTGGAGAAAAACAATCAGAAGTTTAATATATGACATGCATACCTCCTATATAGTTGAAAGATACCTGGGAAAACTGTCACTTTCTGAAATGGTCCAAGACTTTACCTAAATGCTATCATCAGCTAAGAATGAAAGAAGGAGGTTAAGGAATGGAAGAAGCTATTTAAGGGAGATTATTAGGTGAAGCACAGTAAACAAAGACATGGTGGTATGCAGATTAACTTCCAGGTCCATTCCATAGACCTTCTTGATATTTAGTCAAGTCATTTAGTGATATCAAGTCAGTCTTGATACTTAGTCCATTCTTGATATTTAGCCATCCTCTATTTCCTGGTCCAGACAGGGACACGTCCTTAAAGATGGAGATATCCTTAACAAATGTAAATCTACTTCATAAAATGGAATTTCGACTTGGTTTTCAAAGATCCTCCTGGGGCGGCTGTTTGTTTTTTTCTTTTGTTTTGTTTTGTTTTTTTTAAATTAATCAGTCCAAAATAACCCTTTTGTCAAATGTGCATATTTTGGGTGTGCTTTTTGTGCTCCCCTTGAAATGTGCATTCAGGGGAGGAGTGTCACCCTGGAGACTGTTGATATGTGACCCCATGGACAGGGACTGGGTTGGTCACCCTGAAGAATGTGGATATGTGACCCCAGGGGAATGGTCAGAAGGAATTCACCCTGGAGACTGTGGAATTGTGAGCCCAGTTGCAAGGCTTGGGAAGGGGTCACCGTGGAGACTGTGGATGTGTGACTCCAGATACAGTGTCTGGGAGGGATCACCCAGGGGACTGTAGATATGTGATCCTAGATATAGGGTTTGGGAGAATGTCACCCTGCAGACTGTGGACATGTGACCCCAGGTGCATGGTCCAGTGTGTTGTGATCACCCTGGAGATTGTGGAAGCGTGACCACAGGTACTGGGTCTGGGAAGTAGCGTCATCCTGAAGATGTGCACATGTGATTACAGACACAGGATATTTCAGGTGGAGTCACCTTGGAAACTGGAGGAGTGACCCCAGGTGCAGGGTCTGGGGTGAGGTTCAGTGACGTCAGGACTCTTGTCTTGTTGGGAGAGACACATCAGGATTCTCCTCGAGATGTTGCAATGCAATACGGACGCCTCTCAAGGTGAGGGGGGAGACCAAGTTTGCCTTTGCAGTTGCCAGAGCAATACTGTGACTCCTGTCAGTTTTCAAGAGGAGACAGGTTTCATCTCCTTTTGAAGCATTGAACTCCACGTGCCTCTCGTGTTGTCAAAGGGATGTGAGGCCTCCTGTCAAAATGAGGCGGGGAACTAGGGCATTCTCTAGGGTCTCCACAGGGGATTCAGACGTCCCTTCCTCTTATGAGATGAAAGACGAACCTGCATTCAAGTCACTGCAGGGAAATCCGGCCTTATTTCAAACCAGGGCATCTTGGTGTCCATTCCACGTGAGGCAGCAAACTCAGGGTCCCTCTCACATATCTATAGCTGAGAGAAGCCTCCTCTTTAGGTGTTGTTTAAACCTGGCATTCCTCTTGAGTCAAAGCCAGGAAATCAGGTCTCATCTCGAGATGATTTGAGGTACACGGAGCTGTTTTCTAGTTGCTGTGCTGAACAGGGTGTTCCTCTATACTTAGGACAGTGTTTTCGGGGAATCTCTGGAGTTGCCTAAAGGAAGTCAAGCCACATGTCGTGTTTGATGGGGAACGCCAGATGGCTCTGGAGCCAATGAAGGGGAATCTGGCCTCATCTTGAGTTGATTTGGAGTACAAGGAGTGCTTTCATGTTGCTGCGGGGACCTCAGGGTCCCTCTAGACTTGTATCAGTGTTCTTGGGGACTCTCTAGAGTTCCATCAAGGACGTCAAGGCTCCTTTCATGTTTGATGGGGAACACGGACTTGCTCTGCACTCAATGCAGGGGAATCTGATCTCATCTCTCATCGAGTGGGAAGTCTCATGGTTTTTCTCGAGTTGCGGAGGGAACCTGGGGTATATTCTCGAGTGACGACAGGGATGAACTCTTAAAACTCCTGTTTGTTCAATGATGTTAGGACGCCTGTCTAGTTGTGAGGGTCACCTCGGGATTCTCCTCGAAACTTGGTTGGACAATAGGGATGCCTCTCGAGATGAGTAGGGAAACCCACTGTCACTTTCAAGTTGTTACAGGAATACTGGGATTCCTGTCAATTTTCAAGAGGAGTCAGTCATCGTCTACTTTTGAAGCATTGAACTCCGTGTTCCTCTCGAGTTGTCAAAGGGATGTGAGACCTCCTGTGGAAATGAGGTGGGGAACTAGGGCTTTCTCTAGGGTCTCCACAGGGGATTCAGACATCCCTTCATCTTTTGAGATGAAAGACAAGCCTGCATTCATGTCACTGCAGGGAAATCTGGCCTTATGTCGAGTCACGGCATCTCGGTGTCCATTCCACTTGAGGCAGCAAACTCAGGGTCCCACTCACGTACCTATAGCTGAGAGAAGCTTCCCCGTGAGGGGGTTCTGGAAAGTTGGCATTCCTCTTGATTCGAAGCCAGGGAATCAACTCTCATCTCGAGATGATTTGAGGTACACGGAGCTGTTTTCTAATTGCTGTGCTGAACGTGGTGTTCCTCTATACTTAGGACAGTGTTTTCAGGGAATCTCTGGAGTTGCCTAAAGGAAGTCAAGCCACTTGTCGTGTTTGATGGGGAACGCCGGATGGCTCTGGAGCCAATGTAGTGTAATCTGGCCTCATCTCACGTTGATTTGCAGTACACTGAGCACTTTCGTGTTGCTGCGGTGACCTCAGGGTCACTCTAGACTTGTATCAGTGTTCTTGGGGACTCTCTGGAGTTCCATCAAGGAAGTCAAGGCTCCTTTCATGTTTGATGGTGCACATGGAATTGCTCTGCACGCAATGCAGGGGAATTTGATCTCATCTCTCTTCGAGTGGAAAGTCTCATGGACTTTCTCGCGTTGCGGAAGGAACCTGGGTTATATTCTCGAGTGACGAAGGGGATGGCCCCTCATAACGCGTGTTTGTTCAGCGACATCAGGCCTCCAGTCTCGTTGCGAGGGACAACTCGAGATTCACTTCGAGACTTGGCAAGTCAATAAGGAGGACACCTCTCGAGGTGAGGCGGGAGACCCAGTGTCCTTTCAAGTTGCCACAGGGATACTGGGATTCCTGTCAATTTTCAAGAGGACTCAGTCATCGTCTACTTTTGAAGCATTGAAATCCACTTTCCATTCGTGTTGTCAAAGGGATGTGAGGCCACATGTCAAGATGAGGTGGGGAAATAGGGCTTTCTATAGGGTCTTCAAGGGGATTCAGGAATCCCTTCATCTGATGAGATGAAAGACGAGCCTGCACTCAAGTCACTGCAGGGAATTCCGGCCTTATTTCGAGTCAGGGCATCTCGGTGTCCATTTCACTTGAGGCAGCAAACTGAGGGTCTCTCTCACATACCTAGAGCTGAGAAAAGCCTCCGCTTGAGCTGCTGTGGAAAGTGGGCATTCCTCTTGATTCGAAGCCAGGAAATCAGCTCTCATCTCGAAATGATTTGGGGTACACGGAGCTTTTCTCGAGTTGCTGTGCTGAACTTGGTGTTCTTCTATACTTGGGACGGTGTTCTCAGGGAATCTCTGGAGTTGCCTAAAAGAAGTCAAGCCACTTGTCCTGCTTGATGAGGAATGCTGGATTGCTCTAGAGCCAATGCAGGGAAATCAGGCCTCACCTCAAGTTGATTTGAGGTAAACGGGGATATTTCGTGTTGCTGCGTTGACCTCGGGGTCCCACTAGACATGTGACAGAGTTATTGGAGACTATGTGGAGTTTCATCTAGGAAGTCAAGGCTCCTTTCGTGTTTGATGGGGAACACCGACTTGCTTTGCATGCAATGCAGGGGAATCAGGCCTCGTCTCACGGCGAGGGGGAATTCTCATGGTTTTCTCGAGTTGTGGCGGGAAACTGGGTTATATTCTCGAGTTAGAGCTGGGATGGCCCTTCAAAACTTGTGTTGTTTCAGTGATATCAGGACTCCTGTCTAGTTGTGAGGGACACATCGAGATTCTCCTCGAAGCTTGGCAGGGCAATAGGGACGCCTCTCAATGTGAGAGGGGCAACCCAAGGTCCTTTCCAGTTGCCACAGGAATTTTGGGATTCCTATCAATTTTCAAGAGGAGGGAGCGATACTCCCCTTTTGAAGCATTTAAATCCACGTGCCTCTCGAGTTTCAAAAGGATGTGAGGCCTCCTGTTGAGATGAGCCGGGGAACTAGGGCTGTCTCTAGGGTCTCCACAGGGGATTCAGACATCCCTTCATCTTGTTTGATGAAAGACGAGCCTGCATTCAAGTCACTCCAGGGAATTCCGGCCTTATTATGAGTCAGGGCATCTCGGTGTTCATTCCACTTGAGGCAGCAAACTCAGGGTCCCTCTCACATACATATACCTGACAGAAGCCTCCTCGTCAGGTGCTTGTGTAAAGTTGACATCCCTCTTGAGTCAAAGCCAGGGAATCAGCTCTCATCTCGAGATGATTTGGGGTACACAGAGCTTTTCTCGAGTTTCTGTGCTGAACTTGGTGTTCCTCTAGTCTTGAGATGGTAGTCTCGGGTAATCTCTGGAGTAGCCTAACGGAAATCAAGCCACTTTGTGTGTCTGATGGGGAACGAGTGATGTCTCTGGAGACAATGCAGGGGAATCGGGTCTCATCTCGAGTTGATTTGAAGTACACGGTGCACTTTCATGTTGCTGCAGGGGACCTCAGGGTCTCTCTAGACTTGTGACAGTGTTCCTGGGGACTCTCTGGAGTTCCATCAAGGAAGTCAAGGCTCCTTTCGTGTTTGATGGGGAACACGGACTTGCTCTGAATGCAGTCCAGGGGAATCGGGCCTCATCTTGAGTTGATTTGGAGTACACGGAGCCCTTTCATGTTGCTGCGGGGACCTCAGGGTCCCTGTAGACTTCTGACAGTGTTCTTGGGGTCTCTCTGGAGGTCCTTCAAAGAAGTCAAGTCTCCTTTCCTTTTGATTGGGAACACGGACTTAACCTGCATACATTGCATGGGAACTGGGCCTCATCTCGCGGTGAGGAGAAAGTCTCATTGTTTTTCTGGAGTTGTGGAGGGAACCTGGTTATGTTCTAGAGTTACGGCGGGGATGGCCCTTCAAAACTCATGTTTGTTCAGTGATGTGTGAACTCCTGTCTAGTTGCGAGGGACACCTTGAGATTCTCCTCAAGGCTTGGCAGGACAATAGTGACGCCTCTCGAGGTGACGGGGGAGACCCAGTGTCCTTTCAAGTTGCAACAGACATACTGGGATTCCTGTCAATTTTCAAGAGGACTCAGTCATCGTCTCCTTATGAAGCATTGAATTCCGCATTCGACTCGTGTTGTCAAAGGGATGTAAGGTCACCTGTCGAGATGAGGTGGGGAAATAGGGCTTTGTCTAGGGTCTCCACAGGGGATTCAGACATCACTTCATCTTTTGAGATGAAAGACAAGCCTGCATTCAAGTCACTGCAGGGAAATCCAGCCTTATGTCGAGTCAGGGAATCTCGGTGTCCATTCCACTTGTGGCAGCAAATTCAGGGTCCCTCTCACATACCTATAGTTGAGAAAAGCATCCGCTTGAGCTGCTTGTGGAAAGTTGGCATTCCTCTTGAGTCGAAGCCAGGGAATCAGCTCTCATCTCGAAATGTTTTTGGGTACACGGAGCTTTTCTCGAGTTGCTGTGCTGAACTTGGTGTTCCTCTAGACTGGTGGCGGTATTCTCATAGAGTCTCTGGAATTGCCTAAAAGAAGTCAAGCGACTTGTGCTCTTTGATGAGGAATGCAGGATTGTTCTGGAGCCAATGCAGGGAAATCAGGCTTCATCTCGAGTTGATTTGTGGTACACGGGGCTCTGTCGTGTTGCTGCATTGATCTCAGGGTCCCTCTAGACTTCTGACAGAGTTCTTGGGGACTATGGAGAGTTTCATCTAGGAAGTCAAGGCTCCTTTCGTGTTTGATGGGGAACACGGACTTGCTCTGCATGCAATGCAGGGGAATCGGGCCTCATCTCACGGTGAGGGGAAAGTCTCATTGTTTTTCTGGAGCTGTGGTTTGGAACCTGGGTTATATTCTCCAGTTATGGCAGAGTTGGCCCTTCAAAACTCGTGTTTGTTCAGCGACGTCAGGACTCCTGTCTAGTTCCGAGGGACACCTTGGGATTCTTCTCGAGGCTTGGCAGGACAATTGGGATGCCTCTCGAAGTGAGGCGGGACACCAGGTTTCCCTTTGCAGTTGCCAGAGCCATACTGTGACTCCTGTCAGTTTTCAAGAGGAGTCAGGCTTCGTCTCCTTTTGAAGCATTGAACTCCGCTTGCCTCTCATGTTGTCAAAGGGATGTGAGGCCTCCTGTCGAGATGAGGCTGGGAACTAGCGTATTCTCTAGGGTCTCCACAGGGGATTCAAACATCCCTTCATCTGTGAGATGAAAGACAATCCTGCATTCAAATCACTGCAGGGACATCCGGCCTTATTTCAAGTCAGGGCATCTCGGTGTCCATTCCACTTGAGGCAGCAAACTCAGGGTCCCACTCACGTACCTATAGCTGAGAGAAGCCTCCTCTTTAGGTGTTGTTTAAAGCTGGCATTCCTCTTGAGTCAAACCCAGGGAATCAAGTCTCATCTCGAGATGATTTGAGGTACACGGAGCTGTTTTCTAGTTGCTGTGCTGAACGTGGTGTTCCTCTATGCTCAGGACGTTGTTCTCGGGGAATCTCTGGAGTTGCTTTAAGGAAGTCAAGTCACTTGTCATGTTTGATGGGGAACGCCGGATGGCTCTGGAGCCAATGAAGGGGAATCTGGACTCATCTCGAGTTGATTTGGGGTACACCGAACTATTTCATGTTGCTGCGGTGACCTCAGGGTTCCTCTAGACATTTATCAGTGTTCTTGGGGACTCTCTGGAGTTCCATCAAGGAAGTCAAGGCTCCTTTCATGTTTGATGGGGAACACGGAATTGCTCTTCACTCAGTGCAGGGGAATCTGATCTCATCTCTCATCGAGCGGGAAGTCTCATGGATTTTCTCGAGTTGTGGAGGGAACCTGGGTTATATTCTCAAGTGACGATGGGGATGGCCCGTCAAAACTCGTGTTTTTTCAGCTACGTCAGGACTCCTGTCTAGTTGCGATGGACAACTCGGGATTGTCCTCGAGTCTTGGCAGGGCAATAGGGATGCCTCTCGAGGTGAGGCGGGAGACCCAGTGTCCTTTCAAGTTGCCACACGGATACTGGGACTTCTGTCAATTTTCAAGAGGACTCAATCATTGTCTACTTTTGAAGCACTGAACTCCGTGTTCTACTCGTGTTGTCAAAGGGATGTGAGGCCTCCTGTCGAGATGAGGCGGGGAACTAGGGCTTTCTCTAGGGTCTTCATAGGGGATTCAGATATCCCTTCATCTTTTGAGATGAAGGATGAGCCGGCATTCAAGTCACTGCAGGGAATTCCGGCCTTATTTCGAGTCAGGGCATCTCGGTGTCCATTCCACTTGAAGCAGCAAACTCAGGGTGCCTCTCACATACCAAGAGCTGAGAAAAGCCTCCACTTGAGCTGCTTGTGGAAAGTTGGCATTGCTCTTGTTTGAAAGCCAGGGAATCTGCTCTCATCTCGAAATGATTTGGGCTACACGGAGCTTTTCTCGAGTTGCTGTGCTGAACTTGGTGTTGCTCTAGACTTGGGATCGTGTTCTCGGGTAATCTTGGAGTTGCCCAAAAGAAGTCAAGCCACTTGTGCTCTTTGATGAGGAATGCAGGATTGCTCTGGAGCCAGTGCAGGGGAATCGGGCCTCATCTCAAGTTGATTTGTGGTACACGGTGCTCTTTCCTATTGTTGCACTGACCTCAGGGTCCCTCTAGACTTCTGACACAGTTCTTGGGGACTATGTGGAGTTTCATCTAGGAAGTCAAGGCTCCTTTCGTTTTTGATGGGGAACATGGACTTGCTCTGCATGCAATGCAGGGGAATCGGGCCTCATCTCATGACAAGGGGGAATTCTCACGGTTTTCTTGAGCTGTGGCGGGAACCTGAGTTATGTTCTCAAGTTATGGTTGGGATGGCCCTTCAAACTCGTGTTGATTCAGTGACATTAGGACTCCTGTCTAGCTGCAAGGGACAACTCGGGATTCTATTCGAGGCTTGGTAGGGCAATAAGGATGCCTCTCGAGGTGAGGGGGGAGACCCAGGGTCCGTTCCAGTTGCCACAGTAATTTGGGGATTCCTATCAATTTTCAAGTGGAGGCAGACATGGTCTCCTTTTGAAGCATTTAAATCCATGTGCCTCTGGAGGTTTCTAAAGACTGTGAGTCCTCCTGTCGAGATGAGCCGGGGAACTAGGGTTTTCTCTAGGGTCTCCACAGGGGATTCAGACATCACTTCATCATGTGTGATGAAAGACGAGCCTGCATTAAAGTCACTGCAGGGAAATCCAACCTTATTTCGAGTCATGGCATCTGGGTTATCATTCCACTTGATGCAGCAAACTCAGGGTCCCTCTCACATACCTAGAGCTGAAAGAAGCCTCCTCTTGAGGGGCTTGTGGAAAGTTGGCATTCCTCTTGAGTCGAAGCCAGGGAATCAGCTCTCATCTCGAGATGATTTGGGGTACACGGAACTTTTCTCGAGTTGCTGTGCTGAACTTGGTATTCCTCTTGTCTTGAGACGGTATTCTCAGGTAATCTCTGGAGTTGCCTAAAGGAAGTCAAGCCACTTGTTGTGTTTGATGGGGAATGAGTGATGGCTCTGGAGCTAATGCAGGGGAATCGGGCCTCATCTCGAGTTGATTTGAAGCACACAGTGCACTTTCATGTTGCTGTGGGGTTCTCAGGGTCCCTCTAGACTTTTCAAAGTGTTCCTGGGGACTCTCTGGATTTCCATCAAGGAAGTCAAGGCTCCTTTCGTGTTTTATGGGGAACACAGACTTGCTTTGCATGCAGTGCATGGGAAGCGGGCCTCATCTCGAGTTGATTTCAAGTACACAGTGCATTTTCATGTTGCTGCGGGGACCTCAGGGACCCTCGAAACTTGTGACAGTGTTCCTGGGGACTCTCTGGATTTCCATCAGGGAAGTCAAAGCTCCTTTCGTGTTTGATGGGGAACACAGACTTGCTCTGAACGCAGTGCAGGGGAATCGGGCCTCATCTCGAGTTGTTTTGGAGTACACAGAGCCTTTACATGTTGCTCTGTGTTCCTCTCGAGTTGTCAAAGGGATGTGAGGCCTCCTTTTAAGATGAGGCTGGGAACTAGGGTATTCTCTAGGGTCTCCACAGGGGATTCAGACATCCCTTCATCTTGTGAGATGAGAGATGAGCCTGCATTCAAGCCACTGCAGGGACACCTGGCCTTATTTTGAGTCAGGGCTTCTCAGTGTCCATGCCACTTGAGGCAGCAAACTCAGGGTCCCTCTCACATACCTATAGCTGAGAGAAGCCTCCTCTTTAGGTGTTGTTTAAAGCTGGCATTCCTCTTGAGTCAAAGCCAGGGAATCAGCGCTCATCTCGAGATGATTTGAGGTACACAGAGATGTTTTCTAGTTGCTGTGCTGAACGTGGTGTTCCTCTATACTTAGGACGGTGTTCTCGGGTAAACTCTGGAGTTGCCTAAAGGAAGACAAGCCACTTGTCGTGTTTGATGGGGAATGCTGGATGGCTCTGGAGACCATGCAGGGGAATCAGGCCTCACCTCGTGTTGATTTGAAGTACACGGAGCGCTTTTGTGTTGCTGTGGGGAACTCAGTGTCCCTCTATACCAGTGACAGTGTTCCTGGGGACTCTTTGGAGTTCCATCAAGGAAGTCAAGGCTCCTTTCGTGTTCATGGGGAACAGGGAATTGCTCTGCCTGCAGTGCAGGGGATTCAGGCCTCATCTCACGGCCAGGTGAAAGCCTCATGGTTTTTCTCGAGTTGCGGCAAGAACCTGGGTTATGTTTTCTAGTTACGACGAGGATGGACCTTCAAAACTTGTGTTGGATCAGCAACGTCAAGATTCCTCTCTAGTTGCGAGGGACACCTCGGAATTCTCCTCGAGGCTTGCATGGGCAATAGGGATGCCTCTCGAAGTGAGGCGAGAGACCCAGGGTTCCTGTCCAGTTGCCACAGGGATATCGTGATTCCTATCAATTTTGAAAAGGAGTCAGGCTTCGTCTCCTTTTGAAGCATTGAACTTCGAATGCCTCTCGAGTTTTCAAAGGGAAGTCAGGCCTCATGTCGAGATAAGGCAGGGAACTAGTGCTTTCTCTAGGGTCTCCACAAGGGATTCAGACATCCCTTCTTTATGTGAGATGAAAGATGAGCCTGCATTCAAGTCAATGCAGGGAAATCTGGCCTTATTTTGAATCAGGGCATCTCGATGTCCATTCCACTTGAAGCAGCAAAATCAGGTTCCCTTTCACATACATATAGCTGAGAGAAGCCTCCTCTTGAGTTGCTTGTGGAACGTTGGCATTCCTCTTGAGTCCAATCCAGGGAATCAGCTCTCATCTTGAGATGATTTGTGGTACAAGGAGCTTTTGTCGAGTTGCTGTGCTGAACTTGGTGTTCCTCTAGATATGGGACGGTGCTCTCGGTTAATCTCTGGGGTTGCTAAAAGAAGTCAAGCTACTTGATCTGTTTGATGGGGAATGCACGATGGCTCTGGAGCCAATGCAGAGGAATCCGGCCTCATGTCAAGTTGATTTGTAGTACACGAAGCTCTTATGTGTTGCTGTGGTGGCCTCAGCACCTCTATACTTGTGAGGTGCTGAAGTCCCCAGTCTTCTTGGGGACTACGTGGAATTTCATCTAGAAAGTCAAGGCTCCTTTAGTGTTTGATGTGGAACTCAGATGTGGTCTGCATGCAATGCAGGGGAATCACACCTCATCTCGAGTCGATTTGGGGTACACGATGCTCTTTTGTGTTGCTGCGGGGACCTCAGGGTCCCGCTAGACTTGTGATAGTGTTCTTGGGGACTTTCTGGAGGTCCATCAAGGAAGTCAAGGCTCCTTTTGTGTTTAATGAGGAACACAGACTTGCTCTGCACGCAGCATTGCAATCGGGCTTCATCTCGCAGCGATGGGGAAGTCTCATGGTTTTTCTTGAGTTTCAGCGGGAATCTGGGGTATGTTCTCGTATTACGGCGGGGATGGCCCTTCAAAACTCATGTTGGTTCAGCGACTTCAGGACTCATGTCTAATTGCCAGGGATACCTCGGGATTCTCCTTGAGGCTTGGCAGGGCAATAGGGACGCCTCTCGAGGTGAGACAGGAGACCCAGACTTCCTTCGCAGTTGCCAGAGGGATATTGGGATCCCTATCAATTTTCAAGGTGAGTCAGGCGTCGTCTCCTTTTGACGCCTTGAACTCTGCACTCCTCTCGAGTTGTCAAAGGGATGTGTGGCCTCCTGTCGAGATGAGTCGGGGAACAAGGGCTTTCTTTAGGGTCTCCACGGGGGATTCAGATATCCCTTCATCTTGTGAGATGAAAGACGAGCCTGCATTCACGTCACTGCAGGGAAATCCGGCCTTTTTTCGAGTCTGGGAATCTCATTGTACATTCCACTTGAGGCAGCAAGCTCAGGGTCCCACTATGATACTTATAGCTGAGAGAAGCCTCCTCTTGAGGTGCTTGTGGAAAGTTGGAATTCCCTTTGAGTCGAGTTCAGCGAATCAGCTCTCATCTCGAGATGATTTGGGGTACATGGAGCTTTTCTCGAGTTGCTCTGCAGAACTTGGTGTTCCTCTGGACTTGGAATGATGTTCTCGTGGAATCTCTGGAGTTGCGTAAAGGAGGTCAAGCCACATGTTCTATTTGATGGGGAACGTGTGATGGCTCTGGACCCAATTCAGGTGAATTGGGCCTCATCTCGAGTTGATTTGGGGTACACGAGCTCTTTCATGTTGCTGCGGAGTCCGCAGGGTCCCTCTAGCTTTGTAACAGTGTTCTTGGGGACTCTCTGGAGTTCCATCAAGGAAGTCAAAACGCTTTTCAAGTATGATGGGGAACACACACATGCTCTGCATGCAATGCAGGGGAATCAGACCTCATCTCACGGCGAGGGGGATGTCTCATGGTTTTTCTCGAGTTGCGGTGGGAACCTGGGGTATGTTCTTGAGTTGCGGTGGAGATGGACCTTCCAAACTTGTGTTGGGTCAGCGACGTCAGGACACCTGTCTAGTTGCGAGGGACACCTCGGGATTCTCCTCGGGGCTTGGGAGGGCAATAGGGAAGTCTCTCGAGGTAAAGTGGAGACCCAGGGTCCCTTTCCAGTTGCCACAGAGATATTGAGATTCCTATCAATTTTCAAGAGGAGGCAGGCATCATCTACTTTTGAGGCATTGAACTCCACGTGCCTCTCAAAGTTTCAAAGGGATGTGAGGCCTCCTGTCGAGATGAGGCAGGGAACTTGGGCTTTCTCTAGGGTATCCACAGGGGATTTAGACATCCCTTCTTCTTGTGAGATGATAGACGAGACTGCATTCAAGTCACTGCAGGGAAATCCGGCCTTATTTCGAGTAAGGGCATTTCGGTGTCCATTCCACACGAGGCAGCAAACTCAGGATCCCTCTCACATACCTATAGCTCAGAGTAGCCTCCTCTTGAGGTGCTTGTGGAAAGTTTCCATTCCTCCTGTGTCATAACTCTCATCTCGAAATGTTTTGGGGTACACGGAGCTTTTGTCAAGTTGCTGTGCTGAACTTGGTGTTCCTCTAGATATGGGACGGTGCTCTCGGTGAATCTCTGGGGTTGCCTAAAGGAAGTCAGGCTATTTGCCCTGTTTAATGGGGAATGAGGGATGTCTCTGGAGTCAATGCAGGGGAATTGGGTCTCATCTAGGGTTGATTTGAGTTAAACGAGTTCTTTCGTGCTGCTGCTGTCACTTCAGGGTCCCTGTAGAACTGTGACAGTGTTCTTGGGGACTATGTGGAGTTTCATCTAGGAAGTCAAGGCTCTTTTCGTGTTTGATGGGGAACATGGACTTGCTCTGCATGCAGTGCAGGGGAATCAGGCCTCATCTCGAGTTGATTTGGAGTACATGGAGCGCTTTCATGTTGTTTCGGGGACCTCAGGGTCCCTCTAGACTTGTGAAAGTGTTCCTGGGGACTCTCTGGAGTGCCATCAAGGAAGTCAAGGCTCCTTTCCTGTTTGATGGGGAACACGGACTTGCTCTGCATGCAGTGCAGGGGAATCGGGCCTCATCTCGTGGCGAGGGGAAAGTGTCATTGTTTTTCTCGAGTTGCGGTGGGAACCTGGATTATGTTCTCGTGTTATGACGAGGATGGCCCTTCAAAACTCGGGTTGGATCAGTGATGTCAGGACTCCTGTCTAGTTGCGAGGGACACCTCGGGATTCTCCTCGGGGCTTGGGAGGGCAATAGGGACGCCTCTCAAGGTGAGAGGGGAAACCCAGGTTCCATTTGCAGTGGCCACAGGAATTTTGGGATTCCTATCATTTTTCAAGAAGAGTCAGCCATCGTCTCCTTTTGAAGCATTTAACTCCGTGTGCCTCTCGAGTTTTCACAGGGATGTGAGGTCTCATGTTGGGATGAGGCCAGGAACTAGGGCTTTCTCTAGGGTCACCACAGGGGATTCAGACATCCCTTCATCTCGTGAGATGAAAGACGAGCCTGCATTCAAGTCACTGCAGGGAAATCCAGCCTTATTTCGAGTCAGGACATCTCGGTGTCCATTTCACTTGAGGCCACAAACTCAGGGCCCATCTCACATACATATAACTGAGAGAAGCCTCCTCTTGAGGTACTTGTGGACAGTTGGCATTCCTCTTGAGTTGAATCCAGGGAAGCAGCTCTCAACTCGAGATGATTTGGGGGTACAGGGAGCTTTTCTCGAGTTGCAGTGCTGAACTTTGTGTTCCTTTAGATATTGGACGGTACTCTTGGTGAATCACTGGAGTTGCCTAAAGGAAGTCAAGCCACTTGTCATGTTTGATGGGGAATGCGAGATGGCTCTGGAGCCAATGCAGGGCAATCGCGCCTCATCTCGAGTTGATTTCATTTACACGAATTCTTTTGTTTTGCTGCGGTGACCTCAGGGTCCCTCTCGACCTCTGGCAGTGTTCTTGGGGACTATGTGGAGTTTCATCTAGGAAGTGAAGCCTCCTTTCATGTTTGATGGGGAACACGGATTTGCTCTGCACTCAGTGCAGGGGAATCGGGCCTCACCTCGCGGCCAGGGGGAAGTCTCATGGTTTATGTTGAGTTGCGGCTGGGACCTAGGGTATGTTCTTGGGTTACGGCGAGGATGGCCCTTCAAAACCCGTGTTGGTTGAGCGGCGACAGGACTCCTGTCTAGTTTTGAAGGACACCTCGGGATTCTCCTCGAGGCTTGGCAGGGCAATAGGGATGCCTCTCGAGGTGAGGTGTTGACCCAGCTTCCCTTTGCAGTTGCCACAGGGATATTGCTATTCCTATCAATTTTCAAGAGGTGTTAGGCATCGTCTCCTTTTGAAGCATTGAACTCCGTGTTCCTCTCGAGTTGTCAAAGGGATGTAAGGCCTCCTGTCGAGATGAGGTGGGGAACTAGGGCTTTCTTTAGGGTCTCCACAGGGGATTCAGACATCTCTTCATCTTGTGAGATGAAAGACGAGCCTGCATTCAAGTCACTGCAGGGAAATCCAGCCTTATTTCGAGTCAGGGCATCTCGGTGTCCATTCCACTTGAGGCAGCAAACTCAGGGTCCCTCTCACATACCTAGAGCTGAGAAAAGCCTCCGCTTGAGCTGCTTGTGGAAAGTTGGCATTCCTCTTGAGTCGAAGCCAGGGAATCAGCTCTCATCTCGAATGTTTTGGGGTACACGGAGCTTTTCTCGAGTTGCTGTGCTGAACTTGGTGTTCCTCTAGACTTGGGACGGTGCTCTCGGGGAATCTCTGGAGTTGCCTAAGGGAAGTCAAGCCACTTGTCTAGTTTGATGAGGAAAGCGGGATTGCTCTGGAGCCAGTGCAGGGGAATCGGGTCTCATCTCGAGTTGATCTGGGTACTCGGAGCACTTTCGTGTTGCTGCGGGGACCTCAGTGTCCCTCTACACTTGTGACAGTGTTCTTGGGGACTCTCTGGAGTTCCATCACGGAAGTCAAGGCTCATATCCTGTTTTATGGGGAACACGGAATTGCTTTACATGCGATGCAGTGGAATTGGGCCTCATCTCACGGCGAGGGTGAATTCTCCTGGGTTTTCTTGAGTTGTGGTGGGGACCTGGGGTATCTTCTCGAGTTACGGCGGGAATGACCCTTCGAAACTCATGTTGTTCAGTGACATCAGGACTCCTGCCTAGATGTTAGGGACACCTCGGTATTCTCATCGAGGCTTGATAGGGCAATAGGGACCCCTCTCAAGGTGAGGCGAGAGACCCAGGGTTCCTGTCCAGTTGCCACAGGGATATTGGGATTCCTATCAATTTTCAAGAGGAGTCAGGAATCGTCTCCTTTTGAGGCATTGACCTCCGCGTGACTCTCGAGTTTTGAAAGGAGTGTGAGGCCTCCTGTTGAGATGATACGTGGAACTAGGGCTTTCTCTAGGGTCTCCACAGGGGATTCAGACATCCCTTCATCTCGTGAGATGAAAGACGAGCTTGCATTCAGGTCACTGCAGGGAAATCCGGCCTTATCTCGAGTCACGGCATCTCGGTGTCCATTCCACTTGAGGCAGCAAACTCAGGGTCCCTCTCACATACCTATAGCTGAGAGAAGCCTCCTCTTGAGGTGCTTGTGGAAAGTTGGCATTCCTCTTGAGTCAAAGCCAG
Source organism: Muntiacus reevesi (assembly GCF_963930625.1). NCBI lineage: Eukaryota > Metazoa > Chordata > Mammalia > Artiodactyla > Cervidae > Muntiacus > Muntiacus reevesi. The sequence goes on along the minus strand of NW_027077890.1, from coordinate 525,199 downwards.
AGAATCAGCTCTCATCTCGAGATGATTTGCTGTACACGGAGCTTCTCTCTAGTTGCTGTGCTGAACTCGTGTTCCTCTAGACTTGGGATGGTGTTCTCGCGGAATCTCTGGAGTTGCCTAAAGGAAGGCAAGCCACTTGCTGTGTTTGCAGGGGAACGCCTGCTAGCTCTGGAGCCATTGCAGGGGAATCAGGCCTCATCTCGAGTTGATTTGTGGTACATGGAGCTCTTTTGTGTGATTGTGGTGACCTCAGGTCCCTCTAGACTTGTGACAGTGTTCTTGGGGCCTCTCTGGAGTTCCATCAAGGAAGTCAAGGCTCCTTTCTTGTTTGATGGGGAACACGGAATTGGTCTTCACGCAATGCTGGGGAATTGGGGTTCATCTCGTAGCGAGGGGGAAGCCTCATGGTTTTTCTCGAGTTGCAGCGGGCACCTGAGGTATATTCTCCAGTTGATTTTTGGCTGCACCAGACCACTGAGGAAGTTACCTTTTGACTATCCTTGATGACTGTTGTTAAATCCATCAAATTCTTTACATTTAATAGTGGAAACAAATGTGGTTAATGTAAGTTTGAAGTCAAGAATGACAAATTAATTTGCCTCTCTATCCCTGTGTTCCCCTTCACAGCTAAAATTTTCACCAGAGCACTGGAGAATTCTTTGCTAAATATATATTCCACAAAATGTTATTCTTATGAAATTTTAAAATCTTTAATCAATAACTTTGGTAAATGGTGGACTAAATTAAAAAAAATAAAATATTCGCCTATGCAGCATTTCCTATGTTTATTTAATCATGCAAGTCTTCTTTCTCTTCTCTTTCTCTCTCTCTCTTTTTTTTTTTTTTTTGCAGGTCTTCTATCTTCAAATGAGCATCTTGGGGTTTAGTGTTCCCCCAAACACCCTATAAAGAGCTACCCTAAGCCAACTTTTCAAGCACAGTTATAAGGTTCTTTTTGGTAGATTCATGTAGCATTTATTAATTAGAGTGGATGAAGACTAACGATGCCTTCTTAACCTTGCCACCATGTTATAAGGAAAGCAAGTCTGGCACATAACTATGAAACATTTACTAAACAGAAATTCATTATTAATAAAACATGCATGCATGCTAAGTTGCTTCAGTTGTGTCCGACTCTTTGCGACTCTACGGACTGTAGCCCACCAGGTTCATCTGTTTATAGGATTCTCCAGGCAAGAATACTGGAGTGGGTTGCCACACCCTCCTCGATCTTCCTGACCCAGAAATCCAATCAGCACCTCTTACATCACCTGCATTGGCAGGTGGGTTCTTTACCACTAGTGCCACCTGGCAAGCCCACAATAATAAAACATAAGGTAAATCTCAATAAAATTCAGATCTCTGCTCTTTTAAATGCACTGATCACAGCCTGCATGAAAGATTCACTCAAGGCAGAACAATACAGGCAGATTTAGGTTCAACTTTTGGACTCAACATCTTTTAGAGATCAAGCCTCAAGTACCATCCCTAAGGTTACTGGCTACACAGTTTGCTAGATTTTATTTCCTGCTCAAAGAATAGAAGGGGTTGTCTTAAAATATTTCTGCCACATCAAAAGGCTTGAATAACACTTGTTTCACCAATGACAGTAAAATGAATTAGCACAATTTTATGTCACCTTTTCTATACTGAATATTCTTAAAATCATTTCAGACATTGTTATACACACATTGGGACATGTTTTATAACATCAGTTACCCTAATTTGCATCTTAGAGCAATGTGGTTGTGGTGTGAAATTATGAAAGGGGAGAAGGGAAAGAGCTACCTCATCGAACCATGTTGCCAAATGTGTTCTGTGAACCAACTGCATTAGAATCACCTGTAGTTCTTTCAAAATGAAGATTACTCCAAGTAATTACATGCACACCCTATCTGAGAGTCACTGGCACCGAGAATCAGCCTAAATCTTCTGGAAATGGCTTCAAAATTTTGTATCTCCTGTACTTTTGCAGCCATTTTGTGCCAAAACAAAGGGAATATGATGACAGTAAAGATCGATAAAAATTTTAAAGGGTTACCTACTGGTAGCTAAACTTACATGATTCAAGAAGGTCCCACAGTTTTCCTTTTCTGGATGTCACCACCAGGAATAAGAGCCACAAGATTTAATAACTGATGTGGCAATGGGTACCAACCAACCAGAATTGATGCCTTCCAGCCTGCAGGATCAGTGAACTGGCACTTTGTTGTTCCTGTATGTTATCAGCCCAGCAATAACCATCGACCTCCCTGGCTGGCATACAGACAACTGCCTATAAGTAGTGGTGGGGTGATTTTTTTCCCTTTTTCTTTATAACTTTTATGTTGTGTTTTCTTTACTGGATTTGCTGTGTACTAACAATCGGTTGGTTGGATAGAGACAGTAGTGTCTTTGAGCCAACTCCTATTGACTTTGTAAAGTCAGTTGTTTGTATCTTTTCCAAACTCTACATTCAGTGATATCACACTGTTGCTTGAACTGGATCACTGTGGGAGTGTTTCTATCAAAGTGAATACTACCAATATGCTTCCCTCTCATAGCTGGTTGTTATACATTTTGCAGCACACCACTGGAGAGAGAGATTATTTTTTTTCACACCACTACTGTAATACATATAAATGTACTAGATATAACATTTATCATTTTAAACATTTTGAGTGTCCAGTTAAGTGGCATTAAGTGTGTTCACACTGTTGTACAACACCATCACCTCCATCTCCAGAATTATTTCATCCTTCCAAACTGAAACCTTGTACCCACTAGACCACAACTCCACAGCCCTGGATAACCACTGCTCTACTTTCTGTCTATGAATTTGTCTATTCCAGGCAGCTCAAAGAAGTGGAATCACACAGTAACTGTCTTCTCATGTCTGACTTCTCTCACGTAGTGTAATGATTTCAAGGAACACCCATGTTCTAGCATGTTTCAGAATTTCATTCCTTTTCAAGGCTGAATAATATTCCATTTTATGTATATACCATATTTTGCATATCTGTTCACATGTTGATAAATATTTAGACTATTTCTATGTAATTTTACTGAGGCGTAATTCACATATAACAAAATTATACATTTTAGGGCACACTGTTTGATGCACTTTGAAAGATGTATATATCCATGCAAACACAACAAAGATACAAAATAGTTCCACCACTCCCACCACGCTAGAAAGCTTCCCCCTCACCTCCTTTTAAAGACTTGGTTATTTGCCTGCACCGGGCCTTAGTCGCATTGTGGGGCTCCTCCTCACCTAGTATCCGCAGCGCGTGGCCTTAGCTGTGCTGCAGCACGCAGAACCTTGGTTCCCGGAACCCGTGTCCCATGCACTGCAAGGATAATTCTTAACCACTGGACTCTTGGGAAAATCCTTCATCCTTTACCTCTGTCAACATGCCCCAAACTCCCTGTCTCAGGCAACTGCCATTGTGATTTCTATTAATACAGATTTATTCTGCTCGATGGAGAATTTTCAGTAAATAAAATTAGACAGTATCAAACTTGATTCGGGCTCAGCTTTTTCACGCAGCATAATGTTTGCAAGACTCATCTGTACTGCTGTGTGTCTCAGTGATTCTTTCCTTTTTGTTGCTGGGCAGCATTCCACTGGCAAGGACTGTGAAGAATCTGAGATTTTATCCTGTTTGCAAGCTAAAAAGTTAGGCTGCCTCGGATTCATGCTTGTACCAGATCAAATATGATTTTTTTGCATGTAAGTTATGCCTCAATAAACTTATACAGGTAAAAACAACCTAAATGTCCACACATAGTAAATCTTGAGTCATAGCTGAGGAACCCTAAGCTTAGAAAACCTCAATCTTTAATAAGAGACTTCAAGAAAATCTGCCCAACCTTTGTTCCTGGAAGGAGACATTATCTTCATCATACTGGACTCCAAAAAATTTGCCTTCTGCTCCAGATGGAGAAATTATATTTTCCAAGGGTATCTACTGTGCAAGTGTTTTTTTTTTTTAAAGAAGATTGTCTGGAGCAAAACTGTCAGCACCTCTATTCATAAGACATGTGGAAACACAAGGGACCCATGGGAATCATGTCCCAGTGTCTGGCGTGTGAATGAAGTGAAGTGAAACTTACTCAGTCATATCTGACCCTTTGTCACCTCATGTGTATACAGCCTGTGGAATTCTTCAGGCCAGAATGCTGGAGTGAGTAGCCTTCCCCTTCTCGAGGGAATCTTCCCAACCCAGGGATCAGATGGAACCCAGGTCTCCCACTTTGCAGGTGGATACATTTGTTTGTGAAAATAATGTGTGTCAAACATTTGTGTGAAAATACATTTGTTTATTTACTCTCCTGTTGATAAATATTTGTTTATTCATCTCCTATTGATGAATGTGATTCACTCTCCTATTGATGAACATGGAGATTGTTTGCACTTTGGGCTATTATGAATAAAGTTGATATGAACATTCTTAGACACATGTTTTGGATCTCTATGTTTTAATTTCTCTAGGGTAAATACCTAGGACTGTAATTGCTAGGCCATATGATAAGTCTATGTTTAACATTATTAAAGCATTGCCTGGTTTCAAAAATAGTCATAATTTTTTTACTTCTGCCATTAGTGTATGAGAGTTCCAGGCGCTCCCCCTCTTTGCCAGTAAATATCAACATTTTATCGAGTCTACTTTATTATTATTATTTTCTCTCTGTCTTTCTCTATATATCTCATCCCCACTCTTTCAGAGAAAGTTGCAGATATGACACCACTTTACCCCTAATGTTTTGAAGTGTGTTTCTTAAAAAAACTTTTATATGACCACAGTACTATTATTAAAGTCAGGAAATTAATATTGATACAATACTGTTATCTAACTTAGAGATTTTATTCAGAATTCACCAACTTTGCCCATAAGGGCCTATTTTGCAAAAGAAAATCTGATATTATGTGTCATTTAATTATAATAGCCTTTTGATTCTTAAAAGAGTGATTTGTATTAGTTTTTACATTAGAAGCAAATGGCCCTGTGATCTTAATCTCTTTTTAGGCATTATGATCTCCATTTTTATCTTTATTTTTATTTATTTATTTAATCTTTATTTTTAATAAGTTAACTAATTAATTACATAAAGCAATACATTCACATGGCTCAAAATTTTAAAAGCATGAAGTATTCAAAGGGAAAAATCTTTTTTCTACTCTACTCTCAGGTTCCCAATTTGGAGACTCCCCAAATAGAAATTTGTAATCGACCCCTAATTGACTATGTATACTTTTTTTTTTAACACAAATCTGCTGACTATTGTTTGCCAAACACTTGAGATGGAGGAATTCATTTTCTTTTAAAGCAATGAGGTAATCTGGCAATGATGAGAAAAAGGATTGCTGTAAAGCTACTTCCTCTTTCAAATTAAATTGATCTTAGTCAGATTAAGAAGCTACTTACTACTACCTGTCTCCTTACTTCTCTATCTCCCCCTGCAGGGGACTGTGTCACCAGGACCTAATGCTGAAGCTTGTCACAGGTGAGGGACTTTGTGCAGAGGAAAGAAATAAAAAACTTGATCCACCCAGATGGCTCAAGAAATCCAGATCATCTCTGCCTTTCTCCTCTTGTTCTTATGTTACTTGGGAGACAGATTCTAGAGGACAGAACTACACAAGGACCGTGTCTAATTTCTGGAGGAAGACCTTCTTTAAGACTCTGGGCTAGGACCCTCTCGGGTCAGTGACAGTGATTCAGGCAAGATTTGCCTTATATTCTGAGAATGGTAACGTGGAAATGGTAAAATAGTCAAGTGTCACAGGCACTGGCAGTGAAGACCCAGGTGTGCAGATGAGTCTTGTCACTTGCCCCTGGGTATGGCTGTTATATTTTCCAAATACAACATATAACCTGAAAGAAACTTTCCCAAATAAGTGAATTTATTTATATTAAAATTTCCAGTAGGATAACCATAATATATAGCTATTTGCAGGTTGTTAATTCATTATTGGAAATCTTCTTACTCTCTTATGACCTACTTGCATTTAAAAAAAAATGGCTCTACTAGTTTTTTCTTTTTTTCTTTTTTTAAAGATTATAGTGTAGAAAATTTCACACACAAAAAATAGAACACAAATCTCCATATTCTCTTATCCTCCAGCTCCAAGTTTTCAGCTCAAGGACAAGCTTTTTCTATTTCTGCTCGACCCACCTCACCCCCCAACCCTTCATACAGATGGTTGAAGCAAATCCTAAACCAAAGCAAAGCAAATCATCTTATACCATCATTTCATCCATAAATGTTTCAGCATGTTTTCTTAAAAGGCAGTGAGTCTTTTAAAAAAATAATTTAAATTCCTTTATCATTATCCACGATTCCTTAATATTATCAAAGATCTAGTGTTCATATTTCCTTGATTGCCATAATATATAATTGAGCTTCTTTGTTTAAATCAGGGTTCTTGGCTGATGTATCACTTAAGATTCTCTGATCTTTATCTTCCTACTCAGTCTCTCTTTTGAGGAGGGTATTTATATTGAAATATAGTTGATTTACTCCCCTGGTGGTTCAGCAGTAAAGAATCTGCCTACAATGCAGGAGACACGGGAGGCTTGGGTTCAATCCCTGGGTCGGGAAGATCCCCTGGAGGAGGGCAGGGCAACCCACTCCAGTATTCTTGCCTGGAGAGTCCCATGGAAAGAAGAGCTGGTGTTCTGTAGTCCATAGGGTGGCAAAGAGTCAGACGCGATGGAAGAGACTGAGTATGCATGAGCACATAGCCGATTTATAATGTTACATTTGTTTCAGTTATACAATACAGTGAATCAGTATTTTTACAGATTATACTCCATTTTATTATGAAATAATGACTATTTTTTCTGTGCTGTACAATACATCCTTGGGGTTTATTTACTTCATACATAGTAGTTTTTTAATTTCAATTTTTTAAATTCTGAAAGTATGATAACACATTTACAGGAGACTTGGAAAATACACTGTATATTACAATTATTTTTTAAGGAGATAAATTAAGATTTTTAGTTGGAGTTTTAGTATCAAACTCTCAAAAATTAATAGAATGAATATGTAGAGAAATAGAATGATATACTAGACCTGAAAAACACTATGAACCAATTCAATATAATTAAGATTTATACAATTTTTACACAACAGTAGGACACAAATTCTATTCAAGTTCCCATAGACTGTAAATTGGGAGACTCTAGAACTTATCCAAGGACATAAAACAACGTGCAAAAATTTCATGGTCTTAAAGGTATTGAAATCACACAGGGTCTGTTCTCTTATCACAGTGGAATTACGTTAGAAACCAACATAAAAAGATATTTGAAAATAACCCACATCTTTTCAAGTGCAATGTGACATTTACTAAGAGAGTTACTCAGTCTCTCTCTATTTTCTTGATAAAGGATATAAATCGGAAAATATTTCTTAAAGTTAACCTTTACTGTAGGTAAGCTGCAGTTGCAGGTATGGTGCAAATTCAAACTGAAATAGTATTTAAAAGCATCCATTGGCAGAGTTCTCTAATTTACCACGGCAGATTTGAACTATAATAACTGAATAAGGTAAATCTATTACTTTGCAGACAAAGTATAAATATGTATGTTACACCAGATTACATTAAAATGTCTGTTAGTTTATTTTTCATTACCATTCCTGCTGTCAGTTCCACTTTCTCATTCACCTTAGTTATAGCTTACTACTTAAAGTATTGAGTGGTCAAAGTTCAAACTTTAGGAGGAATGAAATGGCATTTCTTGGTCTTAAATTCTAATTATGCACCACAGGCTGAATTGTAGCTCTTTTCTCTCAAAATGAGTAGGTTTTCTGTTGATAAATTGGCATCTGTATTAGGGTGCAACCTTAGGGTAACTGACTGCTTACTTTTTAAGTTTTGTTAAACGCATATAGTGTGTTTGTATTTGCTGCATAATTGAGAAGTTTCATTTTTGCCCAAGTATTTTTTATTTTAAAGCTTTTTAGGAATTTGAAATCTTTCATCTTTGGAAAGAAATCTCAAGTTAATATTAAATCTTATTTTCAGTGGTTGAGTACTCAGATCCTGACTGAGGTGGTTTATTTGTAATACACTCTTTCTATCCTTAGGATCCTTAATTTAAAGTATAGTGTATTTAATATTTTTAAAACACACAGTGTTTTAAAATACAATGTAATGTTAACTTTTTAATTAACTTCAGTTTTTGGAGTCCTGTATTATTAACTTTAGGTCAGTAGTATAATTTTATACACTATAGAGATTTTGTTGTGTCCTAGCTTTGTATTTTAATGCTTGCTGCGTTCAGTGTAAATCTTTCCTTATTGTTTTGTTTTTACCATGAAGATCAGAATTTGTGAGAAAGAGTTAGATGCAAAGGTTAATTGAGCACCTATAAATTTGGCTGTTTAATTAAAATTCAGTTCCTCAGTAAACAGTAGTCACATTTTAGATGCTTAGTAGCTTCAGGTGGCAGTGGCTACTGTATTGGACAGCACAAATACAAGAACAAAATGGCTCTGTCACTGCAGAAAGGTCTTTTGAATAGTGCTGCTTTGCAGTGAGTTAGGTTCTGTCTAGACTCTGGGAATACAGAGATAAACATGACTGACAAGGCAAACACTTAGCTCCTGGTGGGGTTGAGAGATGGCAAACAAATAGCTGATGTCCATCATGTCATCATTAGGAAGAAAGATGAAAGTGGGTAAGAGAGAAGATGTAATGAAACAGTGTGCGGGGAGGTACCTGTTAACTAGGTGGTCAGGAAATGCCTTCTTAATATTTGCATGTCAGTGAATGAAGAGAAGGAGCAAGTCTTGTGAAGACCTGTAGGAAGACCCTTCTAGGCACAGGGAACAGCAAGTGCAAAACCCTGAAGTGAGAACAGATTGGACATACTTGAGGAATGGCAGCAAGGCATGTGCAAGTGAGGTCCTGGGAGAATGGTGGGTGATGAGGGGGGACATGACAGACAGTAGCCACATCATGTGGTACCTTGTGGTCTGTGGTAAAGACTTAGAATTTTAACCTGAGTGTGGTGAAAAGACATTGGAGGGTTTTGAGCAGAGGAGTGGCATGATCTAAATTATGTTTATTTAACTTTAATATGCCAGATTTACAAATAAAACAGTTAAAAACCCCCATGCCCTCATTCTCCAACTCTAGCAAAATGGGCCCAACTGAGATCATTGATCCCATGGATGACCTGTCCTTCCTTTATATATATTATCTCCTTTATCCTTCCCTGTAATATTGTGAAGTAGGATTTGTGTTTTAAAAGATCACCCTGGCTGCCGTGTAGAGAGTTAAGTTTAGGGGGGCAAGAGGAAAAGCATGAGGGCCTTTGGGAGCCTGAGACAGCAGTCTTAAGTGAGAGGTGATGGTGGCTTGGAGTCGAACGGCAGGTGGTGGTTGAAGTGATGAGAAGCAGCCAGATTCTGGTGAAACCAGCAGGAATGCTGGTGTATGTAGTTAAGGAAAGAGGAGCAGGGGTGATGCCTGTACTGTGGTCCAGATGATGATGTGACTGCCCATAGGAGAGTTCAGTTTATTCATGTTAAGTTTAAGATACCTAGTAGAAGTCCAGAGGTTGTCAAGGACACATTTTTAGGTTAAGAAAAAGAGGAAAACCCAGTGAAGGTAACTAAGGAGATATGCTGCAATAGCTAGCTGTTGATTTATGGTCTGAGTTTGGCCTCCAGGTTTGCTAGAGCTGGAGCTAGCTATTGTAGTGTCTCATGTCCCATATCCCAAGCAACCCCTCAGCCACTGGCAGACTGGAATGATTGGTCCTCTGGATAGTAGGGAATCAGTGTTTCAGGTAGGAGAACATGATACATTGAAGAATACTGCTGAAGAATTTAGACAAACACATTGATTTGTGAAGGTATTAAATGTCTTTAATGAGCAATAGAATTTCTAGAGAATATAGTTACTCTTAAATGGAACACTAAGTAGAAGATTTTCTTGTATACTTTATAAATATTGCATTAGTAGTTCAAAATCAGAATTTTATTAAATTTTACTTTCTCCCTTTTTTTCTCATTTTCAGTAGATGAAATGCATGTAAAAATGAAAGCACCAAAAAGAACTGTGGGTGAAAGTTGGATGGCCTAACAGTTTATTCAGATTTTAAGATTTATTTACATATTATATCATTAGCAAAAGGTGTGTTATAAGGGTAAATTTGTAAGTGAATATTGACAAGTTGTTAAGTTTCTGCTTAAAGTCTTATTTGCTATTTTAAGTTATTGTTTCTTACAGATTTTCTAATCTGTGCTTATTTTACTAGGAGTCATGGCTTTGAAAGAATTACCTTACTGATTTCAAACACCATTTTAGGAGTAATTTTCCATATGCCTTAAAAGAAATAACCAAGCAAAAAAAGGAAAGGGACAAATAAAAGATATTGCCATTCTCATCCACTGTTTAACCTGACATTTTCAGAAAACAGTCTCACACTGAACTTTGTACACTGCAAGTAGTTGTTATCTAGACTGTGACGTAAAGATAAAAGCTGTAGTATCTGATCTTAAACAAGTCACTTTAAGCCCTGGACTTCCAATTTTACTTAGTTTTTATTTTTATTTTTAATCTCTGAAGTGAATGTTTTGTGCTAAATGAGTGTCAGTTATCAAATTGTATAGATAAGAATTTAATAAAAATTTGCTTAGAGTGGATAGTTTGTTTGTGAGAGGCACTGTGTAATTACTGAATCTTTGAGAGCATAACATCACTAGTTTCTGCTCTCATTTATATACACAAGGAAGCGTAATGTAACTGTTATCAGTATCCTGATGGAAGAGGGATAATTGAAGAAAAGCAGTTCTCTTTTTTAAAATAAGTGAAAAGAACAAATTATGGATGAAGTTTCACTGGAAAAGTGTAAGCCTGGAAGTTATTTGAAATGTTTACCTGAAGTAAGAGCAGATAAACGTAAAAACAAATTACCAAATAAAACTTGACAAGCAGATACAGATACTCAAGGTGCAATTCCCCAAATGAGCAAACGCTTGAACAGATTTTAAAGTCTTTGTCAGAAGGTTCTTAAACTTATCAAAAGGAAGAAACTACTTGGAGAATCAGTGAGGCTCTTTGGGCAGAGTTCAGAGGATATGCTCAGAAGTGATAAGTATGTTGTAGGCAGAGAAACTTCATTCACTGAAGTTTTTTGGTCTCTCACTGTAAGTAAAGTATTATGACAGATAATTAGATGCCCTAAGGTATATTCTTTGATCTCTTAAGTGATTCATAAATTGCAAAAATCAATACAAAATCTTAAAATTGATAAAAATGTGTGTCAGACTCTAGTCATGAGATGGAAATCATACCAGTGATTTTCACAGAGAATTTAATACAACCGGTTGTTAACTAGGCATTTCCACTTAATAGTGGAAAGACAAAAGGGAACAGCAAGGTCTTGTCAGAAGCCACCACTGCCTCCTGACCGGAGAGCAAAAAGAAGAGGGCAAGTGGCTGGAAAGAAAGGCTGCAGCCCAAACTCAGGCCTCGAGGAAGGGGTTTGCACTCAGCTGGGACTAATGTCTTTGGGGTCAGGAGAGGGGCCCAGTGGGGTAAGGGTACAGGGCTCAGCGAAGAGGGTTCTGCTGGCTGGCGCTGGTGTTCTAGGGGCACGGTGATACTGGTTCTGTGTCAGGAAGATACAGACTGGAACCAACTCTGGCTGCTAGAATGAACTGCTGCTGGCCTGAAGAGTGGTTGGGTTGCACTGGTGGCAAAAGGAAGCAAAAAATAGGACTAGGAAGCAAACAGAAAGTGCCGCATTTTCCTCCTCCAGCTTTCTGGTCTCAAGTACCCCTTGACTTCCAGGTGGCTCAGTGGTGGAGAGCCCTCCTGCCAGTGCAGGGACAGATTTCAATCCCTGGGTTGGTAAGATCTGCTGGAGAAGGAAATGACTACCCATTCCAGTATTCTTGCCTAGAATATCCCATGGAAAGAGGAGCCTGGCGGGCTGTAGTCCACGGGGTTGCTGAAGAGTCTGACACAGCTTAGTGACTAAACAATAACAAGCACTTTATTGGCAGAGCCTAACAAGAAGCAAACTGTAAAGGAGAAAATGTGACTCACCCCCAGGATCACAAAGTAAGAGCGTGGAAGCGTAGTTTTAAGGCTGAGAAACAAAAGCTCAATAACTTGCAGGAAGAAAAATGAATCTACATCTTTCACACAAGGCATATTTAAGTGTCATTAGAACTTTATAGTCAAGAAATGCTATAGGAATTAATAGGAGAAGACAGATCCTTGTTAGGATAAACAGACAAGGCAGTGTTGGAGAGTAGTGTTTTAATGTGAATGTGATTTTAGCAGGCAGAAGTGAAGTGAGGGATGATTGCAGTAATGGAAGGAGATATTATAGGGTATGAGAAAGCTATAAAATTGCATAATGGAGGACATGGGACAGACCTGGATCAAATTGGTTTCTACTGATGACTAACTTTAATGCTGAAAGTCATTTTTTTGTCTCTGACTCTCATTTCTCTTTCATCCTTGATCCTTTAGGCATTGAAGACTATTATTGGTTGGATCAAAACCATGTTTTAGGACCATTAATTTAGAGTTTCTGGAGTTGGAGGTGACAGAGAATCAAATATGGAGATACTTTCTTGAGCAAGTAAGTTGTTACTTGCTCCAGATACAGTTTTCTTATTAACACAGAAGTTTTTAATCAGGTCCATGGATAAGGTTGAGAATATCCTTCAATGCGTGAATATAATTACATGTGATTTTTATGTTGTCAAGGAAGAGGTTTCAGGTGTAATTTTCATCAAAATGAGATTAAATAAAAGGATGTTTGGAATTTGGTAGACCATTAAATGTAAGTAAACTACTCAAGAGCATATGGGTGTACTGTCATTATTCACTTTATTGGGCACTTAATATGTTGAAGGCACTTAGGAAAAAGAATGTAGGGTAATAAAAGTATATCAGTATAGTAGGGAGCTGGTCCTGCTCTTTCATGGGGGGCATAGGTCCTAGGGAGGGCTGCCTGCCTAGGTAGTGATTTGTGCTAAGATATAGAAGGTGAAAAAGGAGTTAACGATGAAGACACTGAGGTGGTGAAATTGTGGCATTTTTAACAAAAGTGGATTGACAGTATTACCATAAATTTCCCTAGTGATTTGTTTTGAGGGTCCGCAGGCTGCTCTTGAACTTCCATAAGGAAGCGTGTTGAATATTTCTCAGATAGCCTTTGGAGGCTATCTATTAAATTCACAGATTCAAGTTAGAGGAGCCAATGTGGCCTAAGCTGGTGGTCTTCAATTTTGACCTGATGTCTAGATTTTTTTTAATCTTGGGTTGAACTGTGGAGTTACAAAAGATATTATTTTCATTGTGGTAAGATGTCCATAGCATAAAAATTAGCATTTTAACCATTTTTAAAGTGTACTGATTGGTGGCATTAAGTACATTTCACATTTTTCATGTTACCAGTCTGAAACTCGGTACACATTAAATAACAGCTTCCTATGCTCTTCTCCCTCCAGGTACTGGGAACCGCTATTGCATTTTTCCCCTTTATTAATTTGACTGTTCTGGTACCATGTATCAGTAGAAACTGAAAACACTGTTTTATGTCTGGCTTAACTTCACTTAGCATGATATCTTTAAGGTTTATTCATGTTGTGGCACTACTAGCATTTCATTCCTTTTTTTTTTTTTTAAATGGAGTTCATTTTTTAGAGCAATTTTAGATTCGTATTAAAATTGAACAGAAAGTACGGAGTCCTCATACACTACTCCTACCCCCATGGATGCACAGCCTCCCTCACGTCAGCGTCCCACACCAGAGTTGTGTATCTGTTGTAAAATACAAACCTCAGTGATACATCATTTACACTGGAGTCCTTGGTTTATGTGAGGGGTCACTCTTCTTGTTGTACAGTCTGAGTTTTGTGTAAAGACATAGTGTCATACGTGGTATTTTCACTGATCCAGAAGCAAGTTGCCCTCCAAATACACATTCTGCATCTATGGATTCAGAAAGCCACAATCCATACACATGATACACCATCTGCAGTTGGTTGAATATGTGGAGGCAGAACGGTATGGAGGGTTAACAGTATTCTTCACCACTATGCATTCACAGTTTAAAAGAACATGCCAGTTTCACTTAAAATTGTTCTTAATTAAGTAAAAAATTACTAATCTTATTAAGTCACAATCCTTGAAAACACGTAATTTTAATATTCTGTGTGGTGAAATGGAAAGTGTGCCTGAAGTATTTTGGCTGCATGCCAAAGAATGATGGTTGTCTCGAGGAAATGCACTTGTCATTCTGTTTGTATTTTCTGCAATGGACATGATTTTAATTTAAATGACTAACTATGCTTATTCAGACTTGGGTATTTGTAGATATTTTCTCAGAAATGAAAAAAATAAGCCTATCAGTTTCAGGAAAATAGTGTCTGTGCTAGAGATAAAATTTGAACTTTCAAGCAAAAATTAATATTTTTGGAGAACTTGTATCCACCATCTGAGTTTTATCTGTATATTCTATTTTTTTGCTCTTCATTTTTTTCATCTCTCTTCATTAGGCTTATTTAGAAGGTGCTAGAGGATTTACACACACACACACAAATACATACATACATATATATATATATATATATATATATATATATATATATATATATATATATATAATATAAAATGAAGGAGAATATATGTATTCTCCTTTATTTCCAAGGACTGTTTTAACAGAGCACAGTGCTTGAGCTTGGCAGTTTTCTTGTTTGAGCGTACTGACCGTACTGACTGCAACGCTTCGCTCTGTTGGTTCCCACTGCTGTTAGGAAGTCAGCTATGAGTCTGAACTGTTGCTACTTTATAAAAGTTACTTCCCTCCCCACCCCCCCCACCTCCCCCATAAGACTTTGCTCCTTGTCTTTTATTTTCTGCTGTTTGACAATGATGTATCCAGGTGTGGTTTTCTTTTTTATTGATTTTCCTTGGAATTCAGTGAGCTTCTTAAATCTGAGATCTTGAGTGAAGTGTTTAAACACATCTGAAAAATTCTCATCTTTAAAATATTAATGCCATTTTTCTCCTTCCCTTTAAAGACTAATTGATTGTATATAAGACCCACTTACTGAATTTTTTGTTTCTCTTTGTCTCATTCAAACATACATTTGTTGAATTTGTTTTATTTTTATTTTTCAGTTCTAGAGTTTCTGTCCAGTTATTCCAGCACTGTTTGCAGAAAAAGACTCTTGTTTCTCTTTTGGATTGCTTCGGCTCCTTTGTCTGAAATCATCAGTTGACTGTACTTGTAGGCCTGTCTTGGGGCTCTTCCACTGACCTATGTTTGTCTGTTCGTTCACCAGTTCTGTGCTGTCTTGATTACTGTAGTACAGTAAGCCTTGAAATCGAGTGGTGTGAGTCCTTCAACATTGTTCCGCTTTGGTCTTGTGTTGGGTAGTCTAGTGTTTGCCTTTGTGTGTAAACTTCAGAAATCATTTTGTTGATAACTATAAAGTAACTGGCTGGGGTTTTGATTGGAATTGTGTTGAATCTATAGATCTAGTTGGGAAAAATTGTTGCGTTAACTACTGAGATGATGTATAACTGGGATTGTTTTATGTAAGAGCTCTTTTTACTTCCAGTTCACCGTTACTCTGGCAGGGAGCCCTTACAGGTTCAGCTTGAAGTAGGGATAATATACCAGAGTCCCCATGTTTGTCTGGCTCTGGAGTTTGACTTTTCCCTGTGAGGCCTCTGAAAGGTTAGTTCCGTTTTCCAGGCTTTTCGTTGGAATTGGGTATTTGGTTCCACAGCCCTTGGAACCTGAGTACTGTGATCTTGCTTTATTTTGGGGACCCAGCAATTGTTCATCACCTTGTTACCTCTTGAATGCTTTTGAGTTGTTAAAAACTATTTCATCCAGCTTTTAAAGTTATTTTCAGGATGGGAATCAGTTCTAATTTCCTCCTCTATCATTGCTGAAAATGAGTTTCCCCAGTTTCCTGTCTCCCTCATAGAATTGGTGGTCAGTGTATTTAGACTTTAAAATTTTGTGTAAATTCTTGGAGGAGCGGGATGAATTCTCCCAACTTTTGAATGTCTGTTGACACCTTCCAGACAGTAATAGGTAAGTAGATCTTCAAAAGCTCTACCTGTGGTGAATAAATGATGCAGTTGAGTTTTTGTGTGGTCTGGTTAGTATAAAATGTGCCTTGGTTTTGGGCACTGAACAGTTGGGCAAAGAACCTACCAGTAGTTTTGGGTTTGTAGTATAGATTGCTACTCATCTGTCCCAGTTTTCATTCATTCTCTCTCCGTGATAGAATTCCCAGTTTTTTGCTGGGCTGTGCTGTGCTTACTCACTCACTCAGCCAGGTCCCGACTCTCTGCGACACCATGACTGTAGGCCACCAGGCTCCTCTGTCTATGGGGATTCTCCAGGCAAGAATACTGGAGTGAGTTGCCATGCCCTTCTCCAGGGGATCTTCCCAACCCAGGGATGGAACCCAGGGCTCTCACAATGCGGCCATATTCTTTACCAACTGAGGCACCAGGGAAACCCAAGAATACTGAAGTGGGTGGCCTACCCCTTCTCCAGAGGATCTTTCCAACCCAGGAATCGAACTGGGGTCTCCAGCATTGCAGGCGGATTCTTTACCAGCTCAGCTAAAAGCTCACATACATGTATGCATTTAAGCAGACTTCAAATCCAGCTAACTTTTATTCTTGCTATACATCCCCCTTTCTCCTAGTCTGTACCAGCATTGTTTCTTGAGCTTGTCACGTCTTGCCTGTATTGCTCAAGTAGACATACAACTACTTCTTTGTTTAGAGTCTTGTAACTGATATTTTCTTTTTCATCAGCAGAAATGAAAGAACTTTTCAACTATGTTACTCCTGTGCTTGCAGAATTGATTTTAGTGTCCTTAGTTTTCAACTCTTTGTGATCTGGTCCCATTTGTCATTCCTAACCCTACATTTGATACCCTAATAACACCAAATATTAAAAATTTCCCTCCCCTTGTATTTGTGGTTCCTTAAGACTGTGTCCTTTCTCATGCCTAATCCAGGGTTAACTTTCTTTTAAAATAAATTAGTTTCAGGTATTTTTTTAGTTTAATCAACTTTACATGTTTCTGAACATGAGAATAAATAGGCTCTGCTGTTGAATGCAGTGTAGCCTGAAATCTACACTGTGTTTATATAGTGTTTATATATCTAGTGGATTTTATCCTAAGTTGCAAATTTTGTTTTTCTTAAGATAATCTGTTAGAAAAAGTGATTGTAATATGTGAGTCATAATATTAAATTGTTTCAGAATTGGGCTTATCTAGACCAGTCTCCTGTTTCACATATAAGGAAATTGTGGCCAGGAGAAATTAGTGATTCTGTCAAGTCAAAATTAGTTAGAAGCAGAATCAAGGTCTGTCGTGAGTTTCATCCTAATATAAATATCTGCTTAATGAAAATCTTCAAGTGTGTTGAATTTTTCAAGTGTTCTTATCCCTGTAGTACATCTAGGATTACCACACCATGTTTCAAGGGCCTGTAGTTCTTGTGTGAATAGCAACTTGGGTAATGAACTGAGCAGTATGCATTCTTAATTTATGCCTTAACAACTCTGATTCTGTAATGAATGGTTTGCTTACAGTCGCTTTAATATACTTACCTTCTTGACAGTTCATTCTGGGAGGAATAGTTAAGTGTTTAAGTGAAACAGGCATGGTAGATACAACACTTAACAGTTATGTGTGTCTTTGTTTTTAGCATCAAGCATTGCACGATTCTCTCGAATAATGTAGATCACCTTTTACTGAATTTAACACTGTCTGATATCATGGTCTCCCTGGCAAATGCCTCAACTTTGCAGAAGGATTCCAGTTGGATAGAAAGGATAAGGAAATTTGTAACAGAAACCCTTGAAGATGGGTCTAGGCTAAACAGTAAGCAGCTGAACAGATTGCTTGGTGTCTCCTGGAGGTTAATGCAGATGCAGTCAGACAGAGGTGGGTGTCAATGCTCTGTCCTTACTTAAGAGAGGGGCTCTTACGCATACTGTTAATGTTGAGCATCTAATTTTGAGTTCATACCTGTCAAACATTTCATAGTCATTTACGTTCGAGCCATAAAAGGTAGCCAGCATAATCATGAAGGAATGTCTGCTTGAACCCTGATGGCTGAGAACACCCCCTTTTCGGTGGGTAGGTCCACTCTGAAGCTGATGGGTAGGTTTTCTACTAGATTACATAGTTGGAGTGAAAGAAGGTAAGTTTTATTAATAGGAAATGACATTGAGCCTAAGGATAAAGAAATACTTTTCTGATCTAGTTTGACTAGAAATTGGTGGATCCTTACCTCTTTACCTTTCTTGTAACTTGAAGTTATGTTGCATTAAGTCAGTTTTTAGTGTGACTTACTAATTCTTTTCATTCAAGCAGAACTTTGCTGTTTGGTTCCTGGCTTATCCACCTTTCTAGTATTGTGGTATTTGTTGTCCTTTCCTAGGTTTGTTGTCTCTTAGGAAAATTTGTACTGTAATCTCCGATTGGTTTGACTTTTTTATTAGGCCATTGATGTAGGATTTTGATGGTAGTCATCAGTTTGTGGCTAAAATCTGCTTCCTCATAGGAACAAGGTGCTTCTGTGCTTTTTAGAAGAATTATGGTGCTGGTGAAGAAACATTTTGACTCACATGCAGCTGTTTTCTCTTGTTTCTTAGAGGCTACAGAGTCTCTCATAAAGGCAGTTTATACATTGTATCAGCAGAGAGGCCTTCTCCTTCCAGTTCCGACTTTGTTACTGAAGTTTTTCAGTAAAAGCTATCAAAAAGAAGAACTGAGATCTTACAGAATCCGGTACAGTTCCTTTGTTATTTTGCTTTTCTTTTTCTTACCAGGTTACTTTGTAATCTGTATGAATAAGATGATAGGGTGATTAAATCTTTGGAGAAAATCTTCTTTTTATCCTTTTTGGTTTTATTATTTTTTTTTTTTAAATAAAAAGGCATACATAATAGTTTCAGTAACCTTTATACACATAACTGAGAAGGTAAAAGTCTCTTTGAGCATATATTTCCACTTGTCTGCTTAACAGCTAAAGGACAATTATTGGAACCACCTGTAGCAGCCTCAGAATTTTGTTTTGCTTCCCATAAAAATTATGGAGGTTTAACCTCCGGCCCTTAGTGACATATTGGGACACATGGTATAAGAATGAGGGCAGTAGAAGAGGAGAGGTGTACAATAGGTGAAAGAGATTAAAAGGTGCAAACTGAGTTATAAAGTAAATAAGTCATGGGGATATAATATACAGCATAAAGAATATGACCAGTAACTTTTATTAGGACAGGTGGTTACTAGACGTATGGTGACCATTTGCAATGTGTACAGATGTCAGACTATTATGTGATACATACCTGAAACTAACATAATACTGGGTGTCAAAAATGTTTCAATAAATTTTTAAATGGCGGTATCTTAAAGAGCAAAAGTGTCCAGCTTGGTTTGGTGCTGTCTGGTGATGCAGACAACACGAAGAGTAGAACTCAGGAATCAGTCTTAGATGTGGTGAGTTTGAGGTTTACTTGGGATAGTCTGGAAGAGATGTTTGGGTGAAAGATAACGGGATTTGTGGTACCTCAGCATACATAGGTAGTTGTTAGAACATATTCAAGTCTTTACTGTGAGTCAGGTGCTTTTCTTAATTTTTCAGTAATTCTCATACTTTTATGTAGGTACTGTTGGTTTCTGCCTTATAGAAGGAAGCTTAGGTTAAATAAGTTGGTGAGTGTCATGCTGTTAAAGGGCAGCCAGACTGAGACTTAAGTTCAAGTCTGGTAGACTCCAAAGGTTGTGTGTAAATCACTGAACTCTTGGGGGACAGCAAAAGTGATTGCCGTGTCCAAGATGAGACATTAGAGAGTGAGCAAGTATGTGCAAGAATGGAAAGAACCCAAGTTTGAAGCCACTTAATGTGGGGGCACCCTATACTGAATGCATAAATGACTTCATATAGTAAAACGGTCATTACAAATTAGTGTAAATAGTTCACAAGCTAAGTAGAGCCTGTGTCCTTTAAGATAAAATTACAATGTACATAGTGCCCCAAACTACATAAACTTTTAAAATACAGTGGGTAAAACCTTAGAGAATACTATAGATGAATATAGTATGCCAGTCATCTTATAGGCTCTCAAATGTTTAAATAAATGTGGTGTATTTCCCTTTTCTTTGATGGCCTTAGATACCGTAGTAAAGTGTTATCACGTTGGTTGGCTGGTTTACCACTGCAGCTTGCACATCTCGGCTCCCGAAATCCTGAGCTTTCAACACAGTTTGTTGACATTATCCATACTGCTGCAGCCCGAGCAAATAAAGAGCTACTCAAAAGTTTACAAGTTACTGCTCTCCGAATCTATGGTAAGAGTGTTGTTTACCTGTGTATGTAATAATCGGTCTACCCCGACTTAAGAACAATGTTTCAAAGGGGAGATCTTTAGGTTTTACTTTTCCTTCAAATTATACATTAATTGTACCATGGTAAAATGAATAAAATATCAAACAGTAAATTCATTTTCAATAGTATTACTTAATACAATAGTTTAAGAAAACTAAAGGTTGTAGATGTCTCTTCAGATCTTAAATTATCTTTTAAGCCACGAAATTCACAAATTCAAAACTGATCAGGTATTTTTATAGAATTCTTTTGAAACTTTGATGGCAAATTTTACTTATTTAATCGTTATTGAGATCTTGTACGGCTTTCATATATTAACGTTTCACTCACCCCTGAAACCTTTTCATTCTTTTAGCAAAAATATCAATAAAAATATACATATATGCATATGTATAATTAGTATTTATTATTAGGACACAGTTTATATACCATAAAATTGGCCATTTTACACTGTGCAATTCATTAATTTTTATCATATTCCCAAGATTGTGCGATAGTCACTATTATCTTATTCCAGAATATTTTTATCACCTCAAAAAGAAACTCTACCATTAGTAGTCCATCCCTATTTCCTCATTTCTTCCTACCTCAGCTCCTGACAACCACTGCTCACCATTTCTGTCTCTCTGTATTTGCCTGTTTTCATCATTTCTCACAGATGACATTGTGTGATGTGGATCTTCTCAGTATGGCTTCCGTCACTTGGCATACTGTTCTTAGGATTTACGAGCATATACGAGTACTGTATTTCTTTTTAATGCTGAGTAACATTCCACTGTTGAATATACACCACTTTATATTTACCCATTTATTAAATGACAAACGTTGGTTTGTGTCTACCTTTTGTGTGTGGTATTTAAAAATCTGTATTTTTCAGTATTGCTTATATATAGGAGTGTGTGTGTATACTCAGATAAGTCTTTGGTTTTAAATTCAGTTCAGTTTAGTTGCTCAGTCGTGTCCAACTCTTTGCAACCACATGAACTGCAGCATGCCAGACCTCCCTGTCCATCACCAACTCCTGGAGCCCAACTAAACCCATGTCCATGAAGTCGGTGATGCCATCCAAGCATCTCATCCTCTGTTGTCCCCTTCTGCTCCTGCCTTCAATCTTTCCCAGCATCGGGATCTTTTCCAACGAGTCAACTCTTTGCATCAGGTGGCCAAAGTATTGGAGTTTCAGCTTCAGCATCAGTCCTTCCAATGAACACCCAGGACTGATCTCCTTTAGGGTGGACAGGTTGGATCTCCTTGCAGTCCAAGGGACTCTTAAGAGTCTTCTCCAACACCACAGTTCAAAAGCATCAATTGTTCTGTGTTCAGCTTTCTTCACAGTCTAACTCTCACATCCATACATGACCACTGGAAAAACCATAGCCTTGACTAGACAGACCTTTGTTGACAAAGTAATGTCTCTGCTTTTTAATATGCTATCTGAGTTGGTCCTAACTTTCCTTCCCAAGGAGTAAGCATCTTTTAATTTCATGGCTGCAGTCACCATCTGCAGTGACTTTGGAGCCCAGAAAAATAAAGTCAGCCACTGTTTCCACTGTTTCCCCATCTATTAGCCATGAAGTGATGGGGCCGGATTAGGTTGATATTATAATTGTCCCTGTTTGGCAAAAGTGCTTGTTTTTGTTTGTTTGTTTGTTTTTTGTTTTTACTGTTTTGCTTTGTTTCTAATACCTTTAACTCCATCAGTTATTATTTCAAATAACACATTTGAATATTATGAAATCGAGTGTTAAATATTATCTTTAAATAATGATTGTATTTAGTCTTACTCTAGGCAGTACCTTAAGCCATACATATATATTATTTTTTCATGTAGTTGATATGTTAGAATTCAACATAGCACAGTGAAAATGGTCAGTCTGCTTTATTAATTCTTGTTTGTATATCTTTTAAAATTTAACTTGTCTTCCTGCCTCACTAGATCCACAAGAAGGCACAGTGGTGGTTCTGTCAGCAGAGTCTCAGCAGCTTTTGGTCCAGCTTGTGTATTTTCTACCCAGTCTGCCTGCTGACTTGCTTTCTCGGTTAAGCTGCTGCTGTATTATGGGAAGACTCAGTGCAAATTTGGCTGCCATGCTTATCGGGATACTGCACATGAGGTAGCATGCTAAAGTGAGCTGTATTTCAAGTGTATAATCTTCTCCCTCACCCTTCCCCTGTCACTGGCAGTTTATGAACTGACTTTTTAAAATGCCGCCCCTCCCTTCATTTGCTCTTAAAACAGCAGTTAAAACTGTTGATGATACTGGGTAAGAGGAAGGTCACTGGGGCAAGACTGTTCCAGGTGGTTTGCCTGGCGGTTTGCATTGTCATGGTTGCAGTCACTAAGTCCATGGGCTGTAGTCCACCAGGCGCCTCTGCCCATGGGATTTTCCAGGCAAGGATACTGGAGTGGGTTGCTGTTTCTTTTTCCAGGGGATCCTCCTGACCCAGGGATTGAACTCTTGTTCTGCTACACCACAGGTGGATTCTTTACCGCTGAACCATCAGGTAGAAACATACAGTGATTTGTGTAGGTGCATTGAAACAAGGGTTAAGATTATCAGAAGTGTGTAGCCATAGTAAGGATTCAGTGACGGATGAGAGTGCTGTGTTTTAAAACTTCTGGTGTTATGAAATTGTAATACAGGTCTTTCTTTTTGGAAGGGAGCTCAGTTCAATGTAGGTGGTGAAATAAAAGCTTGCGGACTCAGACAGGGAATCATTAAAATATCTGTGGGTGGGTGGGTGGGTGTGTGTGTGTGTGGCAAAATATACATAACCTAAAACTTCCCATTTTAACCAGTTTTAGGTATACAGTGAGAATTGTTTGGGGCATTAAGTACATTCACACTGTTGTGCGACTGCTACCACTATTCATCTCCAGCACTGTCATCGTTGCAGACTGAAACTCTGTACTGATTATTTCCCCTTCTCCCAGCCCTTGTTTACCACTATTTTGTCTTCATGATTTTGATATATTCATCTGTTAATGGATACTCGGTTGTTCTGCCTTTTGGCTGTTACAAATAATGCAGCTATAAACATTGGTGTGCAGACACCTGTTTGAATCCTTTTAATTCTTTTGGCTGTATACCCAGAAGTAGAATTGCTGAATCATATGTTAATTTTCTGTTTAATTTTTCAAGGAGCTACTTTCCAGAATGTGACTGTGGTGTTTTACTCTCAAAGGTCTTAAAACTAATAATGTTTCATGTTGCTAGTGTTCAAAGTATCCTTTAAAATGTAATGTTTGTATCAGGCATAGTACTTTCATATTCAGCCATTTGTTACTGATTGTGGCTCAAGGCCAGGGTCTGATACAGTTTTAGGCAGGAGTTGAATCTGGGCTGTAGCTGAAAAATTTAAAAACTAGCTTCTTTGTGGCTTCTTGTGCAGACCCTCTGCCCCAATTAAACAGGAGTGGCTCGCTTTATTAGTAGACTTTCTTTAGCTTTGTTTGCCAGTCTCTTCGTACCAGGATAAGACGTATGTTTGAATGTTGTCGCCCAAATTGTGCTTCATAACTGATAATTACTTTTTCCTTTTAGCAAAAGAGAGCTGTTTGCAATATGTTGTCTATATATGAAACCCCTCTTTGTCTAGTTCAGTACTAAATGCCAGGTCTTTAAGAAATACAATTTAACTTAAGTGGTTTTATGACTGTTAACTTCCAGTAGAGGGCACTCATTTCCCATGATAGAACTTGTGGAGGATCTGTTTTGGCATTCATTTAAAAGTGACTTTTGAACACCTCTTAAAATTAATTCTCTTTAGAACTTGTATTTAGTATCTTTTTTGGCATTAATTACGATTGACTTGTGCTCAATAACTTTGGTCAAGGATTTTTTCACAAGTCTTTTTTTACATTTTTTTGTGGGTTTGTGGTGAGTACTGAGAAAATATTAATTTACAAGTAATGGTAATAGAAGTTTATAATCATCAAAAGCAAGTTGTCATGTAGTTAAAAGTGTACCAAGTTAAACTTTGCCTTTTAGCATTTGCACAGAGTCTTAGTAGACTTCTCTTTCTGTAGATGTATTGTCCCTATTCAAACTAATCTCTTTAAAAATTAAAACAAGATGGGGCCTTTTCAACTTTCCCAGGCCAGTGGTATTATCATTGCATCACTTTTCCTAGATTTAGAATTGAAGAATAATGTTCGGTTATTCTTAAGGAATGATGTTCTTCTAAGGAATACCGTTCCTTAGACATCACCTGGGTTATTTCACGTCTTTGGTTTTCCCCTCCGTCCTTGATGGTGACGGTAAACCAGCTAGCTTTCTCACTGTCTCCCACCTGCACCGTTCACCTGAGGCATCCCACTCCTCAGCTCCGTCTGTGCCAAGGACTGTTGGCAGGCTCCTTTTCCTGAAATATTCCTTCAATAATTTCTGATTCTCATCTGCTATATTAATTGGGCTCTGCGGTCTAGTTCACTCTGGGTGTTAGCGTTCTGACACTGTTGTCTCCAGCAGGGGAAGTTCATCGGAGAGCAGGTCACCACCAGACCATCTCCGTTTGTTCAGTGTGTGAAAAACCCATCACCTTAGAGTTGTTGGTGTTTAGTTTGTCTTAAAAACTGTACTTAGAATTGCTGTTCCTGCCTTTTTCACTATTCACTTAGAGGTTTTTTGAGTTTTTCCTCTCCATCTACCTGTGGTGTTCTGCTGACCGTTACTCTTCTTGCCCTCTCTGCCCCTAGTTCATTTACAGCTGGTTTGGGGAACATGAGACATGCATGTGGAAACGTAGTCTATGCTGTTAGATAAAAATACCAGAGAAGGGAGAAATTACTGAGAAATTCAGCCTGGTTTTGAAGCAGGGTGAATATGTGAGCTGGCCTGCCAGGAGCAGGTCTGGTTTGCTTCTGTTGTCCAAGCATAATTGATATAGTATCCCTTCTAGTCTCAGAACTGTTCTGGTGTGGCCAGTATGTGTGGTCATTGTAGTTTTAAGGACAGAGTGATACATTGCTTGTCTTTTGTCCAAACTAGATTTTTAAATGGATTTGCTACTCTTTTTAGCCACTGGACAGCACAGTGTTCACTGGGTATAAGAGGATATTAGCTTCTTTTCTAATCACCCATTTTGTACTCATTTCCATTGAGCATCTCTGACTTTTTATAACCTCTTAGCTTGTGATATTCTCTCCCATAGCCCTTTAAGCAAAGAGAAGTCCTTTAAGTAGAAGTGATTCAGAAAAATGTTGCCATTATTTTTAACTCCCCAACTTTTAAGAATGTTAATAAATAGAGTTGTTTCAGTGGTTAAAAAAAAAAGTGCTTCTCATTGAATTAGAAACTCCTTATTTTGTCTTGACATTTATTCAGATTTCTATTATAAAAGTTTGTCCCAAAAAAAAAATTTGTCACAAAAAGCTATCCAAAAAGATAGCTTTTTGGATCTGATTATTCTCAGCTTTTTGTTTTTTTGCTGTATTCATGGCTGACATTTGCTGTATTCCTTCTTAGTCTTACCTTGAGGAGAGTTTTTAAAGGTATCACTGGAAACTGATCTCATAGCAGGAACCAGATAATCTTCATTTAATGAGAAGCTGCTTTATGTTTAGCTATTCCCTTAAGTCCACTACCAATACTTTAGCTGCAGTATTGTGACGTAGACGAGTTATAAAGCCTCGCAAAGTATAGGAGTGCATAGTTATTGCAGAGTGGCTTTAAATTGAAGTATTCTTTACCTAGTTAAGATGCTTTGGTTTAGGTAGGAAGCAGGAGCTTGTTTAAACTTAGCTCATTCATATAAACAAGGTAAGACTTTTTTTTTTTTTTTTAATGAAGATGAGGTAGTAAATACATAGCAGCTGAACCTACTACTGAAAAGCAGAACTTCACCTTGGCTCCTTGAAACTGAGTTTTGAGTGGTGTGGAAAAATTTTCCAGTTGTACCATATAAGTGGGCTGGTTATGCTTTTCAAGGAAACTTTACAAAAACATATGTTAGAAATTATATTTTCCATATTACGATACTTGAACCCCCTTACATGTAAAGATGATACATGCTACGGATTTTTGACTGAGCTCTTAAATTATACTTGTATTCCATAAAGAATAGTCATATATTCTGTGCTTTATTCCTGAGTCTTCAATTTGGTCACTTCTAGTACTAGGTCTCCATTGTTTATTGTAGATCATCATTTTCTGGATGGAAGTCTTCAGTGAAAGAATGGAATGGAAGTGATCAGTTAAACATCAGTAATGAGGACTATTTCAGCTTCTTATTTTCAACACTTACAGGTAACTGCCCTGATCCACCAAGTTAAGGAAAGGAAAAGAACCTAGTATGAAAATTCTCCTGAGATTTACTGTCTTACCTGTTTGGGTCTAAGTTTTGGACCTCACTGCATAGCTTAATAAGATGGGGAACAGAATATCCATTTTAAGCATGTTTAACATGTTCGGTGTGTTAGGAAAAACATCACATTTTAATTAGCCATATTTTGCTTTCCATTGATGTCAGAGAAAAATTAGTAAAATGAGTCTTGATGTGTTAGATTAGTAAGTATTATTACTGTTGTTTTAAATGATCATACTGTCTTTGGTAGTTTTGTTTTGTAACTGGATGATAAAGATGACAGTGTTTGAAATTTTCTGAAGACTTAAAATTAAGAGACTTATTGAAATATGTTGTCAGAATCCAAAAAGAGCTTGAAAAGTTCTGATAAGGAGCTGAATGTAGCAAGATAAATATTATATAAAAGAAACAAGTAACAAGTAGACTTGTACATGTTTGTTTGATAGTTTTGGATGTATGCGTTTGAGATGGATGTGAGGGCTTTATGTTTTAATTAGTAGTACCTGTCAAAGGGTTTAGTGGTTTTAGGAAACTCATTAGGAATCAGCCAGGAGTGTGATATGGCTTCCCAACTAGATGATGGCTCTTTAGGGCATGTTCATGGAAGTACAGTGATCTGAAAACATCAAAGCAGGTAGCTAGGGTCAGACCACATTGTGCTCGTATTCTGATCATTCTAAGAGCTGTCTTTCAGGAGGGACTTGGGCAAGTTTTTTGTATAGGTCAGACTAGGTGTAATAGAGGTGGTAAGAGAATCAGAAATCTTATTATATGGAATAGGTAGAAGGAAGTACACAGTAATTGTTGAAGAAATAGACTTAGGGGGGATGGAATAATTTTAAGACACTTGAAAGGCTATTATGTAAGAATACAGAGTTTGGTATATGTATGAAGGAGCATATTGTTTTTCTTGTTCATTTGCTTTTTTAAACCTGACATTAATTAGAATGATTATGTCTTTCACACTTATTTAAGTACAAAGGTGGCAAAGCCCTCAGTTTAAGGGATATAATATTGTTTCTTGATGTATTACACATTTGATTCAGGTCAAATCTTTGTGTACATAATTATATGAATTTTACTACATCGCTGGCATTTCATTTTTTAAAATAATACATAAAGTACAGAAATTCAGAGAAAATAGCTTGTTAGCTTGAAGAATTTAACTTGAAGATACATGTCTATTTTTTAAAAATTACTTAAGAATGTTACTTGCTTTGTGATTTATTTTAAATTGGATTTCTTTATACTCAAATTAGGGTTTTCAAAAGAGGAACTGACTTGGCTTCAGAGCCTTTGAGGAGTGCCCCATGTCATCCAGACGCAGCTTTCTCCCGTGCTACTTTACCTCACTGACTTGGATCAGTTTTCACACCATTGGGACATAACAGAGGTAATGGTCCATTTGGAAAGGCATGGAAGATTGTTAGAATTCAGTTCATCCACCGCCAATAGTTACTGTGTGCTAGCGTTGCCTTGTGTAAGATGTTTCTAGAGGTTGAGAGCAGTATAAAGCACAGTCCCTGTTCTGAAAGTGCGTGTGACCCTTGGATAGGCGATGTGGATTCCTGAAAGAAGAGTTTTCATAAAGTTATGCCACTAGAATAGAATAAATTAGCAGTTTGAATGATAGAGACACATTTATTTTCTTTTTGCCTAGTATAGGGTAAAAGGAAAAAGAGGAAAGACTTCATGGAAAAGGAAGAATTTTACGTAGATACTGAAGGATTAATAAGAGTTAAGTAGGATTTTGTATCCTTGAAGGTGGGTTTTTCTAAACAGAAATAATTATTTGGAAGCTCCTTTGGTTTTAAAGAATTGGTATGTAGTTTATCAAAGTTACATTTTAAACCCCAAATTTCCCTTAAATTTTAAAGTTCAACTTAACAAATCTTTTTAGATACATATAGTAAGTTTAGGGAATCATTTTAAAAGGAGACTTAAACTATATTGCATCCCTTTTACATACATATTTAAAACTTTAAAAAACTGTTTAAATAACTTAATATATTCACTATTTGGTAAGTAGTTCAGTTTTCAGACAAACCTTCACAAATGTTATGGTAAATCTTAAAACATTTAATAAACTTACAAGCATGGTACATATTAATATCTTAAGTTTCAGTACTATTTATAGTGAAATTCAAATTAAAATTACAAGTCTAGGTTAGCTGTTAATTCTGTTTTAAATTGAAATTATAGGGCTGATATTTTACGCTAATAGTCAGAATTGTTTTACGTTACAAATATATAAATATGTAAAGCATCATAAATACTGGTACTAAGGATTTGAGTCTGTAAGATATTTATATATTAGTTAATTTCTTTTATTTATTTCTTCAGTTTCTTTCCTTGCATTGAAAGGTACTTGCCCAGTAGAATTGTAGTTGTGTCATTCCAAATAATGTTGGTTGGAACCTTTCTTGCACATTCCGAGGTTGTGTTCTGTGCTAGCATTTTTTTTTTTTTTTAATGATTCATAAGGTTTTGGTTGGGGCACTGAAGTCCTTGGGAACTTCTTTCCTTGTAACTCGTAATTGCTCGGCCATAGCCTTTCCAAACAAAAGATAACCTTTGTAAGTGTTCTCAACAGGGTCGTCTCTAGAACCTGAATCTGTTTTATTGCTGTACCAATTGATTTTATTCAGCTGATCTATTGACGACTTCTTTCATTCTTTTCCAGAATACTCTTTACATTCTTCCTGTATCTTAGGGCTACACCTTTTGTAGACATTTAACACATTTCTCTCATGGTTTTGTTTGACTGTGATCACAATACTTGGGTCATGCCAGGGACACTTTCTTCTCGGTATCACCTAGTGCCTAACTATGTTCATATATTGGCTTTCAAAAAATAGTGGATTAGAAACAATGAAAACTAAGGAGTTGGGTAACCAACCTGCATATTTAGTATCTGGCATTTTATCTTAATCCATAGTACATGCAGAGAGTGAAGCCTTGCACACTGCTGGATTTGAAGGGTTGGGTTTAGTGTCAGTAAGTGTTCTGTAAGCTTGTTTCTGATGTTTTTAAACTACCTCATGCATGGATTGGGGAAAGCGTGGTATGGGGATTGATCAGTGGGCCCCAGATTCCAGACAGAGACTTGTTAAGTGTCTAGTTTGATAACTTGAACAACTCCAATAATCTCTCTCTGACAATTTTAATTTTTCTGAATCACGTCATCTGTGTAAAGACACAGATGTCGTGAAAATGTGATTGGTTATATTTCTGAGTGTACATTGGCAAGAACATGTATTAAACTTCAAGGATGCTGTCTTTGAAATGTTAAGACATAAATTAGGAAAAATCTGAAAGTTTCTTTCTTAGCTTTTGAAGTTAAATGAAGATTCCAGTTCTATTTTCGATAAAATTTGCCTTTAAGTTGGCCTTATCACATGAAATTATTTGAAATATATGTAGTTTTTGACAGCCTTAGTGTAAAAATTGATTTTTTATTATTATTTCATTTGAAAAAGTTACTAGTCAATGGCGTGAGTTTGCTTAGTTTGTTCTATCTGCTTAGTCTGAAGTGTTGTTTTTTTTTTTTTTTTTTTTAAATCGGACCTTTTTTTTTCTGAGCAGATTTTCTTCACAAAGTATAATTTATTTACTTACCTACTTAACACATTTAAGAATTTACTTATGTATATACGGCAGTATGAGGTCTTCACCATGTACAGGCTTTCTCCAGTTGCAGCAAGTGGGGATTACTATCTGGGGCTGCTCTTCAGCTGTGGGACGCGGGCCCCTCTCTGCGGCGGCTCCTCTTGTTGCAGAGCATGGGCTCGAGGGCTTCGTTAGTTCTGGCACACAGGCTTAGCTGCCCTGTGGAACCTCCCCAGACCAGGGATTGAACCTGTATCCCCTACTGGGTGGCATAT
This sequence comes from Muntiacus reevesi, assembly GCF_963930625.1. NCBI lineage: Eukaryota > Metazoa > Chordata > Mammalia > Artiodactyla > Cervidae > Muntiacus > Muntiacus reevesi. Next base: position 494,602 of record NW_027077890.1, on the reverse strand, counting down.
TCTGGACCACTGGACCACTAGGAAAGTCCCACAGGACAGTGTAGAAGAACAGAAGGATAACAGTAAAAGTGTCCGTCCAGTCTCTGTCTGCCAGCCAGCCGTGTCCCTTCCTTAGTTTCTAAATGTATTCTTTTGGATAACTTCTGTGTCTTCACAAATGATTATATATATATTCTTTTGGCTTCTCCTTTTATAGACACAACATACTCTGATTTGGACCTTGCAGTTTTCATTTAGTATCTTCATGATCATTTCTTCCAAACACTGAAGGAAGAATTGTATGATCTTGCCATTAATGATGGAAATAGTAGTTAAAAGGGAAAAGGAATCTTTGGACAGAGATATCATTCCCAAATGGAAGTGTCTTTTCCAGAGCCAGTGCAAGGTTTTAAGGTTAATTTTAATTGTCATTTATAAAATTTTGAATGGTTTGAAAAGACTACTTTTTAACTAAATTCTGAAGAATAATAATAAAACATTACTCTAGTTTAAGAAATAGAACATTTTTCTTCGTTTTTGAAACCTCTGATTTTATTAACAGTTTTATGTGTGTGACATTTCTGTATAAAATTAGGTAGAAAATACTTCAGTGTAGAAATTAAGTGTACAAAATCTTGTTAAAATTTTTTATATTTTAAAAAAACTCTCAATTTCCACACTGTAGCAAACTGCCATGCCTCTTCTGGAGTTGTGCACTTATGAAGTCAGGATTCTGATGTACGCAAATTTCAGTTAACACTAGTTGCAAAAGTGAAGACTCCCTGTATATATGTATGTTTGTGTGTCTCTGTTTGTATTTTTGTTTACTTTTGTTTTGAAACAATCTCAGACTTGGAGAAAAATTACAATTGCAGTACAAAGAACTTCTCTTTTCTTAAACTGTTTGACAAAATGCCCATTGTCGATACTTTAGCATACAAGTAGACCGTGTTTTATTGTACCTGCAAATTCAGTTTTTGGAAACTGAAGTTCTGCGGCAGCCCTGCACTGAGGGTGTCCGTCATCTTTCCAGTAGCATTTGCACACTCTGGGTCTCTGTGTTAGTTTGGTGATTCTCGCAGTATTTCACACTTTTTCATTGTTATTTCTTAGAGTGAGCTGTGATCGGTGACTTTTGATAATACTGTTGTCATTGTTTCGGAGTTTGTAATTAATTGTAACCATGAACCGTGCCCACAGGAGATAGTGCAGTGATCTTAGTAAAATATGTGTGTTCTGACTGCCCCACCAGCCAGCCATTCCCTATCTCTCTCCTTCTCCTCAGGTCTCCCTATTCCCTGAGACTCAGCAGTATTGAAATTAGGGCAGTTAATAACCCTGCAGTGGCCTCTGAGTGTATGTGTGTTTGTCACTCAGTTCTATCTAACTCTTTGTGACCCCTGGATTATAGCTCGCCAGGCTTCTCTGTCCATGGAGTTCTGCAGGTAAGAATACTGGAGTGGGTTGCCATTTCCCTCTCTGGGGGATCCTCCTGACCAAGGGATCAAACCCCAGCCTACTGCATTGGGTCAGATTCTTTACCATCTGAGGCACCAGGTGTTCAAGTGAAAGGCAGAGTTGCGTAACTCTTACTTGAAACCAAAAGCTAGAAATGATTATGAGCTTAGGGAGGAAAGTGTGTTGACAGCCAAGATAGGCTGACAACTAGAACTCTGTGCTGGTTAGTCAAGTTCTGAGTGCAAAAGAAAAGTTCTTGAAAGTAAAAGGGCTATTTCGTGAACACAGGAATAATAAGAAAGTGAAACAACCTTATTGATGATGCGGAAAAAGTTTGAATGAACCTTAAGCCAAAGCCAAATCTTGAGCAAACCCTGATGATGATTTAGTCATTAAGTCGCATCTGACTCTCTGCAACCCCATGGACAGTGGCCTGCCAGGCTCCTATGTCTGTGGGATTCTCCGAACAAGAGTATTGGGAGTGGTTGGCATTTACTTCTCCATTGGATCTGCATGACACAGGGATTGAACCCGGGTCTCCCGCATTGAGGGCAGATTTACCGACTGAGCTACAAGGGAAGCCTTAAAACTCTCGTAAGTCTCTTCAGTTCTCTGAAGGCTGAGAGAGGTGAGGAAGCTGCAGAAGAGTTTGAAGGTAGCAGAGACTGATTCATGAGGCTTGAGGGAAGAAGCCATACCCCCAACCTTTGCTATTAATGCAAATCCAGCACGGGCTGGTTAGGTTGAGTTGAGAAGCAGTGTGGTTTGCAAGTGAACATGTCTCGTTTAGGGAGAGATCAATAGCCATACAGGGAGATATGATTAGAAAGAAGAAGAACATCATATGATGCATTTTACTTATCTGAGGCAGGATTGATGGGGTTCTGCTTGAACAAGAGCCTGAGATCTTCAACAGGTTCACAGGAATAGCTGTCCTCTGGCTTTGGAGTCTCAGTTTCTGTCTCCCCCTCCTGTAGGCCATAGGGTTTTATTCTAGAATTGTGGACCCAGGCAGATAGACCCTTCACTTTTACAGCAGTTGAAGTCACTAGAACAACCTGATATGGCCCTGTCCATTTCTCGGACAGCTGGTTTGGACTCCCTTTTTCTTGCCAGGTCTTTACTGATACTTGATCCCCTGGCTTTACCTGGGGATTTTTCAAGTCTTCCTGTGGTTTAGGGAGGACCTGTTCTCCATACCGTTGGAGTTCTTGTTGAAACCTTCCCAGATCAATTATATGTTTTAAGAGTGTATTGGCATCCTCGTCAAAAAACAAATCAGAAGTTAAGAATGGACCTCCATACATCATTTCATAAGGAATTAACAATAGTGGCCGTTTGGGGGATATCCGTACCCTCATGAGGGCTATGGGTAGCCTATGTGTCCACTTACTATGTGTTTCTTGACATAGCTTAGCCAGAGCCCTTTTAAGAGTCTGGTTGGCTCTCTCTACATTTCCTGAAGCTTGAGGCCTCCAGGATGAGCGGAGCCAGTATTTTATGCCTAAGCATGCGGCTAGGTTCTGGGATATCGTGGCTGTAAATGAGGGCGCATTGTCACTCTGAAGTGACCGAGGCAGCACACACCTAGGCACTATCTCCTTCAGCAGAGCTTTACAGACTTCTGTAGCTCTCTCTGTCTCAGTAGGGAATGCTTCGATCCATCCTGTGAATGTGTCAATAAAGACTAGCAAATAAGAAAACCCTTGGGTCTTTGGCATGGCTGTAAATTCTACTTGCCAGTCCGCTTCTGGGTATGATCCCCGATGTTGGACAGGTGTAATTAGAGGAGGTCTGGTTTTTGGGTTATTTTTTAGACAGGTGTCACAATTTTGTGTGACCTGTTTAACAACCTTAGCTAACTGGGGATGGTAGAGAATAGACTTAAGCAAGATTTCTAGATTATCTCTTCCAAAATGGGTGCTCTTATGTAAGGTGTTATTAATTTTTTAAACCTGAGAATCAGGGAGTATTATTTGGGCCTGATCAGGCTGAAACCACCCATGTGACCCAATCTCCCAGCTCTGCTCAGCATATCGTGAATGTCCCCCTGGGGTAAAATCTGGAGTCAGGGTTTCCTTTGGGAAAAGGGGGCAGATAGCAGTGGCAGAGGTAGCTTCCCCAGCAGCTCGTCCTGCCTCTTGATCAGCTTTCCTATTTCCTTGAGCTTCTTTTTCTTGCCCCTTTTGGTGACTCTTGCAGTGGATGACAGATAATTTTGCAGAAGTTTGACTGCCTCCAGGAGCCTGAGAATGAGCTCTTTGTGTTCAATAGGAGACCTTCGGGCACTGAGCATCTCTCTTTCTTTCCAAATTGCTGCATGGGCATGCAGAATGAGGAAAGCATACTTAGAGTCCATATACACATTAATCTTCTTTCCTTCGCCTAACTGCAAAGCTCTTGTCAGGGAAAAAGTTCAGCTTTCTGGGCTGAGGTGTCTGGGGGAAGAGACCCACTTTCCTTAGTTTCTTCCAGGCTCGCTACAGCATATCCTGCTTTCCTCTCTCCCTTTTCTACAAAACTGCTGCCATCTGTGTGCCAGTTTTGCTCTGGGTCAGATAAAGGTGTCTCTGATATTACCCGGTGAGAAGAGTATAACTTGTCTGTGATTTGTATGCATTGGTGTTCCAGAGGGAAAGTGGGGGATCTGGCAGTAAGGTTGCTGGATTGAAAGTCTGGCAGACCGTCAACTTTATTTCTGGAGTGTCAAGGAGGAGGGCTTGGTATTGGGTGATCCTTCCCCCTGTCATCCACCTGTCCCCTTTCGTTTCCAAGACTGCTTGCACCCGGTGAGGCATATACACTGTGGTGGGCTGACCCAGGGTCAGCTTAGATGCCTCCTTAACCATAAGAGCGGTGGCTGCTACTGCCCGGAGGCAAATGGGCCACCCTCTGGCCACCTCATCTAGTTATTTTGAGAGATAAGCCACAGGTTGTAATACGGGCCCCATCATCTGCCCTAACACCCCAAGAGCAATTCCTGTCCTTCCAGAAACATAGAGTCTAAAAGGCTTCTCCAGGTTGGGGAGGCCTAAAGCTGGGGCTGTAGTGATGGACTCTTTTAGGGCATTAAATGCTACCTTGCAGGTCTCATGCCAGTCGAGTGGCTCTTCCTCTTTCCCCCTTAAATTCTCATATAGGGGTCTGGCCAGATTGCCATAATTAGGAATCCAGATCCTGCAAAACCCGGTCCTTCCTAAAAATCCCCTAAGCTGTTGTTTTGTTTGGGGGTACGGGCTATTTAAGATGAGGGATCTCCCCTCGGGGTCAGGCATTATTTTTATCTCCGTAATTATAAATCCAAGGTATTTTACTTGGGTTAAGCTAATCTGAGCCTACTTGGGGGATACTCGATAACCCTTTTCTTACAGGAAAGTTAACGTTTTAAATAGTGTCCATTTGAGAGCTGGTAAAATCTGGCCTAGCTATGAGCAAGTCATCCACATACTGTATTAGACTACTGTTTGTTAAAGTTAATTCCCTTAGTTCTCTCCCCGAGGAAGTCCCGAAGATATGAGGGCTGTCCCTAAACCCTTGGGGTAGTCGAGTCCAGTCGAGAGTTGTATGGTCTCTCTTGTTTCCAAGTCCCGCCACTCAAAAGCAAAGAGTTTTTGGGATTCAGGATGGAGAGGAATGCAAAAGAAAGCACCTTGAAGGTCCAAGACTGAGAAGTACTTGGCATTTCCTGGGACTTGGGATAGGAGGGTATATGGGTTTGGGACTATGGGGTGGATGGGAACCACAGCTTCATTAACAGCTCTTAGATTCTGGACGAATCGGTAAGATCCATCTGGTTTTTGAACGGGCAAGATTGGGGTGTTGCAGGGGGACTCACAGCTGATTCGAGTTCCAGTATCTCGGTATTTGTTAACTAATGGTCTAAGACCCTCAAGAGCTTCTGGTTTTAAGGGATATTGTCTTTTCCAGGGCTAGGGAGCATTTGGTCTCAGAGAAATCTTTACTGGTGGAAGATTTATGGCTAAACCAGGGCTGGAGACATCCCACACCTGGGGATTGACATCATCTAGACAAGGGACAGACTCCTCCTTTTCTACCTCTGACTGTAGATATTCAGACATAGGCAAAGAAAATTATCGACTTCTACCTTTGTGTCCCCAAGTCACTCTGGTTTGGAGGCGAAAGTATTATTCTCACCATGGAAAATTTGGAAGCTGCAAACATGAAAAATTTAAAGAGTCACGTAGAGGCTAGTCACTCTAAGCTAACCCCAAAGACATTTATTGACTGATTTCTAGCTTCTCTTCTTTAACCTTTTTTATCTACAGTAATCCTGTGTGTTCCTTTTAGTTAGTGATTCATTTTTAGACTATCCTGACTCTTCCACTACGTTCCAGTTTTGGGTCTGATACACTTAGAGATGTGCCAAGTGCTTCCGAACACTATAGAACATATTTTATGTTTAAAATACTTCCATGCTTATGTAGTGAGTCAATGATTTTAAGTTTATTTGTTACACATTTCAATGTAAAAGTCAATGTGTGAACTAACATATTCACGACTTGGAAAAGTTGGCTTATTTTGCTGTGTGTTTGAACTCCTCACCCGACCAAAGGTCATGGAGAGGTCTATAGATTTTCTAAAATGGTTATAGTGTTGTTTATGTTCTGGTAATTGAATTAGGGTGTGAGTTGCAAAGCTTGTTTTTCTGTTCATTTAATTCCATCTGTTCGGGTTTCTTTCTCTCTCCTGAGTCAGACAGTAATTTCCCATTGGTTGTCCAGTTACCAAGGTTGGTGTCCATGCATCCGTTCTGGTCTCTCCATACATGCCCGGGTGTCCTGTGAAACACTAAGCTTAATTTATTTGGAAATGACCTAGCTGTTCAATACACTGTCATCATTCAGTTGAGCAGAGGGAGAGAAATTCAAGTGACAAAACTCCAGAGAAGCTAGTGTCAGAGCGCCCCGGCGTGGCATGCGTGCAGGGGGTTGGGGGGAGGGGGGCGGGGAGCAGAGCGCGGAGATCTCAGGTGTCCTCCCACCCTGGGCCTCTCCAGGCCCGCCGCTGCTGAGTGGCCTCCCCCCGCCCCCATCGCTTTGGCTGCTCAGGCCCGGGTGGTCTCTGCAGCTGCCCGGCATCCTGCCTGAGGCCCCCCCTGCCCACACGCTGTCTTCCAGTCTCTCTCTGAACCCTCGACTCTTTCTGCCTCTGTCTCACCTGGCGTGGGTGCGTGCGAGTGCCTGTCCGTGTACCTGGCTGTCGCTCGTCCGCTCTCTCAGGAAGGTCCTGTGCTGGGCCCGTGGCGTGGGGGCAGGGCGGGCCTCGGTTTGGGGACAGGGCGGGGCTGAGGCACTCCAGGGGTTTGCACAGCCGGCAGGATGGGAGCCTGGGGCCCCGGCTGGGCTGCCCCTAAGCCCGCAGGAGGCTCCGGGGACCGCGGCCCCTGGCCGACGCCCCGCTCATCCGGAGCCACGTGACCCTGAGCAGCGAACGGGATGGTGGGGGGCGGGGGGTCGGGGGGTACCGAGACGTCCTCCCCGCTCAAGCCACCCCCCTCCCCAACCCCCGCCAGAGCTCCCGCAGCCTCGCCAGGCCGCTCGGGGTCCGGGAAGCGCCCCGGGCCGGGCCAGGCGCATGCTGTCCTGTGGTGGTGTCGGCTGGTCTCCCAGCTGCAGGGCCTGTCCCGGTTTTTCCCATCAGTTTCAACAGTGACGGTCACCCCACATTGTGAGTCGTGTAGATTTCTCACTGACACCCCTGTTAGGGAGTGGCTTTTTAGAGAGATAGGGAAGGTCACTTGGGGGATGTTAGTCATGAGAGAAAATAAGGGCTCAGGTGGGATTGCAGATGTCATCCAGGGGGTAAATAGAGACAGTTGTTGCTGGTACCAAGACATGAAGTTTTTTTTCCCCCTTTCCCCAAAAGGCCATATTACGACCACATGGGGGCGCTGAGTAACAGCCCATAGCTCGGCTGGAAGGGTGGGCCTTTGATAGTGATACCCTGGGATGGGTTGGACATACCCCCAACCTTTGTCATTAATGCAGATGCAGCCCGGGCTGCTTAGGTTCAGTTGAGAAGCAGTGTGGTTTGCAAGTGAACATGCCTCGTTTAGGGAGAGATCAATAGCCATACAGGGAGATATGATTAGAAAGAGGAAGAACATCATATGATGCATTTTACTTATCTGAGGCAGGATTGAAGGGGTTCTGCTTGAACAAGAGCCTGAGATCTTCAACAGGTTCACAGGAATAGCTGTCCTCTGGCTTTGGAGTCTCAGTTTCTGTCTCCCCCTCCTGTAGGCCATAGGGTTTTATTCTAGAATTGTGGACCCAGGCAGATAGACCCTTCATTTTTACAGCAGTTGAAGTCACTAGAACAACCTGATATGGCCCTGTCCATTTCTCAGACAGCTGGTTTGGACTCCCTTTTTCTTGCCAGGTCTTTACTGATACTTGATCCCCTGGCTTTACCTGGGGATTTTTCAAGTCTTCCTGTGGTTTGTTCTCCATACCGTTGGAGTTCTTGCTGAAACCTTCCCAGGTCAATTATATGTTTTAAGAGTGTATTGGCATCCTCATCAAGAAACAAATCAGAAGTTCAGAATGGTCGTCCATACATCATTTCATAAGGACTTAACAATAGTGGCCGTTTGGGGGATGTCCGTAGCCTCATGAGGGCTATGGGCAGCATATGTGTCCACTTATTATGTGTTTCTGACATAGCTTAGCCAGAGCCCTTTTAAGAGTCTGGTTGGCTCTCTCTACCTTTCCTGAAGCTTGAGGCCTCCAGGATGAGCGGAGCCGGTATTTTATGCCTAAGCATGCGGCTAGGTTCTGGGGTATCGTGGCTGTAAGTGAGGGCCCGTTGTCACTCTGAAGTGACCGAGGCAGCCCAAACCTAGGCACTATCTCCTTCAGCAGAGCTTTACAGACTTCTGTAGCTCTCTCAGTCTCAGTAGGGAACGCTTCGATCCATCCTGTGAATGTGTCAATAAAGACTAGCAAGTAAGAAAACCCTTGGGTTTTGGGCATGGCTGTAATTCTACTTGCCAGTCCGCTCCTGGGTATGATGCCCGATGTTGGACAGGTGTAATTAGAGGAGGTCTGGTTTTCGGGTTATTTTTTAGACAGGTGTCACAATTTTGTGTGACCTGTTTAACAACCTTAGCTAACTGCGGATGGGAGAGAATAGGCTTAAGCAAGATTTCTAGATTATCTTTTCCAAAATGGGCGCTCTTATGTAAGGAGTTAGTAATGTTTTAACCCTGAGAATCAGGGAGTATTATTTGGGCCTGATCAGGCTGAAACCACCCATGTGACCCAATCTCCCAGCCCCGCTCAGCATATCGGGAATGTCCCCCTGGGGTAAAATCTGGAGTCAGGGTTTCCTTGGGGAAAAGGGGGCAGATAGCAGTGGCAGAGGTAGCTTCCCCGGCAGCTCGTCCTGCCTCTTGATCAGCTTTCCTATTACCCTGAGCCTCTTTTTCTTGCCCCTTTTGGTGACTCTTGCAGTGGATGACAGCTAATTTTGCAGGAGGTTTGACTGCCTCCAGGAGGCTGAGAATGAGCTCTTTGTGTTTAATAGCAGAGCTTCGGGCACTGCGCATCCCTCTTTCTTTCCAAATTGCTGCACGGGCATGCAGAATGAGGAAAGCATACTTAGAGTCCATACACACATTAATCCTCTTTCCTTCTCCTAACTCCAAAGCTCTTGTCAGGGCAAAAAGTTCAGCTTTCTGGGCTGAGGTGTCTGGGGGAAGAGACCCACTTTCCTTAGTTTCTTCCAGGCTCGCTACAGCATATCCTGCTTTCCTCTATCCCTTTTCTACAAAACTGCTGCCATCTGTGTGCCAGTTTTCCTCTGGGTCAGATAAAGGTGTCTCTGATAGGTCCCGGCGAGAAGAGTATAACTCGTCTGTGATTTGTATGCATTGGTGATCCAGAGCGGAGGTAGGGGGATCTGGCAGTAAGGTTGCTGGATTTAAAGTCTGGCAGACCCTCAACTTTATTTCTGGAGTGTCAAGGAGGAGGGCTTGGTATTGGGTGATGCTTCCCCCTGTCATCAACCTGTCCCCTTTCGTTTCCAAGACTTCTTCCACCCGGTGTGGCGTATACACTGTAGTGGGCTGACCCAGGGTCAGCTGAGATGTCTCCTTAACCATAAGAGTGGTGGCTGCTACTGCCCGGAGGCAAGTGGGCCACCCTCTGGCCACCTCATCTAGTTATTTTGAGAGATAAGCCACAGGTTGTAATACGGGCCCCATCATCTGCTCTAACACCCCAAGAGCAGTTCCTGTCCTTCCAGAAACATAGAGTCTAAAAGGCTTTTCCAGGTTGGGGAGGCCTAAAGCTGGGGCTGTAGTGATGGACTCTTTTAGGGCATTAAAGTCCACCTTGCAGGTCTCATGCCAGTCGAGTGGCTCTTCCTTTTTCCCCCTTAAATTTTCATATAGGGGTCTGGCCAGATTGCCATAATTAGGAATCCAGATCCTGCAAAACCCGGTCCTTCCTCAAAATCCCCTAAGATGTTGTTTTGTTTGGGGGTACGGGGTATTTAAGATGAGGGATCTCCCCTCGGGGTCAGGCATTCTTTTTCTCTCCGTAATTATAAATCCAAGGTATTTTACTTGGGTTAAGCTAATCTGAGCCTACTTGGGGGATACTCGATAACCCTTTTCATACAGGAAAGTTAGAGTTTTAAATAGTGTCCATTTGAGAGCTGGTAAAATCTGGCCTAGCTATGAGCAAGTCATCCACATACTGTATTAGACTACTGTTTGTTAAAGTTAATTCCCTTAGTTCTCTCCCCGAGGAAGTCCCGAAGATATGAGGGTTGTCCCTAAACCCTTGGGGTAGTCGAGTCCAGTGGAGAGCTGTATGGTCTCTCTTGTTTCCAAGTCCTGCCACTCAAAAGCAAAGAGTTTTTGGGATTCAGGATGGAGAGGAATGCAAAAGAAAGCACCTTGAAGGTCCAAGACTAAGAAGTACTTGGCATTTACTGGGACTTGGAATAGGAGGGTATATGGGTTTGGGATTATGGGGTGGATGGGAACCACAGCTTCATTAACAGCTCTTAGATCCTGGACGAATCGGTAAGATCCATCTGGTTTTTGAACGGGCAAGATTGGGGTGTTGCAGGGGGACTCACAGCTGATTCGAGTTCCAGTATCTCGGTATTTGTTAACTAATGGTCTAAGACCCTCAAGAGCTACTGGTTTTAAGGGATATTGTCTTTTCCAGGGCTAGGGAGCATTTGGTCTCAGAGAAATCTTTACTGGTGGAACATTTATGGCTAAACCAGGGCTGGAGACATCCCACACCTTGGGATTGACCTCATCTAGACAAGGGACAGACTCCTCCTTTTCTACCTCTGACTGTAAATATTCAGATATAGGCAAAGAAAATTATCGACTTCTACCTTTGTGTCCCCAAGTCACTCTGGTTTGGAGGCGAAAGTATTATTCTCACCATGGAAAATTTGGAAGCTGCAAACATGAAAAATTTAAAGAGTCACGCAGAGGCTAGTCACTCTAAGCTAACCCCTAAGACATTTATTGACTGATTTCTAGCTTCTCTTCTTTAACCTTTTTTATCTACAGTAATCCTGTGTGTTCCTTTTAGTTAGGGATTCATTTTTAGACTATCCTGACTCTTCCACTACGTTCCAGTTTTGGGTCTGATACACTTAGAGATGTGCCAAGTGCTTCCTGAATACTATAGAACATATTTTATGTTTAAAATACTTCCATGCTTATGTAGTGAGTCAATGATTTTAAGTTCATTTGTTACACATTTCAATGTAAAAGTCAATGTGTGAATTAACATATTCACGACTTGGAAAAGTTGGCTTTTTTTTGCTGTGTGTTTGAACTCCTCACCCGACCAAAGGTCATGGAGAGGTCTATTGTTTTTCTAAAATGGTTATAGTGTTGTTTATTTTCTGGTAATTGAATTAGGGTGTGTGTTGCAAAGCTTGTGTTTCTGTTCATTTCATTCCATCTGTTCGGGTTTTTTCTCTCTCTTGAGTCAGACAGTAATTTCCCATTGGTTGTCCAGTTACCAAGGTTGGTGTCCATGCATCCGTGCTGGTCTCTCCATACATGCCCGGGTGTCCTGTGAAACACTAAGCTTAATTTATTTGGAAATGAGCTAGCTGTTCAATACAATGTCATCACTCAGTTGAGCAGAGAGAGAGAAATTCAAGTGACAAAACTCCAGAGAATCTAGTGTCAGAGCGCCCCGGCGTGGCATGCGTGCAGGGGGTTGGGGGGAGGGGGGTGGGGCGCAGAGCCTGGAAATCTCCGGTGTCCTCCCACCCTAGGCCTCTCCAGGCTCGCCGATGCTGAGTGGCCTCCCCCCGCCCCCATCGCTTTGGCTGCTCAGGGCCGGGTGGCCTCTGCAGCTGCCTGGCATCCCGCCCGAGTCCCCCCCTGCCTACAAGCTGTCTTCGAGTCTCTCTCTGAACCCTCGTCTCTTTCTGCCTCTGTCTCACTTGGCGTGGGTGCGTGCGAGTGCATGTCCGTGTGCCTGGCTTTTGCTTCTCTGCTCTCTCAGGAAAGACTTGTGCTGGGCCGGCAGAGTGGGGGCAGGGCGGGTCTCGGCAGGGCGAAAAGGCGGGGCTGATGTGCTCCAGGGGGTTTGTGCAGCGGGCAGGATGTGCGCCTGGGGATCCGGCTGGGCTGCCTCTAAGCCTGCAGGAGGCTCCGCGGACCGCGGACCCGGGCCGAAGCCCCGCCCGTCCGGAGCCACGTCACCCTGAGCAGGGAACGGGATGGTGGGGTCAGGGGGTGAGGGGGCACCGAGATGTCCTTGCTGCTCTACCCACCCCTCCTCCCCCCACCCTTGGTCCCGCAGGCACGCCAGGCCCCGGCCGGGCCAGACGGGTGCTGGTCGGTGCTGGCGGTGTGCGGGGCCGTGGCGCCCTCCGCTGGCCCCCGAGCTGCCGGCCCTAGTTGGTCCCTGTCCAGTCACGGGTCATGCGGCTCAAGTGCAGCGCGCGCCAGCTCGAGAGCTGTGGCCCCAGGCCCGAAGGGCAGTTCAGAACGCAAGGGAGGAGCAACGCGGAACTCTTGGGGCACCTGACAGCCGCCTCGGTCTAAGGCCATAGCACCCTGAACGTGCCCTATCTCCTCTGATCTGGGAAATTGAGTAGGGCCGGGCCTGGTCAGTACTTGCATGGGAGACCGCCTAGTACTTAGGCGGTTTTGTGATTTTTCTGAATGCCTACTTCACAAAGTTAGTATTGGATGACTGCACACAGGAAAACGAATAATGTTTTCGTACATAATCTTAAGAATCCAGCAGCTGGTCATTCTTTTTCCTGTCCTAACACAGCTAACTGGAAGTCAGTTGCAGTAAGTTCTACTGACTTAAGACCCTCATCCCTAACGGAAGGTATATAGGAAAACCCATAATATATCTAAATAAACATGAAAGAGAGAACGATGAGAAAAAAAAAAATTCTCAGTGACATCTTAGTTGGTATATGAAACACGATGATTATGAAAGCACAACCCATAATCAAGTCCAGGCCATGGAAGCCTGTGACTTTCACTGAGTGTTGACTTCCCTTTCAGCTGAGGTTGTAAAAAGTGCTTTGTAAAATCCTGAGGTTTGAAGCACTTGTAACCTCCTGAAGAGACTGCAATCAGAAGGCTTTCTAGAATATCCTGACGCTGTGGTGAGCTCAAGCAAAACATTCTGCAGAGGTCGGAAGACAGACATGTTGGGAAGTGGGGATGACTTCTACTGCACTTAGGGAGAAAGTACATGTACAAGTGGAGAAGCAACACCTCAGTGACGGACTCTTTAAAGACTCCATACATGGAGAAGGAAATGGCAACCCACTCCAGTATTCTTGCCTGGAAAAATCCATGGACAGAGGAGTCTGGCGGGCTGAAGTCCACGGGATTCCATGACTGATCGTGTGTGCACGAGGGTGGAGGGAGACGGGTTGGTAGCAAGAAACTGGTAGAACTAATAAATAAAACAGCAACAACAAAAAAAACTAAAGACTCGATAAAAATGACAATGACTGGTAGGAATAAACCTTCAGAAGTGCCTTCTCAGACCTCCCGTCTGAAGCACAAGCGTAATAAAGACATTGAGTTTTCATGGTCTCACACAAAATTAGACTGGCTTATGACAATCGCCAGAGAGGCTCCTCTAAGGCATCGGGGCTGGGCTTTACTGGAGGATGCACATCGATTGAGTGCCTGGCTATGTGTTATGGAAATATGTCTTACTGGCAGGGCGAAGGCATCTTCTTGAAGAACACAGCAAATAACACTACAAATTCAAGGAACTTGGCTACAATGACAATAGCTGATTTCATGTTGGCTACTGCTTGGCAGAGCTGGGTTCGCCTCTCCCATTAAGTACCTCAGTGGCCAGCTGTGAATGTAGCCATTAGATTCTCACTTAGAAACCGAACCTAATACTTGCCATGTGCACTAGCGCAAGAACAGTGCAATACCCAACAGGTAAAGGAATATGACAAGTGCCCACCAAGTCAAACAAAAGAGGAGGAGATAGGGAATCTATCTGAAAAAGAATTTAGAATAATGATAATAAAAATGATCCAAATCTTGAAAACAAAATGGAGTTACAGATAAATAGCCTGGAGACAAAGATTGAAAAGATGCAAGAAATGCTTAACAAAGACCTAGAAGAAATAAAAGAGAGTCAATTAAAAATGAATAATGCAATGAATGAGATCAAAAACACTTTGGATGGAACCAAGAGTAGAATAACGGAGACAGAAGATAGGATAAGTGAGGTAGACAATAGAATGGTGGAAATAAATGAAGCAGAGAGGAAAAAAGAAAAAATGATCAAAAGAAATGAGGACAACCTCATGGACCTCTGGGACAATGTGAAACGCCCCAACTTTCGAATCATAGTAGTCCCAGAAGAAGAAGACAAAAAGAAAGGCCATGAGAAAATACTCGAGGAGATAATAGCTGAAAACTTCCCTAAAATGGGGAAGGAAATAGCCACCCAAGTCCAAGAAACCCAGAGAGTGCCAAACAGGATAAACCCAAGGCGAAACACTCCAAGACACATATTAATCACATTAACAAAGATCAAACACAAAGAACAAATACTAAAAGCAGCAAGGGAGAAACAACAAATAACACACAAAGGAATTCCCATAAGGATAACAGCTGATCTACCAATAGAAACCTTCCAGGCCAGAAGGGAATGGCAGGACATAATGAAAGTAATGAAAGAAAATAATCTACAACCTAGATTACTGTACCCAGCAAGGATCTCATTCAGATATGAAGGAGAAATCAAAAGCTTTACAGACAAGCAAAAGCTGAGAGAATTCAGCACCACCAAACCAGCTCTTCAACAAATGTTAAAGGACCTTCTCTAGACAGGAAATGCAGAAATGTTGTATAAACATGAACCCAAAACAACAAAGTAAATGGCAACGGGACCACACCTAACAATAATTACCTTAAATGTAAATGGGTTGAATGCCCCAACCTAAAGACAAAGATTGGCTGAATGGATACAAAAACAAGACCCTTATATATGCTCTCTACAAGAGACCCACCTCAAAACCAGAGACACATACAGACTAAAAGTGAAGGGCTGGAAAAAAATATTTCATGCAAATGGAGACCAAAAGAAAGCAGGAGTCACAATACTCATATCAGATAAAATAGACTTTCAAATAAAGGATGTGAAAAGAGACAAAGAAGGACACTACATAATGATCAAAGGATCAATCCAAGAAGAAGATATAACAATTATAAATATATATGCACCCAACATAGGAGCACCGCAATATGTACGGCACACGCTAATGAGTATGAAAGAGGAAATGAATAGTAACACAATAATAGTGGGAGACTTTAATACCCCACTCACAACTATGGATAGATCAACTAAACAGAAAATCAAAAAGGAAACACAAACCTTAAATGATACAATGGACCAGCTAGACCTAATTGATATCTATAGGACATTTCACCCCAAAACAATCAATTTCACCTTTTTCTCAAGTCCACACGGAACATTCTCCAGAATAGATCACATCCTGGGCCATAAATCTGGTCTTGGAAAATTCAGAAAAATTGAAATCATCCCAGTCATCTTTTCTGACCACAGTGCAGTAAGATTAGATCTCAATTACAGGAAAAAAATTGTTAAAAATTCAAACATATGGAGGCTAAATAACACGCTTCTGAATAACCAAAAAATCATAGAAGAAATCAAAAAAGAAATCAAAATATGTATAGAAATGAATGAAAATGAAAACACAACAACCCAAAACCTATCGGACACTGTAAAAGCAGTGCTAAAGGGGAAGGTTCATAGCATTACAGGCTTACATCAAGAAACAAGAAAAAAGCCAAATAAATAGCCTAACTCTACACCTAAAGCAATTAGAGAAGGAAGAAATGAAAAACCCCAGGGTTAGCAGAAGAAAAGAAATCTTAAAAATTATGGCAGAAATAAATGCAAAAGAAACTAAAGAGACCATAGCAAAAATCAACAAAGCTAAAAGCTGGTTTTTTGAAAAAATAAACAAAATTGACAAACCATTAGCAAGACTCATTAAGAAACAAAGAGAGAAGAACCAAATTAACAAAATAAGAAATGAAAAGGGTGAGATCACAACAGACAACACTGAAATACAAAGGATCATAAGAGACTACTACCAGCAGCTCTATGCCAATAAAATTGACAACTTGGATGAAATGGACAAATTTTAGAAAAGTATAACTTTCCAAAACTGAACCAGGAAGAAATAGAAGATCTTAACAGACCCATCACAAGCAAGGAAATCGAAACTGTAATCAAAAATCTTCCAGGAAACAAAAGCCCAGTACCAGATGGCTTCACAGCTGAATTCTACCAAAAATTTAGAGAAGAGCTAACACCTATCTTACTCAAACTCTTCCAGAAAATTGCAGAAGAAGGTAAACTTCCAAACTCATTCTATGAGGCCACCATCACCCTAATTCCAAAACCACACAAAGATGCCACAAAGAAAGAAAACTACAGGCCAATATCACTGATGAACATAGATGCAGAAATCCTTAGCAAAATTCTAGCAAATAGAATCCAACAACACCTTAAAAAAATCATACACCATGACCAAGTGGGCTTTATCCCAGGAATGCAAGGATTCTTCAATATCTGCAAATCAATCAATGTAATACACCACATTAACAAATTGAAAGATAAAAACCATATGATTATCTCAATAGATGCAGAGAAAGCCTTTGACAAAATTCAACACTCATTTATGATTAAAACTCTCCAGAAAGCAGGAATAGAGGGAACATACCTCAACATAATAAAAGCTATATATGACAAACCCACAGCAAGCATCACCCTCAATGGTGAAAAATTGAAAGCATTTCCCCTGAAATCAGGAACAAGACAAGGGTGCCCACTCTCACCACTATTATTCAACATAGTATTGGAAGTTTTGGCCACAGCAATCAGAGCAGAAAAAGAAGTAAAAGGAATCCAGATAGGAAAAGAAGAAGTGAAACTCTCGTTGTTTGCAGTTGACATGATCCTCTACATAGAAAACCCTAAATACTCTTCCAGAAAATTACTAGAGCTAACCAATGAATATAGTAAAGTTGCAGGATATAAAATTAACACACAGAAATCCCTTGCATTCCTATATACTAACAATGAAGAAACAGAAAGAGAAATTAAGGAAACAATACCATTCTCCATTGCAACAAAAAGAATAAAATACTTAGGAGTATATCTACCTAAAGAAACAAAAGACCTGTACATAGAAAACTATAAAACACTGATGAAAGAAATCAAAGAGGACACAAACAGATGGAGGAACATACCGTGTTCATGGATTGGAAGAATCAATATTGTCAAAATGGCTATTCTACCCAAAGCAATCTATAGATTCAATGCAATCCCTATCAAACTACCAACGGTATTTGTCACAGAATTAGAACAAATAATTTCACAATTTGTATGGAAATACAGAAAACCACGAATAGCCAAAGTAATCTTGAGAAAGAAGAATGGAACTGGAGGAATCAACCTGTCTGACTTCAGTCTCTACTACAAAGCCACAGTCATCAAGACAGTATGGTACTGGCACAAAGACAGAAATATAGATCAATGGAACAGAATAGAAAGCCTAGAGATAAATCCACGAACCTATGAACACCTTATCTTTGACAAAGTAGGCAAGGATATACAATGGAAAAAAGACAACTGCTTTAACAAGTGGTGCTGGGAAAACTGGTCAACCACCTGTAAAAGAATGAAACTAGAACACTTTCTAACACCACACACAAAAATAAACTCAAAATGGATTAAAGATCTAAATGTAAGACCAGAAACTATAAAACTACTAGAGGAGAACTTAGGCAAAACACTCTCCGACATGAATCACAGCAGGGTCCTCTATGACCCACCTCCCAGAATATTGGAAATAAAAGCAAAACTAAACAAATGGGACCTAATGAAACTTAAAAGCTTATGCACTACAAAGGAAACTATAAGTAAGGTGAAAAGACAGCCCTCAGATTGGGAGAAAATAATAGCAAATGAAGAAACAGACAAAGGATTAATCTCAAAAATATACAAGAAACTCCTGAAGCTCAATTCCAGAAAAATAAATGACCCAATCAAAAAATGGGCCAAAGAACTAAACAGACATTTCTCCAAAGAAGACATACAGATGGCTAACAAACACATGAAAAGATGCTCAACATCACTCATTATTAGAGAAATGCAAATCAAAACCACAATGAGGTACCATTACACGCCAGTCAGGATGGCTGCTATCCAAAAGTACAAGCAATAAATGCTGGAGTGGGTGTGGAGAAAAGGGAACCCTCTTACACTGTTGGTGGGAATGCAAACTAGTACAGCCACTATGGAAAACAGTGTGGAGATTTCTTAAAAAACTGGAAATAGAACTGCCATTTGACCCAGCAATACCACTTCTGGGCATACACACCACGGAAACCAGATCTGAAAGAGACACGTGCACCCCATTGTTCATCGCAGCACTGTTTATAATAGCCAGGACATGGAAGCAGCCTAGATGCCCATCAGCAGATGAATGGATAAGGAAGCTGTGGTACATATACACCATGGAATATTACTCAGCCATTAAAAAGAATTCATTTGAATCAGTTCTAATGAGATGGATGAAACTGGAGCCCGTTATTCAGAGTGAAGTAAGCCAGAAAAATAAAGAACAT
Organism: Muntiacus reevesi; assembly: GCF_963930625.1. NCBI lineage: Eukaryota > Metazoa > Chordata > Mammalia > Artiodactyla > Cervidae > Muntiacus > Muntiacus reevesi. The sequence continues at coordinate 475,986 of NW_027077890.1, read as the reverse complement.
TACAGCATACTAACACATATATATGGAATTTAGAAAGATGGTAATGATAACCCTATATGCAAAACAGAAAAAGAGACAGAAGTACAGAACAGACTTTTGGACTCTGTGGGAGAAGGTGAGGGTGGGATGTTTCAAAAGAACAGCATGTATTTTATCTATGGTGAAAGAGATCACTAGCCCAGGTGAGATGCATGAGACGAGTGCTCGGGCCTGGTGCACTGGGAGGACCCAGAGGAGTCAGGTGGAGAGGGAGGTGGGAGGGGGGATCGGGATGGGGAATACGTGTAACTCTATGGCTGATTCGTGTCAATGTATGACAAAACCCACTGAAATGTTGTGAAGATATTGGCCTCCAACTAATAAAATAAAATTAAAAAAAAAAAACTGAGCTATCCTAAAAATTAAAAAAAAAGCTACCTCTTCTATGCAACATCTGTGTGTCTTCTGTCTGTCTTCTTCCTCGCTGACGCCACTCATCCCTTGGGTATTCCTGGTCCTGCTGGGGCTGGACCTCGGCAATTTTGCTCAATGCTTTGGATCCTAGTGGAAAAACATGCTGTTAATCCTACTTTTGCGAGGATTAAAACCATCGTAAAAACTGGAATTTGTTTAAATATTTTTGGTTTAAATATATCTTGTGTATATAATTACCCAGATTACTGTTGGGTATTAGATTGCTATGTTACAATATGTATGGCATACATGAGTTCCACTGTTATTGATATGATATGTGGTGGAGAGGTATTTGGTGGTGCAAGTGATTTAAATGATGTGTTCACAGTGTTTATATTCCTGTTATGTGGTTAATGGGTCTTGGATTCACGTTTGAAATATGACTCCCTTGTCTTTTGTGATGCATGAGAAGTGCTGAAATTGAAGATGATGCAGGTTAAGTCTAGGGTTGAGGGTGTGAGTAGGGTGGGGGGGAGGGTGTGGGTTAGGTTAAGGGTGTGGATTAGGGTGTGGGTTACATTGTGGCTTAGGGGTTAGAAGTTAGGGGTGTGGGTGAGGGTGAGGGCTGAGGGGTGAAGGTGTCAGGTTAGGGTTCGGATGATGCGTTAGGGTTAGTGTGTCAGGTTAGGGTTAGGGGGTCGGGTTGGTGTTAGGTTCTGGGATAGGGTTACGGTGTTGGTTAGGGTTAGTGTGTCGTGTTGGGGTTAGGGTTAGGGCAAGGGCGAGGGCAATTTCGCCTGGGACCTTATGGAGGGGCCTCACAGTCAAAGGTAAAGGCAAAGTCACATCCACACTTCTGTTCCATCCCCTTTGCTCTATAGTAGAGCTCTAGTAAGCCTAGGCCTGGTAGGAAAACTCTTGGCTCCTGTGGGGACACATCCTGTGTGTGAATCTGCATACCAGACCTAGGGGCCACAGGGCGCCTGTTTTCTTCTGGGAGAGGGGACCCTGAAGCGGTGTTGCCTGGCAACAGCTTGAAAATCCATTAAATTGCACTTTACGTACCTCTGACAAAGCTAGATTTGCTCCACCTTTTCGCCATTTGGAAGCAAACCTTCCATACCCTCTCCCCAAGTAGGCAATGGGCCTACTTTGAGTAGAAAGTCCCCTTGAGGAGCTGAGCCCAGGAAGGCACCCAGTCATGTCAAACACACTCCAGCTGCTTACTTCCTCATGGGCAGTATCACTATCAGCTAGGAATGTCTTTGCAAGGATTGAAAAGGGAAGGGGAGATACATGGCCCTGCCTCTGAAATTTCAGTCCTCTGAGCAGAACTGGAATTCAATTGTATCAGCGAAACTGTGCCTTCCAAAGAGGCTTGCAAACACACCCCGAGTGGCTGCCTCTTCTTCCCTGAAGAAGGCTCCCTTTCCCTGCATCCTGCGGACTCCCTGTCCCAGCCTCCTGGAAAAGCGCTTCTTGGAGTTCCTTCTTGGAGTTCCTTTCTTAGTTGCAGTTATCCCTCAACTTGGGGCCATAGGGAGTAGCCCCACACTCACAGGGGAAGGCAGACCCACCTCCACACATGTCTTCCATCCCCTTTGCTCTGTAGGACAATTCTAGTGAGCCTAGGTCTGTCAGAAAATTCTTGACTTTGACGGGAACACACCCTGTGTGTGAACCTGCATACCCGACCTAGGGGCCACAGGGCGCCTGTTTTGCTCGAGTGGGCCTTGAAGCAGTACAGCCTAGTGAGAGCTTGAAAATCCATCCAATTGCTCCTTTCTTACCTCTGACACCTAGCTTTGTTCCACCCTTTGGCAGTGTGGAGGGAAGAGGGCCCAACCCCGTCCTCAAGCGGACATGGGGCCTACTTTGAGAGGAAAGGCCCCCTTGAGGAGCTGAGCCCATCAAGGCACCCAGTCATGTCAAATATACTCCCACTGCTTGCTTCTTCATGGGTAGTACCACTATCAGCTTGGAATGTCTTTGCAAGGATCACAAAGGGAAGGGGAGATACACGACCCTGCCTCTGGAACTTCGGTCCTCTGAGCAGACCTGAGTGCTCTAGGGAGCCTAGGACTGTCAGGAAAATTCTTGGCTCCTACGGGGACACACCCCATATGTGAACCTGCATACCGGACCTCGGGGCCACAGTGTGCCTGCTTCTCTCGGTGTGCCTAAAGCGGTGCAGCCTAGCAACAGCTATTGAGCCTAGGTCTGTCTGGAACATTTTGGATCCTGTGGGGAAAACACCCTGTGCACACCCCTAGATACCGGGCCTAGGGGCCAAAATTCTCACATGTCTCCTGGGGAACCCTAACACAGTGTGACCTAGCAACTGCTTGAAAATCCATCCCATTGCTGTTTTCCTCCTTCTGATACAGCTAGCATTGCTCCTTGCTTTGGGATATCTCAAGCAAGGGGCGAGTCCATAACTGCTCTCCTGGGGCCCAATGGATGTGCAAGGTGCCCTCAACCAGGTGACCCCAGCATGCCACCTGGCCCCCTCAGACACACTCCCGCAGCCTTCTTCCTCATGGGAAGCACCTCTCTGACCCAGGAATGTGTTTGCAAGGCTCGGAATGTGCAGGGAGACACATGGCCCTGACTCTGGAATTGAGGTCCTTGGGGCAGGCCTGCAGGTCTGACATCTGAGAAGCAAAACACTTGCTGCAAATAGAGGCCTGAAAACACACTCTGTGTATGACTTTCCTTCCTCCAAGGAAGATAGCTTTCCCAGTCTCCTGCATGCTGAGTGTCACACAGCTGGAATGTGCTTGCGTGGAGATCATGATTCAGTGGCAATGGCCCCTGAGGCCCTGTGCCCAGGTAGGGCGCCCACACTCACAGGCAAATCAAAGCAACTTCCAAATGAGTCAGCTCTTCACATCTAGTGGCCAAAGTATTGGAGTTTCAGGTTCAATATTAGTCTTTCCAATGTATATTCAGACCTGATTTCCTTTAGGATGGAGTGGTTGGGTCCTCTTATAGTCTAAGCAAACTTCAAGCATCTTCTTCAGCACCACAGTGCAAAAGCATCAAATCTTTGGCTGTCAACTTTCTTTATAGTCCATCTTTCACATCCATACATGACATGGAAAAACCTTAGCCTTGACTAGACGGATCTTTGTTGGCAAAGCAATGTCTCAGCTTTTTAATATGCTGTCTAGTTTGGTTATCACTTTCCTTCCAAGTCGTAAGCATCTTTTAATTTCATGGCTGCAGTCACCATCTGCAATGATTTCCGAGCCCCGAAAAATAAAATCTGCCACTGTTTCCACTGTTTTCCCATCTATTTGCCAAGAAGTGATGAGACTGGATGCAATGATCTTAGTTGTCTGAACGCTGAGCATTAAGCTAAGCCTCTTTCTCTTTCATCAAGAGGCTCTTTAGTTCTTCACTTTGTGCCATCAGGGTGGTGTCATCTGCATATCTGAGGTTATTGATATTTCTCCCAGCAATCTTGATTCCAATTTGTGCTTCATCCAGTGCAGCATTTCTCACAATGCCCTATATATAAGCAGATATAAGTTAAATAAGCAGGGTGCCAATATACAGCCTTGACATATTCCTTTTCCTATTTAGATCCAGTCTGTTGGTCCAGGTCCAGTTCTGTTTCTTCCTGACCTGCATATAGGTCTTTCAAGAGGCAGGTCAGGTGATCTGGTATTCCTATCTCTTTCAGAATTTTCCCCAGTTTATTGTGATACACACAGTCAAAGGCTTTGGCATAGTCAACAAAGCAGAAATAAGTGTTTTTCTGGAACTCTCTTGATTTTTCAATTATCCAGTGGATTTTGGCAATTTGATCTCTGGTTCCTCTGCCTTTTCTAAATCCATCTTGAACATTTGGAATTTCACGGTTGACATATTGCTGAAGCCTGGCTTGGAGAATTTTGAGTGTTACTTTACTAGCATGTGAGATGAGTCCAGTTGTGTGACAGTTTGAGCATTCTTTGTCATTGCCTTTCTTTGAGACTGGAATGAAAACTGAGCTAACAACCTAGATGTTTTCAATCGCATATGCTAAAAGAACTGCCTCTGCAGTTTCCAAGGGAAAAAAGTTTCATTTTAACCAATTTTCTCTGAAGTTCAAGGAATATCATGGACATCCTCCATCAAAAAGTCATCTTTCTTTTATGTAATCACAGTTTCATGCCTAAATTATAGACCAACTCATGCTCAAATTGACTCTGATATCAGGGGCAGATCAGCTAGCTGATAAAAAGCTTGGATTGTCCCTCTGGAGGAAAGTGAGACCTTGGTCCCAAGAGAAGAATCTGAGGGCTTAAGGGAATTTGCAGGAGTGGGGAAATCTTGGTCCATCCTACATGTACCGTACTTAAATAATGCTTATTTATTTTACAGAAGTAAAAAAAAAAAAAAAAAAAAAAAAAAAAAAAAAAAAAAAAACAGATGATAAAAACAAATATAAATCACTGAAAGGTAAATAAATTCATCATCTGTGATTGAAAGCTGCATTCTAAGAAAGCTGTGTTCTCTTAACCTAGAGAGTAGACTAAATTCCAGTCTGGTACCAGCTTACCAGATAACAAACAAAAAGTGTTGTTTATGGGTAAGCTCAGGAAAGTCTTTTCCATGTATCTTGAGGTAGCAGTATTTTTGCAAAGGCATCAGTGTGAAACCATGGAAGGCATGTTTAAAACCTGATTAGATAAAAATTGACAAAATAAAAATTGACAAAATTGACAAAATAAAAATTGACAAAAAAAGTGACAAAATAGTCACTGCTGTGACTTGAAACACTTTAATATGATAACTAGAATTATAACTGACAGCATTTTACCAGGACATATCAGATTTTCATGGATGTCACATAGTTTCTAGGATACCTACATTAGTAACTGAAGGAGTCTTTGGGCTTAGAAAAGAAAACAACAGTGTCAAAGGCCCTTGCTTGTATCATTTAACATTGGAGAAAACAAAATCGAACTTTAGGTCCCACCCTGAGGCTCCAGGCCGGTTATATCTATCTATTTTCCCATGCAGCGTAGTGCCTGCTGGAAGTCCAAGGGATTTATCCTGCCTGGTAATTTCACCAGCTGGGACTCCACAACCCTTAGTCTGGCCGGCTGACCCAGCCCTGCTTCCAGCACTTTGCAGGCCAGCAGGCCCTTGACCACCTGCTGGGACAGGAAAGGGAAGGGTCCACGAATTGCATCCTAGAAACTTAGTAGGGTGCATGTATTTAAAAACCTGGTGGCCACCCAGGCAGGAGAGAAGGGAGGAGGGCACCTTGCTGCCCTTTCATGGGGGAATCTGTGGCTGTCCTGCTGAGAGGGGGCCTTTCCATGGGGACCCTGTGTAATAAGTTTGGTGTTTTGGAACTGAATAATTAGAACGTGTAAAATTTTTAATTTATGTGGTGCTTTAATTAAAAAAAAAAAAAACAAGCAGCTCCAAGTTTTCTGCAAATTGAGGCCTCAAACTTGAAGGCCTATTTTCCTTCCACTGTGGCATTCTATGAAGAAATGTGCGTTTTTTAAAGAAAAGGGTCAGAAAAGTGAGGGAAACAGAAAAGCCAGAGGTGCCCCAGGAGTTTGGTGAAGGTCTTAGGAGGTCACTTGTAAATGCTGCTGGCCATCGGGAGGCAGTCTCTTGTGACCAATGGGCACAGAGCTCTGCAGGCTTGTCCTTTGCATGGATGTGCTTGTTTGTGGAAATCCAGCTCAGAGCCATCTCCTGATGTGTAAGAATTTCCCAGACTAGACCCCTAGGCAAATCCCACAGGGCCAGGGACTCCTTTCTTCATTGTATTTGTCTGTTTGACTGAAAACCAGAAATGGCATATTTTTCTTTCAATCTGGTCTATCATCCAGGCCTTGGAGTAATATTTCCCCTCCCCCTCAATAGGCTTGGGTTCCGGTGATGAATTATAGTCAGTTGTCCATGATTTCGCAGATGAGGAAACTGAGAGTTGGAGAGGGTGGAGGACTGTCCAAGGGAGAATGGGATATCCTTCCAGGAACACTGGCTCCTGGGTTTTTAATGAGCTTCCTACCCAGCATGGTCATTAAGTGGCAAGGGTTGACATTGAGAATAAACTATTGGTGGAAATGAAAAAGGCTTTTTGAAAGAATGTGCCTACCAGCTGTGCATCTTATGGAGTATTTTCATTGTACTTCCCAGCCCTTGGAAAGTGCTGGGCACAGGGCAGATGCTTCATCATTTTTATTGAATAAGTTCAATGTCACACAATTGTATCTGTAGTGTCAGCAACACTATGAGGTATATTAGAACAGTGATGGTCCCAGTTGGTACCCACAAGGATATTTTTAAAAAATGAAACAAATCTCTCTGATCATCACCAAGGCTATCAGAGGTCTATTGCAGACTCCACACAAGGGAGGGTCTACCTCTTGGGACATCCCCACTTCAGCATCTCCCTAAACCAGCAATCTAGGACAGCTGAGTACACTTGAAGTTCCTTCCTTGACCTTGGGAGTTTTTTTGGAAGACAAGTTTTTGACAGACAGGGGTGGGGCAAGGTTTTGGGATGTTTCAAGTGCAGTCCATTTATTGTGCACTCTATTTCTGTTTCTGTTCCCTGGAGGCTCAGTTGGTAAAGAGTCTGCCTGCAATGAGGGAGACCCGGGTTTAATCCCTGGGTCAGGGAAATCCCCTGGAGAAGGAAATGACAGCCCACTCCAGTATTCTTGCCTGAAGAATTCAATGGACTGAGGAGCCTGGTGGGCTACCAAGGGCTGGACATGGCTGAGTGATCAAACTCTTATTTCTATTATTATTTCACCAGCTCCACCTCAGATCATCAGGCATTAGATCCTAGAGGTTGGGGGCCCCTGCTTTAGTTCCCTCTTTCATCTTCTACACAGCTCCAGCATGCTTCCTCCTCTTCCACCTGCAGAACTACCTGCTGGGCTTCTCTGAGTGTGATTAAGAGTTTCCTTCCCTCACTGTCTTTCCTCTGAGTCCCTTTTCCTAAATGGGTTTCCATGATCTCCTTTAGGCACTTTTTCCCCAGGTGGTGCTAGTGGTAAAGAACCTACCTGCCAATGCAGGAATCCTATCCCTGGGTTGGGAAGATCCCCTGTAGGAGGGCACCCAACCAACTCCAGTATTCTTGCCTGGAAAATTCCCATGGACAGAGGAGCCTGGTGGGCTCTGACAGTCAGACGTGATTGAAGCGACTTAGCACAGCATACCATAGGACCTTTGAACTGCAGACTCATGTGATTGTTTGGATTCTTTGGAGTCCCTTGTTATTCCACGTGTATGTTAGGGTCAACTTGTATATTGCTTCCTAAAGGCCTGGAGAGGGTAATAGGCAGGAAGGCCAGGGGTCTCCAGACAGAGGGAATAGGCTGCAAGTGTCAGACGTTTTTTCATCTCTCAAGCAGCTGGAGGAACGAAACGAGTGCTACATTTTTTCCCCTTCTCAATACAAATTTAAGAGGTTTCTCTTAAAATTTTGTGTTGCTATGACGACTCCTGGCTCCACCTGAACTTAACTTTTCTCAAACCTTCAGCTAAGCAATGCATTTTGTCTTAAGGAAAGGTTTGTCTTAAGCTATGTTAATATACTACGTATTTCTGCTAGACTCTGTCTTCAGGTCGGTTCCCGCTAAAGGCTCAGAACCGACTTGACAAACCAATATGTTTTACTCATACCTGTTCTCCTAATCTATGTTAATGAAATGATATATTTGCTTGGAAATCTGCCTTTCTTCAAAATTCATGTCAATCATTCTATGGCCCGGGATGACTCACCTGCTGCCAATATTATCTCAATGCATGTTGTGGGTGAGGGGCCTGGTGTCATTCTCTGAGACATTGCCTTTCTTTCATTAGCAGACTGCTAGTGGCTGTATAACATCTGCCTAAAGACTAGCAGGGGGTACTCTTACTGCCCCCGTCTGATGTCTATGTCAGCAGCTTTCTCTATCTCTTTTATACTTTAATAAAACTTTATGACACAAAAGCTCTGAGCGATCAAGCTTTGTCAACTGGCCCTGGATTGAATTCTTCTCCTCTGGAGGCCAAAAATCCTGGCGCCTTTTGTGGTTCAGCAATGACCTTTCAGTCTTTTGTAATTCATATTGAATCTTCATTTCAGATTGAAGATGCATTCCATGGTATTGCCATCTTAAGTCTTTCCATCGCTATGGAATATCTGTGCATGTATTCAGGATATTTTTCAGCAATCGTGTATAATTTCCAATGTGCCAGTCTTGTCATCCTCATTACACCCATGGCAAAATATTTTATTAATGTTGACACTATCAAAAGGAAATTGTTTTTTTTAATTCCTTTTCAGATTATTATTTGCTAGTGTATACAGATAAAACTGTGTAATCATTCATTTTTATCAGCTTGGACAGCTTGATAGTTGTCTTTACTTTCTTTACTTCCTCATACTTTAAGATTATCCTAGCTTATATATTTACTGTCTCGCCCCTAGTCTCAATCGTTTATTCAAAGAATTTCTGTCCTTTTTTTTAAACACTGAATTATTTTTGACAATGCTGGGTCTTTGTAGCTAGATGCCTAGTTGTAGTGAGCAGAGGCTACCCTCTAGTTGACTTGCCATGGCTTCTCATTGCAGCGCTTTCTCTGGTTGCAGAACTTGGGCTCTGGAGCATGCAAGTACTTCAATAGTTGTACGGGGGCTTAGTTGCCCCTGGGCATGTGGAATCCTCTAGGACCAGGGGTTGAACCAGTGTTCCCTGCATTGGTAGGCAGATCCTTTACCACTGGGCCACCAGGGACATTTCCTGTTCTTTTTCATTATAGAGTGATATTTAAAACATACATGTAGGAGCTAAATATGCTCAGCTGACAATATTTGGAAATATACATATATTCCAGCTTATATATTCAGTTGAAGGTAATTTGTGATGATGTCTCCATGAATCTTGTAACCTTTCCTTTTGTTTATCCATAACTTACCATTCCAATGGTAAGATACCTGGCTTCCACCACTTGTCATGTATGGAATTCAGTGCTTGTCCCATGTGGTTACTGAAACAACTGTCAGCCTGTCTTCCAAAGGGGGCTGTGCATGCATCCCACCAGTATCTTGAGTATGTTTCTGTAGGAGAGTTTACTATCAGTATACCCTCCGTGGCCAGGTGTCTATTTCAATCTTTACCAGTTATGAATGGGCTTGTTTGCTCTAGTGTTCTTGGACAATTTGAGGACTCCTGTCTAGTTATGAGGGACACAGGAATCTCCTTGAGGCTTGGCAGGGCAATCAGCACACTTCTCGAGGTGAGGAGGGAGACCCAGGGTCCCTTTCCAGTTGCCACAGGGATATTGGGATTCCTACCAATTTTCAAGAGGAGTCAGGCATCATCACCTTTTGAATCATTGAATTCTGCATGCCTCTCGAGGTGTCAACGGGATGTGAGGCCTCCTGTCGATAAGAGGCGGGGACCTAGGACTTTCTCTATGCTCTCCATAGGGGATTCACACATCCCTTCATCCTGTGAGATGAAAGATGAGCCTGCATTCAAGCCACTGTAGGGAAATCGGACCTTCTTTCGAGTCAGGGCGTCTCAGGGTCAATTCCACTTGAGGCAGCAAACTCAGGGTCCCTCCCACATACTTACTGCTGAGAGACACCTCCTCTGGTTGTGCTTGTGGAATGGTGGCATACCTCTTGAGTGGAAGCCAGGGAATCAGCTCTCATTTCAAGATGATTTGGGGTACATGGAGCTTTCCTCGAGTTGCTGTGCTGAACTTGGTGTTCTTCTAGACTTGGGACAGTGTTCTCGGGGAATCTCTGCAGTTGCCTAAAGGAAGCCAACCCACTTGTCGTGTTTGATGCAGAACACGGGATGGCTCTGAAGCCAATGCAGTGGAATAGGGACTCATCTCGAGTTGATTTGGGATACACGAAGCTATTTCCCATTGCTGCAGTGACATCAGGGTCCCTCTGGACTTGAGACAGTGTTCTTGGGGACTCTCTGGAATTCCATCAAGCAAGTAATGGCTCCTTACGTATTTGATGGGGAACACGGAATTGCTCTGCATGCAATGCAGGGGAATCAAGCCTCATCTCGCGGCGAGAAGGCAGTCTCATGGTTTCTCTCGAGTTGCGGCGTGAACCTGGGGTATATTCTCCAGGTATGGCGGGGATGGCCCTTCAAAACTCATGTTTGTTCAGCGACGTCAGGACTCCTGTCTAGTTACGGGGGACACCTCAGGAATCTCTTCGAGGCTTGGCAGGGCAATAGGGACGCTTCTCAATGTGAGGCGGGAGACCCAGGGTTCCTTTCCAGTTGCCACAGTGAGACTGGGATTCCTATCAATTTTCAAGAGGAGTCAGGCGTCATCACCTTTTGAAACATTGAATTCCGCCTACCTCCATGTCAAAGGGATGTGAGACCTCCTGGCGTGATGAGGCCAGGACTTAAGGCTTTCTCTAGGGTCTCCGTATTGGATTCAGACATCCCTTCATCTTGTGCAATGAAAGACGAACCTGCATTCAAGCCACTGCAGGGAAATCCGGCCTTCTTTCTTGTCAGGGCATTCGGACTCCATTCCACTTGAGGCAGCAAACTCAGGGTCCCTCCCCCATATCTATTGATGAGAGAAGCCTCCTCTTGGGGTGCTTGTGGAAAGTTGGCATACCTCTTAAGTTGAATCCTGGGAATCTGCTCTCATCTCGAGATGATTTGGGGTACATAGAGCTTTCCTCAAGTTGCTGTGCTGAACCTGGTGTTCCTCTAGACATGGGACGGTGTTTTCGGGGAGTCTCTGGAGTTGCCTAAAGAAAGTGAAGCAACTTGTCTTGCTTGATGGGGAAAGCGGAATTTCTCTGGAGCTAATGTGGCAGAATCGGGCCTCATTTCCAGTTGAGTTGGTGTATACGGAATTATTTCGCGTTGCTGCGGTGACCTCAGGGTCCCTCTAGGCTTGTGAGTGTGTTCTTGGGGACTCTCTGGAGTTCCATCAAGCAAGTCAAGGCTCCTACGCATTTCATGGGGAAAACGGAATTGCTTTGCATGCAATGCAGAGGAATCTGGCCTCATATTGTGGCGAGGGGATGTCTCATGCTTTTTCGCGAGTTGCGCTGGGAACCTGGAGTATATTCTCGAGTTACAGCGGGGATGGCCCTTCAAAAGTTGTGTTTGTTCAGCGATGTCAGGACTCCTGTCTAGTTATGAGGGACACCTCAGGAATCTCTTCGAAGGTTGACACATCAATAGGGACGCTGCTAGAGGTGAGGCGGGAGACCCAGGGTCCCTTTCCAGTTGCCACAGGGATACTGGGATCCCTATCACTTTTCAAGAGGAGTCAGGCATCGTCACCTCTTGAAGCAATGAACTCTTGGTGCCTCTCTAGGAGTCAAAGGCATGTGAGGTCTCCTGTCGAGAGGAGGAGGGGAACTAGGGCTTTCTCTAGGGTCTCCACAAGGGATTCAGACATCCCATTGTCTGGTGAGATGAAAGACAAGCCTCCATTCAAGCCACTGCAGGGAAATCAGGCCTTCTTTTGAGTCAGGGCATCTCGGTGTCCATTCCATTTGACGCAGCAAACTCAGGGTCCAACTCACATACCTATTGCTGAGAGAAGCCTCCTCTAGAGGTGCTTGTGGAAAGTTGGCATACCACTTGAGTCAAAGCCAGGGAATCAGCTCTAATCTCGAGACGATTTGGGGTACATGGGGCTTTCTTCGAGGTGCTGTGTTGCAACTGGTGTTCCTCCAGACTTGGGACGGTGTTCTCGGGGAATCTCTGGAGTTGCCTAAAGGAAGTAAAGCCACTACTCCTGTTTGATGGGGAACACGGGATGGCTCTGGAGCAAATGCAGGGGAATTGGGCCTCGGCTCGAGTTGATTTGCAGTATGGAGCTATTTCGCATTGCTGCGGTGACACAAGGGTCCCTCTAGACTTGTGACAGTGTTCTTGGGGACTCTCTGGAATGCCATCAAGCAAGTCAAGATTCCTTACGTGTTTGATGGGAAACACGGAATTGCTCTGCAATGCAGAGCAATCAGGCCTCATCTTGCGGCCAGGGGGAAGTCTCATGGTTTATCTCAAGTTGCGATGGGAACGTGGGGCATATTCTCGAGTTAAGGTGTGGATAGACTTTCAAAACTCCTGTTTGTTAAGCGACATCAGGACTCTTGTCTAGTTATGAGAGACACCTCAGGAATCTCTTTGAGGCTTGGCAGGGCAATAGGGACGCTTCTTGAAGTGAGGCGGGAGACCCTGGGTCCAATTCCAGTTGCCACAGTGATATTGGGATCCCTATCACATTTCAAGAGGAGTCAGGCATCGTCACCTTCTAAGCATTGAACTCCGCGTGCCTCTCGGGATGTCAAAGGGATGTGAGGCCTCCTGTCGAGATGAGGCGGGGACATAGGGTTTCCTCTAGGTCCTCCACAGGGGATTCAGACATCCCTTCATCTTGTGAGATGAAAGACGAGCCTACATTAAAGCCACTGCAGGGAAATCTGGCCTTCTTTTGAGTCAGGTCATCTTGGTGTTCATTCCACTTCAGGAAGCAAACTCAGGGTGCAACTCACATACATATTGCTGAGAGAAGCCTCCTCTTGAGGTGCTTGCAGAAAGTTGGCATACCTCTTGAGTCGAAGCAGGGAAATCAGCTCTAACGACAGTGTTCTCGGGGAATCTCTGGAGTTGCTTAATGAAGTCATGCCACTTGTGTTTGATGGGGAACGCAGAATGACTCTGGAGCCAATGCAGGGGAATGGGGCAGCATCTCGAGTTGATTTGGGGTAGACGGATCTATTTCCCGTTTCTGCACTAACCTCACGGTCACTCTAGACTTGTTACAGTGTTCTTGGGTACTCTCTGGTGTCCCATCAAGCAAGTCAAGGCTCCTTACATGTTTGATGGGGAACACAGAATTGCTCTGCATGCAATGCAGAGGAACCGGGGCTCATCTCGTGGCCAGGGAGAAGTATCATGGTTTTTCTCGAGTTGCGGTGGGATCCTGGGGTATATTCTCGAGTTACGGTGGGGATGGCCCTTCAAAACTCGGATTTGTTCAGCTATGTCAGGACTCCTGTCTAGTTAAGAGGGACACCTCGGGAATCTCTTCGAGGCTTGGCAGGCAATAGGGACGCTTTTGGAGATGAGGCGGGAGACCCAAAATCCCTTTCCACTTGTGACATGGATATTGGGATTCCTATCACTTTTCAAGAGGAGTCAGGCATCGTCACCTCTTGAAGCAATGAACTCTTGGTGCCTCTCTAGGTATCAAAGTCATGTGAGGCCTCCTGTCGAGATGAGATGGGGAACTAGGGCTTTCTCTAGGGTCTCCACAGGGGATTCAGACATCCTTTCATCTGGTGAGATGAAAGACGAGCCTGCATTAAAGCCACTGCAGAGAAATCGGGCCTTCTTTTGAGTCAGGGCATCTCGGGGCCCATTCCACTTCAGGCAGCAAACTCAGGGTCCAACTTACATACCTATTGCTGAGAGAAGCCTCCTCTAGAGGTGCTTGTGGAAAGTTGGCATACCTCTTGAGTTGAAGCCAGGAAATCAACTCTAATCTCGAGACGATTTGGGGTACATGGCGCTTTCCGCGAGTTGCTGTGTTACGCTTGGTGTTCCTCTAGATTTATGACAGTGTTCTCGGGGATTCCCTGGAGTTGCCTAAAGGAAGTCAAGCGCCTTGTCGTGTTTGATGGGGAAAGTGGGATGGCTCTGGAGCCAATGAAGGGGAATCGGGCCTCATCTCGAGTTGAAATGAGTGAATCACGTGTGAATCACGTGTGCATCAAGTGTGAATCACGTGTCCATCATGTGTGTGTCACGTGTGTGTCACGTGTGCATCACGTGTGCATCATGTGTGTGTGACATGTCCATCACGTGTGAGTCACGTGTTCATCAGGTGTGTGTCACGTGTCCATGACGGGTGAATCACGTGTTCATCACATGTGTGTCACTTGTGTGTCACGTGTGCATCACGTGTGTGCACGTGGGAATCACGTGTGCGTCACGGGTGCGTCATGTGTGCATCACGTGTCCATCATGTGTGCGTCACTGGTGCATCACGTGTCCATCACGTGTGCGTTACGTGTGCGTCACGAGTTCATCATGTGTGCGACATGTGTTCGTCACGTGTTCATCACGTGTGCATCACGTGTGCATCAAGTTTGCGTCACGTGTGAATCACGTGTTCGTCACGTGTGTGTCACGTGTTCATCACGTGTCCATCATGTGTACATCACGTGTGAGTTACATGTGTGTCTCGTGTGCATCACATGTTCGTCATGTGTGCGTCACGTGTTCGTCACGTGTGCGTCACGTCTGCATCACGTATTCATCACATATGTGTTACGTGTGCATCACATGTGCATCACATGTGCGACACGTGTTCGTCACGTGCGCATCACGTGTGCATCAAGTTTGCGTCATGTGTGAATCATGTGTTCATCACGTGTGTGTCACGTGTTGATCACGTGTCCATCATGTGTGCATCACATGTGCGTCACGTGTGCATCTCGTGTGCATCACGTGTTCGTCACGTGTGCGTCACGTGTGTGTCATGTGTGCATCACGTATTCATCACATATGGGTTATGTGTGCATCACGTGTTCATCACGTGTGAGTCACATGTGTATCACGCGTGAATCACGTGTGCATCACGTGTGCATCAAGTGTTCATGACTTGTTCATCACATGTGCCTCACGTGTTGTTCACTTGTTCACAACGTCTGTGTGACGTGTGCATCATGTTTTCATCACGTGTGCATCACGTGTTCATCATGTGTGAGGCACGTGTTCATCACATGTGAGTCACGTGTTCTTCACGTGTGAATCATATGTCCATCACATGTGCATCACTTGTGCAACACGTGTTCATCACGTGTGCGCCACGTGTGCGTCACCTGTGAATCACTTGTTCATCACGTATTCATCACGTGTGTGTTATGTGTGCATCACGTGTTCATCACATGTGTATCACGTGTGAATCACATGTGCATCACCTGTTCATTACATGTGCATCACGTGTGAATCACGTGTTCATCACGTGTGCCTCACTTGTGCACCACATGTTCATCACATGTGCATCACGTGTGCATCACGTGTTCATCACGTGGGCATCACGTGTGCACCTCATGTGCACCTTGTGTGCATCACGTGTGAATCAGGAAAAGAACTGAATGGGATAGACTAGAGATCTCTTCAAGAAAATTAGAGATACCAAGGGAACACTTCATGCAAAACTGGGTTTGATAAAAGATAGAAATGCTATGGACCTAGCAGAAGCATAAGCTATTAAGAAGATGTGGCAAGAATACACAGAAGTACTGTAGAAAATATCTTCATGACCCAGATAATCACAACGGTGTGATCACTCACCTAGAGCGAGACATCCTGGAGTGTGAAGTCAAGTGGCAATTAGAAAGCATCGTAAGAACAAAGCTAGTGGAGTTGATGGAATTCCAGTTGAAGTATTTCAAATACTGAAAGATGATGCTGTGAAAGTGCTGCACTCATAATGCCTGCAAATTTGGAAATCTCAGCAGTGGCCACAGGACTGGAAAAGGTCAGTTTTCATTCCAAATAGAAAGAAAGGTAATCCCAAAGAATGCTCAAAATACCACACAATTATGCTCATCTCACACGCTAGTAAAGTAATGCTCAAAATTCTCCAAGCCAGGCTTCAGCAATACATGAACTGTGAACTTCCAGATGTTCAAGCTGGCTTTAGAAAAGGCAGAGGAACCAGAGATCAAACTGCCAACATCTGCTGGATCATTGAAAAAGCAAGAGAGTCCCAGAAAAAAAAATCTATTTCTGATTTATTGACTACACCAAAGCCTTTGACTGTGTGGATCACAATTAACTGTGGAAAATTCTGAAAGAGATGGGACTACCAGACCACCTGACCTGCATCTTGAGAAACCTGTATGCAGGTCAGGAAGCAACAGTTAGAACTGGACATGGAACAACAGACTGGTTCCAAATAGGAAAAGGAGTACGTCAAGACTGTACGTTGTCACCCTGCTTATTTAACTTATATGCCGAGTACATCATGAGAAATGCTGGGCTGGAAGAAGCACAAGCTGGAATTAAGATTGCCAAGAGAAATATCAATAATCTCAGACATGCAGATGACACCACCCTTATGGCAGAAAGTGAAGAAGAACTAAAAAGCCTCTTGATGAAAGTGAAAGAGGAGAGTGAAAAAGTTGGCTTACAGCTCAACATTCAGAAAACTAAGATCATGGCAACAGGTCCCATCACTCCATGGGAAATCGATGGGGAAACAGTGGAAGCAGTGTAAGATTTTATCTTTTTGGGCTCCAAAATCACTGCAGATGGTGATTGCAGCCATGAAATTAAAAGAAAATTACTCCTTGGAAGGAAAGTTATGACCAACCTAGATAGCATAATAAAAAGCAGAGACACTACTTTGCCAACAAAGTTCCCTCTGTTCAAGGCTATGGTTTTTCCAGTGGTCATGTACAGATGTGAGAATTGGACTGTGAAGAAAGTTGAGCACCGAAGTGTTTATGCTTTTGAACTGTGGTGTTGGAGAGGACTCTTGAGAGTTCCTTGAACTGCAAGGGCATCCAACTAGTACATCCTAAAGGAGATCAGTCCAGGGTGTTCATTGGAACGACTGATTCTGAAGCTGAAACTCCCATAATTTGGCCACCTGGTGCGAAGAGCTGACTCATTGGAAAATACCCTGATGCTGTAAGGGATTGGGGACAGGAGGAAAAGGGGATGACAGAGGATGAGATGGCTGCATGGCATCACCGACTCGATGTACATGAGTTCGAGAAATCTCCGGGATTTGGTGACTGACAGGGAGGCTTGGCGTGCTGTGATTCATGGGGTCCCAAAGAGTCAGACATGACTGAGCGACTGAACGGAACTGAACTGATATGAATAACTAATTAAAAGTAAAGTAAAGTTGCTCAGTCATGTCCAACTCTTTGTGGCCCCATGGACTGTAGCCTACCAGGCTCCTCTGTCCATGGGGTTTTCCAGGCAAATGTACTGGAGTGGGTGGCCATTTCCTTCTCCAGGAGATCTTCCTGACCCAGGGATCTAACCTGGGTCTCCAGCAATGCAGACAGATGCTTTACCATTTGAGCCATATAATTCCATTGCTAACACGTGCAAGGGGCTACTCTTTCTGCCCTCTTCTGATGCCTATGTCAGAAGATTTCTCTATCTCCTTTATACTTTAATACAACTTTATTACACAAAAGCTCTAAGCAATCAAGCCTCGTCTCTGGACCTGAATTGAATTCATCTCCTCTGGAGGCCAAGAATTCCAGTGTCTTTGCGTGGTTCAGCAATACCTTTCAAGATCATCCTGGAGATTCTGGCCATGTACCTCAGGAACATGGTCAGATAGGAGGTCACCCTTGAGACTGTGGGCTTTTGACCCAGGTGCAGGGTGTTGGAGTGGCGGGAATCCTGGATAATTTGCACATGTGACCCCAGGTAAAGGGTCTGGGAGGTAAGGTCACCTTGGAGACTGTGAATATGCTACCCAAGGTGCAGGGTGTGGGAAATAATGTCAGCCTGGAGAATGTAGACTTCTAGCACAAGGGATGAGTTCTTGACATTGGGGTCTCATGGGAGACTGGATGATTCCGCTCAGACAGTGTGTGGGGATGGGATTCACCCTGGAGACTGTAGATATGTGATCTCAGGTACAGGATTTCCGAGGGGGTCACCCTGGAGCCTGTGAATATGTGATTCCAGGTGCAGAGTCTGCAAGGGAGTCACCATGGAACCTGTGTTTGTGTGACTCCAGGCGAGGTCTACAAAGTTTTGACAAACAGGAGACTGTGGACATGTGACCCCTATTACAGGGTCTTGGAGGAGGGGACCTTTGTGGCCAGGGTCATGGGATGCAAGGTTATATGTCTGGGAGGTGGGGATACCCTGAGAGTATGGAAGTGTGACCCCAGGTACAGGTTCTGGGAGTTGGTGCCATCCTGAAAATGGTGGACATTTCACCCGAGGTATGGTTTCTGGGAGGTGGGGTCACCCTGAAGACTCTGGACATGTGACCCCAAATGCAGGGTCTGGGAGGTAGACTCACCATGGAAAAAGTGGAATTGTGACCCCAGATACAGGATCTTGAGGGTGGGGTCACCTGGAGGCTGTGGACTTGTGACACCAAGTACAGGTTATACAGGGGGCCACCTTCGAGACTGTGGACATGTGATCACAGGTGTATGGTATGGGAAGTTTGGTAACCTAGGAGATTGTGGATATATGACAGTAGGTACAGGGTCTCAGGTATGTCCCCATGGAAAGTGTGGACATGTGACCCCAGGTGCAGGTTTGGGTGGGGTCACCCTGGAGACTGTGGTCGTGTGACCCAAAGTTCAGGGTAGGAAAAGGGTTTCACCCTGTAGACTGTGGATCTATGACCACAGGTACAGGATCTGGTGGTAGTCACTGTGGCGATGATGGACGTATGAAACCTAGTACAAGTTCACGGAGGGGGTCACCCTCCAAGACTGTGTACATGTGACCCTCGTTTCAGGGTCTGGGTTGAGGTCACTCTGGAAACTATTTGCCATGTGACTTAGATGCAGGGTTAGGGGACGCGTTTACTTTGAAGATTGTGGTCATGTGACCTCAAATGCACCATTTGGGAGGCAAATCATCTTGGAGACTGGATACGTGACCGTAGATCCAGGGTCTGAATGGGATTCCCCAAGGTGAGATTGTGAATATGTGACTCCAGGTGCAGGGCCTGCGAGGGAGTCGCCTTGGAACCTGTGTTTGTGTGACTCCAGGTGGAGGGTCTGGGAAGTGACGACACTCTGGAGACTGTGAACATGTGACCCCATTACAGGGTCTTGGAGGGGGTAACCCTGGCATCCAAGATCATGGGACACCATGTTAAATGTCTTGGCGTGTGGTAACCGAGACTATGGAAGTGGGACCCCAGGTACAGGTTCTGGGAATTGGGGCCAACCTGAGTGACTGTGGATGTTTCACCCTAGGTACAGTTTCTGGGAGGTGGGGTCACCCTGGAGACTCTCGACAAGTGACCCCAAGTGCAGAGTCTGGGAGGGGTCTCACCCTGGAAACAGTGGACTTGTGACCCTAGGTACAGGGTCTTAACGGTAGAGTCATCCTGGAGTCTGTCAACTTGTGACACCAGGTACAGGTTTAGGAGGGGGATCACCCTGGATACTGTGGATGTGTGATCACAGGTGCATGGTATTGGAAGTGGGGAAGTCCAGGAGACTGTATATATGACACTAGGTACAGGGTCTGGGGGATGACACCATGGAGAATATGGACTTGTGATCCCAGGTGCAGGTTCACAAGGTTCAGGGTACAAAATGGGTCTCATCAGGCAGACTGTTGAACTGTGACCACAAGTTCAGGATCTGCTGGTGGTCACTGTGGCATTGGTGATCGTGTGAAATCTGGAACAAGTTCAGGGAAGAGGTCACCCGTGAGACAGTGGACATCACTCTGGAGACTGTGGATGTGTGAGTAAGGTGCAGGGTTAGGGGATGGGGTCACTTTGAAGATTGTGGACATATGACCCCAGATGCACTGATTGGGGAGGCAAGTCATCCTGGATAGTGGGCATTCGACCCTAGATGCAAGGTCTGACCTGGGTCCCCCAAGACACTAGGATATCTGAACCCAGGTACAGGGTCTAGGATGGGGGTGATCCAGGAAACTCTGTATATGTGACCTCAGGTACAGTGTCTGGGAGGTACGGGGTCACTCTGGGGACTGCAGGCATTTAAAGGCAGGGAAATGGTCTGGAAGGGGTGTCACCCTGCATGATGTGGATATGTGAGCCCAGGTGCAGTGGGCAAAGTGGGGTTCACGCTGGAAACTGTTGACATGTGACTCCAGGTGCAGGGTATGGGAGGGCGAACATCCTGGAGATTGTGGATGTGTGTAAATAAGCACAGGGCCTGGCAGGGGAGGGTTACCCTGGAATCTGTGGCCAAGTCACCAAAGGTATAGGGCATGAGAGGTCGGGTCACACTGGATACTGAGAACATGTGACCCAAGTTACAGAGACCAGGAAGGGGGTCACCACGGAGCCTGTGAATCTGTTAGTACATGTGCAGAGTCTGGGAAATGACATCACACAAAAGTCTAGGGACATGGGATGCCAGGTGAACGGTCTGGGAGGGAGTCACCCTGGAGTCAGTTGACGTGTGACCCTGGGTACAGGCACTTGTGGGTGGGGAAAGCCTCGAGACTGTGGACATGTGATCCCAGTTACTAGCCCTTGAATGTGGGTAAATCCAGGAGACTCTGGACATGTGACCCCAGGTATAGGGTGGGGAAGTTGGAGTCACCCTGGCGACTGTGCCAATGTAATCACATGTACAGAGTCTGGGGAGGCGTGTATTCCTGGCCAACATGTACATGTAACCCCAGGTAGAGGGTTAGAGATACGGGGTCACCCTGGAGACTGGGGCAATGTGACCAGAATTACAATATTCTGTGAGGTGTAGTCACCCTGGAGACTGCGGAGGTGTGAGACCTGGTGCATGATCTGGGAGGGGTTGCCACCCAGGAGACCATGGATGTGTGACCCTAGCTAGGTTCACGGGCTTGGAATTGGTGTCACCCTAGAACCAGTGGGTGTTTGAACCGAGTACAATTGTTTGACAGGTGGTGTTACCCTGGGCGCTGCGGACATATGAACCCAGGTGCAAGTTCTGGCAAGTGGGGTCACCCTGAGACTATCTACGTGTGACCCTAGGTACAGGGTTTGGGAGTTGGTGAATGTGCCCATGTGACACCATGTACAGTGTCTAGGAGGGTGTTCACCCTAGAGACTGTGGGTATGTGTCCCAAGGTACAGTGTCTGGAGTGTGAGGCCATGCTAGAATCTGTGGACATGTGACACTGGGTGCTGGGGTCAATAGTCCAGCATCTGGAAGACTGTGGTTATGTGAGCCCTGGTACAGTGATTTGGATGAGTCACCTGTGAGACTGTGGATATGTGGCTCCAAGTGCAGGGTCTATGAGGGAGTCATCCTGGAACCTCTGTTTGTGTGCCTGCAGGTGAAGGTTCTGGGAAGTGATGACATACAGGAGACTGTGGACATGTAAACCACATTACAGGGTCTTGGGGGGTGTAACCCTGTGGATCAGGGGCATGGAACAGCCTCAATGTCTATGGAAGAGTGACTCCAGGTACCGTTTCAGGGAGTTGGGACCATCCTGAAAACAGTAGACGTTTATCCCCAGGTAAAGTTTCTGGGAGGTGAGATCACACTGGAGACAGGAGTGTGACCCCAGGTATGGGATCTTGAGGGTGGGGCCATCCTGGTGGCTGTGGACTTGTGACACAAGGTACAGGAATGGGATCGGGGTCACCTTGCAGACTGAGCATGTGATCCCAGGTGCATGATATGGGAAGTGGGGTAACCCGGGAAACTGTGGATATATGACACTACGTATAGGGTCTGCGCAGATATATGACACTAGGTACTGGAGTGGGCAACCCACTCCAGTACTCTTGCTTGGAAAATCCCATGGATGGAGGAGCCTGGTAGGCTGCAGTCTATGGGGTCCCTAAGAGTCAGACATGACTGAGTGACTTCATTTTCCCTTTTCACTCTCATGCTTTGGAGAAGGAAATGGCAACCCACTCTAGTGTTCTTGCCTGGAGAATCTCAGGGATGGGGGAGCCTGGTGGGCTGCCATCTATGGGGTCGCAGAGTTGGACACGACTGGCATGACTTAGCAGCAGCAGCAACAGCAGCAGCAGTACAGGGCCTGGGGGATGTCACCATGGAGAGTATGGACATGTGACCCCAGGTGCAGGTTTGGCAGGGATGACCCTGGAGACTGGCTAGGTGAACCAAGGTTTAAGGTACAAAATGGTCTCACCCTGCAGACTGCGGACCCTGACCACAGGTACAGGATCTGGTGGTGGTCACTGTGGAGCTGGTGCATGTGTGAAACCTGATAGAAGTTCAAGGAGGGGGTCAATATGGAGAAGGTGGAGGTGTGACCCTATGTGCAGGGTCTGGAGTGAGGTCATTCTGGAAACTGTGGCTGTGTGACTAAGGTTCAGGGTTAGGGACTGGGGTCACTTTGCAGAATGTGGACATGTGACTCCACATGCACCGTTTGGGTCATCCTGGAAACTGTGGACAAGTCACCAAAGTACAAGGTATGAGAGGTGGTGTCACACTGGAGACTGAGGACATGGGATCCAAATTACAGGGTCTGGGAAGGGGATCACCATGGAGACTGTGGATCTGTGACCACAGGTATAGGGTCAGGGAAGTGATATCACACAGGAGACTGTGGACCTAGGATGCCAGGTGAAGGGTCTGGGAGGGAGTCACCCTGGAGTCTGTGGACGTATGACCCCAGGTAAAGGCTCTTGAGGGTGGGGAAAGCCTGGTGACTGCGACCTGTGACCCCAGGTACAGGGTTGGGAATATAGCATCGCCCTGGAGACTGTGCAAATGCGACCCCAGGTACAGGGTCTGGGGAGAGGTGTCATCCTGGACACCGTTGATATGTAACCTCAAGTACAGTGTCTGAGATATAGGGTCACCCTGGAGACTGAGGCCATGTGGCCAGAGGTACAATAGTCAGTGAGGTGGGTTCACCTTGGAGACTGTGGATGTGTAACCCCAGCTGCAGTGTCTGGGAGGGGTGTCAACCTGGAGACTGAGGACATGTGAGACCAGGTGCATGATCTGGGAGGGGTTGCGACCCAGAAGACTATGGATCTGTGTCCCCAATATCAGACTTTGGTGTGGATGTTACCATGGAGACTGTGGATGTTTGACACCAGGTGAAGGGACAGGGAAGGGCATCACCCTCGAGACCCTGGAGGTAGGATCCCAGGTTCAGAGTCTGGGAAGGGAGTTCTTCAGGAGTCTGTGGAAATGTTATGTCAGAAAAAGGGCCTGCAGTGGTTACCCTGGTGACTATGTACATGTGACACATAATACAAATACTGAGATTGGGGGTCATCCTGCAGACTGGAGAAATGTAACCACAGGTGCAGATTCTGAGGACGGGGTCACCTTGGAGACTGTTGACATGTGACATCAGGTGCTTCATCTTGGAGGTAGATCATTCTGGAGATTCTGGACATGTGACCCCAGGAACAGGGTCTGAGAGGGGGTCACCCTTGAGATTGTGGGCTTTTGACCCAGGTACAGCATGTTGGAAGGGTGGTAACCCTGGAGAATGTGCACATTTGACACCATGTACAGGCTCTGGGAGGTGAGTTCACCCTGCTGACTATGGCTATGTGACCCAAGGTGTGACTCTGGAGACTGTGGATATGTGATCCAAGGTGTGAGTCTGGAGACTATGGATATTTCTCACCCAAATCAGGTCTGGGGATGGGGATCACACTGGAGGCTGTAGATATGTGACCCCAGGTGCAGGGTCTGCAAGAGGTACACCCTGGAGCCTGTGGATATGTGACCCTAGGTGCAGGATCTGGGTGCTTGGGTCACCCTGGAGACTGTGGTCATGTGAGCCCCAGTGTGGGGTTTTGAATGAGTCACCCTGGAGACTGTGGATAAGTGACTCCAGGTGCAGGGTCTGCAAAGGAGTAACCTGGAAACTGTGATTGTGACTCTAGGTGAAGGGTCTGGGAAGTGACGACACACAGCAGACTGTGGACATGTGATCCCCATTACAGGGTCATGGAGAGGGTAACCTTGGCTAACAGGGACATGGGAAACCAGGTTCAATGTGTGGGAGGTGGGGTAACCCTTAGAATTTGGAAGTGTGACCCCAGCTACAGGTTCTGGGAATTGGGTCCATCCTTAAAACTGTGGATGCTTCACACAAGTAGCTTCGGGGAGGTGGGGTCACCCTGAAGACTCTGGACATGTGACCACAAGTTCAAGTTCTTGGAGGTGGACTCGACATGGAAATAGTGGACTTGTGACCCCAGGTACAGGATCTTGAGGGTAGGGTCATCCTGGAGACTGTGGATTCGTGACACCAAGTATAGATTTTGGAGGGTTCACACTGGAGACTCTGGATGTATGTTTCCTCTGCAGGAGAGCTCCAGTGAACCTAGGTCTGTCTGAAAAATTCTTGGATCATGTGGGGAAACACCCTGTGCGTTAATCTGGACACCCAGGTTCAAATTTGCATATTTTTCTCGGGTGGCCCTAAAGTGGTGTAACCTATCCACATCTTGAAAATCCGTCCAATTGCCATTTTCTTACTTTTGACAGAGCTAACTTTGTTCCACCCCTGGGGTTTCTGAAGCACATGGGCGGCTCGCAACTCCTATCTTTGGGCCTATTTACACTGGAGTGTCACCTTGTAGAGGTGACCACAGTAAGGGACCCAGCACTCTGAGACATATTCCCACAGTCTGCTTCCTCAAAGGCAGTACCAGTATCACCTAGATATGTGTTTGAAAGGTGGGAAAATGCACCAAGACACAGGGCACAGGCTCTCGAATTTAGGTCCTCTGAGCAGAACTAGAGGGTTCATGTCTTAGGAGCTAAAGAGTTCCTGCAAGGGACAGGTTTGAAAACACACTCTCTGTGGATGCCTTTCCTTCCTTGAAGAAATATAGGTTTGCCAGTATCCTGCGAACTGAGAGTCACACAGTGCTTGAAAAGTGCTCGCTTAGACATGAGTTTTCAATGGTAATTTCCACTTGGGGCTGTAGTCAAACAGAGGGGTTCCACACTCACTGGGAAAGACAAGGCAATATCTAAATGTCTGTTCCATCCCGTTTTCTCTGTAGGAGAACTCTAGTGAGCGTAAGTCTGTCTGGAAAATTCTTGGATCCTTTGGGGACACACCCTGTTTGTGAACCAGGATACCAGAATGAGGGGGCACAATTTGTGTTTCTCTCTGTGGACCTTAAAGCAATGTAGCCTAGCAACAGCTTGAAAATCCATCCACTTGCTCTTTTCTTGATTCTGAGAGAGCTAGATTTGCTCCTTCCTTTTTGATTTCTGAAGCAAGTGGGTGAATTTCAACTCCCAGCTGTGGGCCTTTTTACAGTGGAATGCCACCTCACTGAAGTGAGTATAGTGAGGAACCTAGCCCTCTTGGACACACTCTCGCAGACTGCTTCCTCATGTGCAGTACTGGTATAACCTAGGAATGGCTTTGCAAGGCTTGGAAAGTGCAGGGAGAAACATGGCCTTGACTCTGGAATTTAGTTCCTCTGAGCACTACTGGAGGCCTCCCATCTGGGAAGCTAAACAGTTCCTGCAAGATAGAGGGTTGAGAATACACTCTCTTTTGATGCCTTTCTTTCCTTGAGGGAAGATATCTTTCCCTGCATTCTGTGAACTGAGAGTCACACACTGCTTGAAAAGTGCTTGCTTGGAGGTCATCTTTCAGGGGCACTTTCTCCTTGAGTCTGTGACAATAGGGAGGGGCAAACCAACTTCCAATGTCTGTTCCATCCCATTTTCCCAGCAGGAGAGGTCTAGTGAGCCTAGTTCTGTGGAAAATTCTTGGATCCTGCTGGGACACACCCTGTGTTTGAACCTGGATACCTGACCTACAGGGCACAATTCACATTTTTCTCTCAGGGGGCCCTAAAGTGGTTCGGCCTAGCAACAGCTTGAAAATCCGTCCAATTGCTCTTTTCTTACCTCTGACAGAGCTAGCTTTGCTCTACCTTTTGGGGTTTCTGAAGCAAGCGGGTGGCTCACACCTTGGAGCTTTGAGCCTGTCACTGGAATGTCACCTCACACAGTTGACCACAGTAAGGCACTCAGCCCTTTCAGACACACTCCTGCTGCCAGCTTTCTCATGGTCAGTACCGTTATGATCTAGGAATGTGTTTGTCAGACTCGGAAATTACAGGGAGACACACGGCCCTGACTCAGGAATATAGGTCCTCTCAGCAGACCTGCTGGTCTCATGTTTTAGAAGCTCAAAATTTCCTGCAAGATAGAGGTTTGAAAACACACTCTCTGTGGACGTCTTTCCTTCCTCAAAGGAAGAAAGCTTTCTTCACATTCTGCGACCTGAGAGTCACACTCTGCTTGAAAAGTGCTTGCTTGCGAGTCTATTTTCAGTGGCAATATCTCCTTGAGGCTGTGACCATAAGTAGCGGCCCCACACTCACAGGGAAAGGCAAAGCAACATCCAAATGGCTGTTCCAACCAGTTTTCTCTGTAGAAGAACTCTGGGGAGCAAAGGTCTGTCTGGAAATTTCTTGAATCACGAGGGAACACATCCCGTGTGTGAACCTGAATAAAGGGCCTAGGGTGCACAATTTGTATTTATCTCTCTGGAGCCATAAAGAGGTGTGGCTAGCAATTGCTTGAAAATCCACCCAATTACTTTTTTCTTACTTCTGACAGTGCAAACTTTAGTCCACCATTCAAGATTTCTGAAGCAAGTTGATGGCTCACAACTCCTGGTCACGTGCCGATTTGCCATGGAAAGTTACCTCATCTAGGTAAGCACAGTATGGTACTCAGCACCCTCAGACACACACCTGAAGCCTGTTTTCTCATGAGCAGACCTGGCGTTACTCAGAAATGTGTTTACAAAGCTCAGAAAATGCTCAAAAACACACTGCCCTTGCTCTGAAATTTAGGTCCTCTGTACCAACCTAGAGGTCTCATATCTTAGTATCTAGACAGTTCCTCATATAGAGAGCCTGTTTCCTCATGGGCAGTCCTGGTATGACCAAGAAATGTATTTACAAAGCTCAAAAAGTGCAGGAAAACACATTGCCCTGACTTTGGAATTGAGGTCCTCTGGGCAAATATGGAGAATTCACATCTTTGAAGCTAGACAGTTCCTAATAGACAGATTCTTGAAAACACACTGTCTATAAATACATTTCCTTCCTCAATGGAACGTAGGTTTCCAGTATTCCATGTCCATAGAGTCACATACTGCTTGAAAACACTTGTTGGAAGTCCTTTTTCATTAGCAATTGCTCCTGATAGTGTGACCATAGGGAAGGCCACCAAACTCACAGGAAAAGGAAAAGCAACAACCAAAGGTCAGTTCCATCATGTTTTCTCTGTAGTGGAGATTCAGTGTGCCTAGGTCTGTCTGGGAAATTCTTGGATCCTGAGTGGACACATCCTAGGTGTGAACATGGACAGTGGACCTTGGTGGCAAAATTCACCTTTCTCTCTCAGTTGGCCAAAAACAGTAGAGCATAACAACTACCTGGAAATGCATTTAGCTGCTGGTTTCTTACTTCTGGCAGTGATCACTTGGTACACCCTTTGGGATTTCTGAAGCAAGTAAGCAGCTAGCAACTCGTAGCCGCTCGCCCAATTACAGTGGAATGCTACATCATCTTGGTAAGTGCAGCATGGCACCCAGCAATCTCAGAAATCTTCCTGCAGCCTGTTTTTTCTTAAGGGCACTTCTGGTATGACCTAGGAATGTGTTTACAATGCTCAGAAAGAGTTCAGTTCCGTTCAGACGCTCAGCTGTATTCGACTCTTTGGGACCCCATGAATCGAAGCACACCAGGCCTCCCTGTCCATCACCAACTCCCGGAGCTTACACAAACTCATGACCATCGAGTTGGTGATGACATCCAGCCATCTCATCCTCTGTCATCCTCTTCTCCTCCTGCCCCCAAGCCCTCCCAGCATCAGGGTCTTTTCCAATGAGTCAACTCTTCACATCAGGTGGCCAAAGTACTGGAGTTTCAGTTTCAGCATCAGTCTTTCCAATGAACACCCAGGACTGATCTCCTTTAGGATGGACTGGTTGGATGTCCTTGCAGTCCAAGGGACTCTCAAGAGTCTTCTCCAACACCACAGTTCAAAAGCATCAATTCTTCAGTGCTCAGCTTTCTTCACAGTCCAACTCGTACATCCATACATGACCACTGGATAAACCATAGCCTTGACCAGATGGAGCTTTGTTGGCAAAGAAATGTCTCCACTTTTTAATATGCTATCTAGGTTGGTCTTAACCCTTCCAAGAAGTAAGCATCTTCTAATTTCATGGCTGCAATCACCATCTGCAGTGATTTTGGAGCCCCCAAAAATAAAGTATGACACTGTTTCTACTGTTTCCCAATCTCTTTCTCATGAAGTGATGGGACCAGATGCCATGATCTTAGTTTTCTGAATATTGAGCTGTAAGCCAACTTTTTCACTCTCCTCTTTCACTTTCATCAAGAGGTTTTTTAGTTCCTCTTCACTTTCTGCCATAAGGGTGGTATCATATGCATATCTGAGGTTACTGATGTTTTTCCTGGCAGTCTTGATTCCAGCTTGTGCTTCTTCCAACCCAGTGTTTCTCATGATGTACTCGGCATATAAGTTAAATAAGCAGGGAGACAATATACAGCCTTGACATACTCCTTTTCCTATTTGGAACCAATCTGTTGTTCCATGTCCAGTTCTAACTGTTGCTTCCTGACTTGCACATAGGTTTCTCAAGAGACAGGTCAGGTGGTCTGGTAGTCCCATCTCTTTCAGAATTTTCCACAGTTTATTGTGATACACACAATCAAAGGCTTTGGCGTAGTCAATATAGCAGAAATATATGTTTTCTGGGACTCTCTTGCGTTTTCAATGATCCAGCAGATGTTGGCAGTTTGATCTCTGGTTCCTCTGCCTTTTCTAAAACCAGCTTGAACATCTGGAAGTTCACGGCTCATGTATTGCTGAAGCCTGGCTTGGAGAATTTTGAGCATTACTTTACTAGCGTGTGAGATGAGTGCAATTGTGCAGTAGTTTGAGCATTCTTTGTTATTGCCTTTCTTTGGAATTGGAATGAAAACTGATCTTTTCCAGTCATGTGGCCACTGCTGAGTTTTCCAAATTTGCTGACCTATTGAGTACAGCACTTTCACAGCATCATCTTTTAGGATTTGAAATAGCTTAACTGGAATTCCATCACCTCCACTAGTTTTGTTTGTAGTGATGCTTTCTAAGGCCCACTTGACCTCACATTCCAGGATGTCTGGCTCTAGGTGACTGATCACGCCATCATAATTATCTGGGTCATGGAGATCTTTTTTTGTACAGTTGTTCTGTGTATTCTTGCCACCTCTTCTTAACAGCTTCTGCTTCTGTTAGATGCATAGCATTTCTGTCCTTTATTGAACCCAATCTTCGCATGGAATGTTCCTTTGGTATCTCTAATTTTCTTGAAGAGATCTCTAGTCTTTCCCATTCTGTTGTTATTCTCCATTTCTTTGCATTGATCAGAGTAAGGCTTTCTTATCTCTCCTTGCTATTCTTTGGAACTCGGCATTCAAATGGTGCAGGCTGTGACGGACCATGCAGAAGCATGGCCATGAGGAGCTATCTCTCGCCCAAGGTCAGAGGTAGTCGCTGAGGGGAGCCACCCCATGTCCGAGACCAGGGGCAGCGGCCGAGAGGAGCTACCTCATGCCTGAGGTCAGGGGAGGTGGCTGAGATGAGCTACCCCATGCCCAAGGTCAGGGGCTGTGGCCAAGAGGAGCAATCCCACGTCCACAGAGCAGCAGCTGCACGGGTGCAGGAGGACCGAGAGGAGCTACTCCACATTCAAGGTCAGGAGGGGCGGACTGAGGAGATACCCATTGTCCAAGGTAAGGAGGAGTGGCTGTGCTTTGCTGGAGCAGCTGTAAAGAGATACCCCACGTCCAAGGTAAGAGAAACTCAAATAAGATGGTAGGTGTTGTGAGAGGGCATCAAAGGGCAGACACTGAAATCATAATCACAGAAAACTAGCCAATCTGATCACATGGACCATAACCTTGTCTAACTCAATGAAACTAAGCCATGACGTGTGGAGCCACCCAAGACGGACGGGTCATGGTGGACAGGTCTGACAGAATGTAGTCCACTGGAGAAGGGAATGGCAAACCACTTCAGTATTCTTGCCTTGAGGACCCCATGAACAGTATGAAAAGGCAAAATGATAGGATACTGAAAGAGGAACCCCCCAGGTCGGTAGGTGTCCAATATCCTACTGGAGCTCAGTGGAGAAATAACTCCAGAAAGAATGAAGGGATGGAGCCAAAGCAAAAACAGTACCCAGTTGTGGATGTGACTGGTGATAGAAGCAAGGTCCAATGCTGTAAAGAGCAATATCGCATAGGAACCTGGAATGTTAGGTCCTTGAATCAAGGCAAATTGGAAGTGGTCAAACAGGATGTGGCAAGAGTGAATGTCGACATTCTAGGAATCAGCAAATTATAATGGACAGGAATGGGTGAATTTAACTCAGATGACCATTATATCTACTACTGTGGGCAGGAACCGCTTAAAAGAAATGGAGTAGCCATCATGGTCAACAATCGAGTCCAAAATATGGTACTTGGATGCAATCTCAGAAAGTGTAGGGAAATACAATGCTCTGACTCTGGAATTTGGGTCCTCAGGGCAAACCTGGAAGTCTCACATCTTTGAGTCTATACAGTTTGTGATACACAGAGGCCTGATAAAACACTCTCTGTTGATGCCTTACCTTCCTGGATGGAACATAATTTTCCCAGCTTTTTGTGTGCTCAGAGTCACAAACTGCTTGAAAAGGCTTGCTAGAAGTAATTTTTCAGTAGCAACTTCCCCTGATGTTGTGACCTTAGGGAAGACCGCCACACCCACAGGAAAAGGCAAAGGATCATCCAGACGTCTGCTCAATCACGTTTTCTTGATAGGAGCAATCCATTCAACCTAACTGTCTAGAATGCTCATGGATACTGTTCCTACACACCCTATGTTTGAACCTGGATACTGGACCTTGGCAGCAAAATTTCCATTGTTTTCTCAGTTGGCCCTAAAACGGTTAAACCTAGTTACTGCGTGAAAATGCATCTAATTGCTGTTTTCTTACTTCTGACAGTGATAGTGTTGGTGCACCCTTTGGGATTTATGAATCCAGCAGGAGGCTCTCCACTCCAAGCCACTGGCCCCTTTCCAGGGAGATGTCATCTCATCTAGGTTAGCACAATATGTCACCCAGCACTCTGAGACACACTCTTGCAGCATGAATTTTATGGTCAGATCTGGTTTGACCTAGGAATGTGTTTACAAATCTCAGAAAGTGGTGGGAAACACACTGCCCTGACTCTGGTATTTAGGTCCTCTGGGAAACTTGGAGGACTCACATGTTTGAATCTAGACAGTTCATGACAGGTAGAGGCCTGATAACATATTCTCTCGAGATGCCTTTCCTTCCTCAAAGGAATATAGCTTTCTCAACATTCTGTGTGCTGAGTGTCACACACTCCTTGAAAACGCTTGTTGGAGGTCATTTTTCATTAGCAATTTCCCCTGGAGGTGTGACTGTAGTGAAGGCGCCACACTCACAGGTAAGTTCAAAAGCACGTCCAAACATCTGTTCAATCACGTTTTCTTGGTGGGGCCATTCATCAATGTAAGTCTATTTAGAAAATCCGTGGACACTGCGGGGAAACACCTATGTTTGAATCTGGATACCAGACGTTGGTGTTAAAATATGCATTTTTCTCTCACTTGGCCCTAAAAGAGTGCCGCCGAGCAACTGCTTGAAATTCCATCTGAATGTTGTTTTCTTCCTTCTGACAATGCTAGCTTTGGTTCACCCTTTGGGATTTTTGAAGCATGTGAATGACTTGCAACTCCTAGCTGCAGGCCCATTTCCAGTGGAATGACACCTCATCTATGTGACCACAGTATTTCACCCAGCACAGTCTGATACACTCCCTCAGCATCCTTCCTTAGGAGCAGACCTGGTATGCCCTAGGAATGCATTTAGAAGTCTCAGAAAGTGCAGCAAGACACACTGTCCTGACTCTGGAACTTAGGTCCTTTAATCAGGCCTGAGCTCTCACATCTTAGAAGCTGAACAGTTCCTGCTATAAAAAACACACTCTCTGTTGATGCCTTTCCTTCATTGAAGGAACATAACTTTCCCAATGTACTGTGTGCTGAGAGTCACACACTGCTTGAAAACATTTGCTTGGAGTTCATTTTTCAGTGGCAATTTCCCCTGAGACTGTGACAGTAGGGAAGCGCCCACAATCACAAGACAAGCAAGCATCCAAATACCTGTTCCATCACGTTTTCTCTGTTAGAGAGGTCCAGTGAACCCAGGTCTATCTGGAAAAGTTTGGATCCTGTGGGGTCACATCCTGAGTGTGAACCTGAATACAGGACAAAATTCACCTTTTTCTCTCAGTTGGCACTAAAATGGTTTGGCATAGACACTGCTTAAATATCCATCCAGTACTTGTTTTCTTATTTCTGACAGTGACAGATATGGTTCACCCATGTAATTTCTGAAGCAAGCAGTCTGCTTGCCACTTCTATCTGGTGGTCCCTTTCCTGTGAAATGTCACATAATATAGGTAGCACCACATGGCACCCAGCTCTCTCAGACACACTCTGACAGCCTGTTTCCTCCTTGGCAGTCCTGGTATGACCTAGGAATGTATTTACAAGGCTCAGAGATTGTATGGAAACATATCCCCTGACTCGGGATGTTAGGTCATCTGGGCAAGACTGGAGGTCTCACGTCTTACAATCTAGACAGTTCCTAATAGATAGAGGCCTGGAAACACACTCTCTGGTGACGCCTTTCCTTACTCAAAGGGCCATTGCTTTCCCAACATTTTAGGGCCAACCTAGAGGAAAATGCGAAATTTGCCACCAAGGTCCATTACCCAGGTTCACACGCAGGATGTGTCCCCACAGCACTGAAGAATTTTCAAGACAGACCTAGGCTAACCCTAACCCTAACCCTAACCCTAGGATCTCTCCTACAGAGAAACATGATGGAACAGACGTTTGGATGATGTTTTGCCTTTTCCTGTGAGTGTGGTGGACTTCCCTATGGTCAAACCATCAAGGGAAATTGCTACTGAAAAACAACTTCCAGGCAAGCATTTTCAAGCAGTATGTGACTCTCAGCACACAGAATGCTGGGAAAGCTACGTTCATTTGAGGAAGGAAAGGCATCAATAGAGAGTGTGTTTTCAGGCCTCTGTCTATCAGGATCTGTCTATATTCTAAGATGTGAGATCTCCAGGCTTGTCCAGAGGACCCATCTTCCAGAGTCTGGGCAGTGTTTCCCTGCAAATTTTGAGCCTTGTAAGCACATTCCAAGATCACTCAGGAATGTCCATGATGAAACAGGCGATGGAAGAGTGTCCGTGTGTGCTGTGTGTCATTCTGCCCTTACCAAATGAACTGACATTCCACTGGAAATGGGCCAGGGACTAGGAGTTATGAACCGCCTGTTGCTTCAGAAATCCAGAAAGCTGGAACAAAGCTATCATTGTCAGAAGTAAGAAAACAGATATTAAATGAAATTTCAAGCAGTTGTTAGGCCACAACGTTTTAAGCCCAATGGAGAGGATAATGCAAATTTTGCCACCAAGATCTGCTATCAAGATTCACATTCATGATGTGTCCCTGCAGTATCCAAGAATTTTCCAGATAGGACTAGGCTCACTATATCTCACCTACAGAGCAAACGTGATGGAACAGACATTTGAATGTGGTTCCCTTTTACTGTGTTTGTGGGGCTTTCCCTCCAGTCACATCTTCAGGGGAAATTCTTAGTGATAAATGACCTCCAAGCAAGTGTGTGACACTCAGGAAGCAGAATGTTGGGAAAACAATGTTCCTTCAAGGAAAGACAGGCATCAGCAGAGAATGAATTTTCAGTCCTTTATCTATCAAGAATTGTCCAGATTTCTAAGATGTGAGACCTCCAGTCTTACCCTGAGGACCTAACTTGCAGAGTCAGGGCAGTGTGTTTCCCTGCACTAACCCAGGCTTTTAACCACCTTCCTACATCATCCCAGAACTGCCCATGAGGAAACAGGCTGCAGGAATGTGTTCAGACTGCAGGGTGCCATGCTGTTGTTACCCAGGTGAGGTGACATTCCATTGCAAATAGGCCATCAGCAGCACTTGCGAGCTGCCTTCTTGCTTCTGAAATCCCAAAGGTGGGTCAAAAGTGACCACTGTTAGAAATTAAAAAAAAAAAAGCAATTGTATGGATTTTCTAGCAGTTGCAAATTTGACCATCAAGTACCGGTATCCACTGTCAGACTCAGGAGGTGTCTCTGCTGTATCTACCCATATTTCACAAAGACCTAGGCTCACTGGCTGCTCTGATAGAGAAAATGTGATGGAACAAATGTTTGGATCTTGGATTGCCTTACCCTGTGAGTGTAGAGGACATCCTTATTGTCACAACATCACAAGAAATTGCTACTGAAAAATGACCTGCAAGCAAACGGTTTCAAGCAATGTGTGACTCTCAGTTCACAGAATACTGGGAAAGTACTGTTTCTTCGAGGAAGGAAGGGTATCAACAGAGAGTGTGTTTTCAGGGCTCTATCTATGAACAACTGTCTTGATTCTAACAAGAGCCCTCCAGCCTTCCCAGAGAACGGAACTTCCAGAGTCAGGGCAGTGTCTTCCTTGCCCTTTTAATGCTTTGTAAACATATTCCTAGGTCACACTGGGACTGTCCATGAGGACACAGACTGTGGGTGTGTGTCTGAGTATACAGAGGGGCCATTATGTGCTTACTTAGATAAGGTGACATTCCACTGGAAAGAGGCCCATGACTAGGAGTGGTGATCTCCTTGCTTGCTTCAGAAATCCCAAAGGGTGAACCAAAGTTATTGCTCTTCAAAGTAAGAAAACAGCAATTAGATGGATTTTCAAGCAGGTGCCAGGCCACACAGTTTTAGGACAAACCGAAAGAGAAATGTGAATTGTGCCACCAGTTCCAGTATCCAGGTTCACACTTAGGATGTGGTCCTGCAGTATACACGATTTTCCAGACAGACCTAGGCTCTCTGGATCACTCCTAGAGACAAAATGTGATGCAACAGAAGTTTGGATGTTGGTTTGCCTTTTCCAGTGAGTGTGGGGGCCTTCCCTAAGGTTACACTGTCAGAGGAAGTTTCTACTGAAAAATGACCTCCAAAGAGCGTTCTCAAGCAGTGTGTGATCCCCAGCACAGAGAATGCAGGGAAAAGTATGTTTCTTCAAGGAAGAAAAGGCATCAACAGAGAGTGTGTTATTAGGCCTATATCTATTAGGAACTGTCTAGAATCTAACATTGACCTCCAGGCTTGTCCAGGGGACCTAACTACCAGAGTCAAGGCACTATTTTTCCTACACCTTCCAAGCCTCCCAAAGACATCCTAGCTCATATAGGGATGGCCCATGAGGAAACAGACTGTAGGAGAGTGTCTGAGATTGTATGGTACCAATACTGTGCTTACCTAGATGAGATGACATTCCTCTGGGAATGGGCCAGAGGGTAGGAGTGGTGAGTCGCCTGCTTGATTCAGAAATCCCAAAGGATGGACCAAAGCTATCATTGTCAGAAGGAAGAAAACAGCAATTGGATGGATTTCCAAGCAGTTGCAAGGCCGTAGCATTTTCCCAAATCAAGAGAAAAAATATTATTTTTGCCCCCAAAATCCGGTATCCATGTCCAGACTCAGGATGTCTCCATGCAGTATCCACAAAGTTTCCAGACAGAACTAGTCTCAGTGGATCGATCCTACTGAGAAAATGTGATGGAACAGACGTTTGAATGCTAATTTGTCTTTCTCTAAAAATGGAGAGTGCGGCATCCCCATGGTCACACCATCAGGGGAAAGTGCTACTGAAAAATGACCTCCATGCCAGCATATTCAAGCCGTGTGTGTCTCTCTGCACACAAAATGTTTGGAAAGTTATGTTCCTTCAAGAAAAGAAATGCATCAACAGAGAGTGCTTTCAGCCCTCTATCTATCAGGAGCTGTCTACATTCTAAGTCGTGAGACCTTCAGTCTTTCCTAGGGATCCTAACACCCAGAGTCAGGGCAGTGTGTTTCCATGAACTTTTCAAGCCTTGTAAACACTTTCCAAGTATATACTGGGACTGCTCCTGAAGAAACAGGCTGCACGAGTGTATCCGAGTGTGTTGGGCAGCATACTGTGCTTACCTGCATGAGGTGCCAGTACAATGGAAATCAGTTAGTGGCTGGAGTGGTGAGCAACCTGCTTGCTTCAGAAATTCCAAAGGGTGGACAAATCTATCACTGTCAAAAGTAAGAAAACAGCAATTGGATGGATTTTCAAGGATTTGCTACACTGCACCATTTTAGAACCAATGTGGTCCCAAAATGAGTGTGGGAGATGAAAATGAGAATTTTGCCACCAAGTTCATATATACAAGTTCACACTCATGATGTGTCCCCACAATACCCACGAATTCTCCAGACAGACCTAGGCTCACTTGATCGCACCTAAAGACAAAATGTTATGGAGTACACGTTTGGATGTTGGTTTGCCTTTCCCAGTGAGTGTGGGAGCCTTCCCTACCATTGCACCTTCAGGGGAATTTTCTACTGACCAATGGCCTACAAGCAAGTGTTTTCAAGCACCGTGTGACTCTCAGCACACAGAATGTTGGGAAAGCTATGTTTCTTCGAGGACGGAAAGGCATCCATACGGAGTGTATTTTTAGGCCTCTATCTATCAGAAACTGTCTAGAACTCAAGGCATGAGACTTCAAGGCTTTCCCAGGGTCCTAACTTCCAGAGTTAGGGTACTGTGTTTCCCTGCACCTTCCAAGGCTTTAAACACATTCCTTATTCAAACTGGGCCTGCCCATGAGGAAACAGGATGCAGGAGTATGTCTGAGAGGGCTGGGTGCCATACAGTGCTTAACTAGATGAGGTGACATTACACTGGAAATGGGCCAGCAGATAGGAGTAGTGAGCCGCCTGCTTGCTTTAGAAACCTCAAAGGTTTGACCAATGTTATCACTGTCATTATTAGGAAGAGACCAATTGGATGAATCTTCAGGCAGTTGCTAAGGCTGCACTCTTTTAGATCCAACCGACAAAAATTGCTAATTTTGCCAACAGATTCAAGGATGCAGATTCACACTCAGTATGTGTCCCTGTAGTATCCAAGAATTTTCCAGACAGGCAGAGGATCATTGGATCTCTCCTAAAGAGAAAACTTTATAGAATAGACATTTGGTTGGTTGTTTTCTTTTTCCTGTGAGTTTGGGGGTCTTCCCTACAGTAACACAGTCATGGGAAATTGTTACTGAAAAATCACCTTCAAGCAAGGATTTTCAACCAGTGTGTTACTCTCATCACACAGAAATCTGGGATAACTATGTTACTTAAATGCATGAAAGACATAAAAGTGGGTGTTTTTCAGGCATCTATCTGTCAGGAACTATCTAAAGTCTAAGATGTGAGAACTCCAGGTTTGCACACAGGGCCTAATTTCCAAAGTCATAGCCAGTATATTTCATTGCACTTTCAGAGCCTTATGAACACATTCCTGGCTCCTATTGGGTCTGATTCAGAGGAAACTGGCTGTGAAATTATCTAAGATTGCTGAGAGCCATACTGTTGTTACCTAGATTATTTGACATTTTAATGGAAATGATCCAGCTCGATGGGGTTGCAAGCCACCTGCTTGTGTCAGAAACCTGAAAGATTTGACCAAACCTATTGATGTCAGAAGTAGGAAAATATCAATTGGATGGATTTTCAGGCAGCTGCCAGCGCACATCCTGTTAGTGCCAAAAGAGAGACAATGCTAATTTTGCCAAGAAGGTCAAATATTCAGGTTCACAGTCAGTATGTTTCCCTTGCAGTATCCAAGAAATTTCCAGAGAGACCTGGGGCCATTGGATCCTTCTGACAGAGAAAAATTGATGGAAGAGACATTTTGATGTTTGCTTGCTTTTCCCTGTGAGTGTGGGAGCCTTCCCTAGTGTAACACACGTGAGGGGAAATTTTTACTTAAAAATGACTTCCAGGCAAGGGTTTCCACTTAGCAGGTTACTCTCAGCAAACAGAATGCTGGGACACCTGTGTTCACTCGCGGAATGAGGGGCAATGAATAGGGTGCTTTTCAGGCATCTCTCTATCCATGACTGCTGTCTGGATTCTAAGATGTGAGAAGACCACGCTTCCACAAATGCCCTAAATTCCAGAGACACAGCCAGTAAGTTTCCCTGAACTTTCCATGGTTCATGAGCACAGTACTCTATCTTACTGGGACACACCATGAGGAGAGAGTCTGGAGGAGTGTGTCTGACACAGCTGAGTGCCATACTGTTTCTAAGTAGTTTAATTGGCATTCCAATGGAAATGATCTTGCCACAAGGAGTTGCACGCTGCCTGCTTGCTTCAGCAATTCCAGTGTTTTGACCAAAGCTATTGCTGTCGTTAGTGGGAAAAGAGCAAGTGTACTGATTTTCAAGGAGTTGCTAAACCCCAGCCTACTGTGGCCAACACAGAGAAAATTCTAATTTGCCAACAAGGTCCAGAATCCAGGTTCACACTGAGCATGTGTCCAAGCACTATCCAAGAATTTTCCAGACAGACTTAGGATCACTGGATCCCTCCTACAGGGGACTTCACGGAACAGATGTTTTGACATTTGTTTACTTTTCTCTGTCAGTGTGGGGGCATTTCCCATGGTAACACAGGGGAGGGGAAATTGTTACTTCAAAATGACTTCCAGGCAAGAATTTCCAAGCAGTCTGTCACTCTCAGCAAACATAATGCTGTGACATCTGTGTTTCTTTGAGGAATGAAAGGCAAAAAATAAAAAGGAGTGTATTTCAGACATCTATCAGAAACTGTCTAGATTCTAAAATGTTAAAACTCCAGATTTGCACAGAGCACCTAATTTTCAGAGTCACAGCCAGTATGTTTGCTGACATTTCTGATACTAGCGAACCCATTCCTAGGTCATCCTGGGACTGTCTATGAAGAAACAGGCTGTAGGAGTGTGTCTGAGAGTGCTGAATGCCATCGAGTCTGGTTACCTAATGAGTTTACCTGCCATTGGAAATGATCCAGTGGCAAGGAATTGAAAGTCCCATGTTTGCTGCAGAAATCCAAGAGGTCTGACCAAAGATATTGCTGTCACAAGTAAGAAAACAGCAATTGGATGGATCTTCAGGCAGTTGCTACTCTGCACCATTTTAGGACCACCTGAAAGAAAATGCTGATTTAGCCAACAAGGTCCAGGATCCAGCTTCACACTCAGTATGTGTCCATGCACTACCCAAGCATTTTCCAGACAGACCTAGGATCACTGGATCTCTCCTACAGAGAAAACCTGATGGAACAAACGTTTGGATGTTAGTTTGCTTTTTCCCTGTGAGTGTGGGACCGTCCTGACTGTAACACAGTCAGGGGAAGTTCTTACTGAAAAATGAAGTCCAAGCAAGCATTTTAGAGCAGTGAGTTACTCTCAGCACACAGAATGCTAGGAACTCCATGTTCCTTTGATGAAAGAAAAACATAAAAGTAGAGTGTTTTTCATGCATCTGTCTATCAGGAACTGTCTAGATTGTAAGATGTCAGAACTCCAGGTTTGCACAGAGACCCTAATTTCCAGTCATAGCCAGTGTATTTTCCTGCACTTTCTGAGCCTCTTGAACACATTCCTAGCTCATATTGGGTCTTTCCCTCAAGAAAAAGGCTTAGGAAATTATATCTAAATGTGTTGAGTGTCATAATGTTGTTACCTTGATTAGTTGACAATCTATTGGAAATGATCCTGCCACAAGGTGTTGCAAGCTGCCTGTTTGCATAGAAACAGAAATAATTTGACCAAACTCATTTATGTTGTAAATAGGAAATTGTCAATTGGATGGATTCTCAGGTAGCTGTCAGCCCACACCCTTTTAATGCCAACAGAGAGAAAAGGTGAGTTTTGCCAACAAGGTTCAATATCCAGTTTCACACTCAGTATGTGTCCCTGCAGTGTCCAAGACTTTTCCAAACAGATCTAGGATCACTAGATCTCTCCTGCAGAGAAAACTTGATGGAACTTTTACTCTGAAGCAGGGTCAGTCTTGTTGAGGTGACTCCTTCCCCAAGGCCACAACTGGGAGTCCTCACACCAAGGCCATAGAAGTGGGCCCCAGAACCAAGGTCACCTGTGAATCGGACTGGGCCCCCTTTGCAACTGTTGCCAAAAGCACCTGATCATCGCTAATGAGCTTCCTGACTCCCTACCAGGCAAGGATGCCCACTCCAGTAAACACCCTATGGTACCCCACCCAATCACCTAATATCAACCTTCCAGTAGGAATTTTCTTTGCCTTGAAACTGTAAAAATTGGCTCTTAACCCAGGAAATCAGTCAACTTTCCCTAGTCTGTCAGGTGGTTGGCCCCCTGAGCCCACAGTGCCCACTTTATCTCTGCTCTTTGTTCTCAATACAAACTCACTCCCTTCTGAAATGCTCTATGTCTGAACATTCTTTTCCAACTCGTACTCAGACGGCCTCAACAAGCCTCCCATCACCAGAGCCACTTTCCTAGATCACACTCACCACTTGCTTGTCCACTCCCAACTCAGAGCAGAAAGGCCCCCTCAGCCTGGTCCTTCCCTCTCACTTCCCGTGCCTGGTCGCCAGGGGCTCACACCGTCCCTGGGCAGGCTGTCTTCTGTGTCCTGCAGAGGCCTCTGTGGTGTCAGGTGAAGAAACAAGAGGCACCCATGAAACCTCCCACCCCAGCACAGCAACCAGTACCCACCTACTGAACTCTTCACTCTGGATGGGCCTGGGGGTGTTTCAGGGAACGTCCCCCAACATGTCCTTGTTCTCATCTAATTCCAGCACTGCCCACGTGAGAGTCACTAAGCTAATCTGTGATAACTGCACAGAGAGAATACTTGTTCACTCGCCCCTCCCAGGATACATGGTTCTTATGGGCAGGTGCCTCCCAGGATATGGGGCTCACCTGGGCAGGTATCCTGCAGGGCTCAGCACCCAGGAGCTGTTCACAGAGCCCTCACTGCAAAGAGCCCCCAGCTCCTCTGTTGGACAGATCTGACCTTGAGACCCTCAGAGGAGGACCTGAGGTAACATACAGCAGCTTCAGGATAGTTTTGTGACCTTGGGCTTCACTGGTTGCAGCCTCCTTCCAGCAGGTTTTCCAGAGGGTCCCATAGCACCTGGGCACTGAGTCTGTCTCCACCCACCACCCATCCTCTCCCTGACCCCTGGGTCCCTCTCATTAGAAGAAGGCCTTCCTGAAATCCTCTCCCACTTATAGGTCAGATAAGAAGATGAGAAAACAAGTCAGAGCAGCAGCCCCATATCCATCCTGACCCAAAGGACCCACACCTGTTCCTGGAACCCTGGCCAGGACAACGAGGCCCATTTTCTGAAACCACAAGCCCAGGTGGGCAGATTGGCTGACCTGACTGGCCTGCCCTTTGGATGTGTGCCTGGGTTGAGGTCTATATAAACCCCCTCAAGTGCCTGCAGCTGTACCTGATGCTGTCTTTCTGCTTAGATCTTGCAGGGTTGGCTTGATAAGAGAGAGTGAGGGCCCATAGTGTTTCGGGGGATTGGGTCTGTGTTGGGCTCTGCTGGACCTTCTGCAGGAGGTGCTAAGCTGTCACTTCCTAAGGATGGGCTGTGTCACCTGTTCCTGCTGTTGGAAATCTTCTCAGGCAGAAATGAGGAAGCAAGAAAACAGGCAATGGGAGCAGCACAGGAGGAGTAACTCAGGTAGGAAAGTGCAAAGCTTCCAGATCACCCAGGCCAGGACCATTCTGCCTGACCTACAGGAGCCACGTCAGTAAGCATGCTGTCGCTGGAGTGGCTCCACTTTTCTCCAGCCTGTGAGGTCTTTGCACATATTCAAGTGTTTTATCTATGAAGGGTGGATGAGGTTCAGGAATGGCTAGCCTGGGGGTCAGCCAGCATTTACTTAGAGATGACTCCGTGTAGTCTCCCAGCTTCCCACTGAGGTCCCTCCTTGGGAGGGGAGGGGGTGGGGTATGTGCAAGGGCTGCTGGCTGGCTACACATGAGTAAGTCCCCATCCCTGACCATCTTCAGAATTGCTCATCCCTGAAGCAAGTGCCCTAATTGGGCTTTCACCTGTGCAACTGGTGGCTTCTTAATTAGCAATGTGGCCATTGATGTTAAATGTCCTCCATCAAGACTGAGATGTTACACCACATGTACTGGTGTAAGAACCCGGGGAGGCGTGTGCACCCAGTACCCCTAGGCACAGGCTTCAGACTTGACCCCTCAACATTCTGGAGCCCAGCCACTGCTTTAGCATTTCTGAGGGTCCAGAGCTGATTTTAAGGGTTCTGTAATCCACCCTTCATCTGCTTTAATGAGACCCACATTTTTAGGATCCTACAGAGCAGGGTCTGTGTGGCTGCTCTGTGGCTTCTCTAACATGATCACATGCTGGGTGGTTTAAAACAACAGGAGTTCATCCTCTCTCAGTCCTGGAGACCAGACACCGGAAATCAAGGTGGCACAGGGCTGAGGTCCCTCCAGAGGCTCCAGGACAGGATCATTCCTGCCTTTTCCAACTTCAGGGGCTCCAGGGGTCCCTGGGCTTGTGGCCCCCTCCCTCCCATCTCTGCCTCTGCCTTTAAGAGGCTTCCCCTTTGTGTCCTCTTTCGTCTCTTTGAAGGAGTCTGTCAGTTGGATTGAAGGTCACCCTAACCCTAGATGACCTTACCTTGCTATCCTTAACTACATCTACAAAGACTCTTTTCCCAGATACGGCCCTGTTCTGGGGGGACACATCTTTGGTGGCCACCATTTACCCCATTCTCTCTCTGTCAAATAACCCTCATTTTAGGAGATCACCACATGCCCATAAAGACGGGCACAGAGAGCGGCCACACACATGGAGAGAATGAGGCCCTTGGAGTCACCTGGAACGAATGAAGACCTGGCTTCATCAGGTGAGGGGAATCACAGGGAGGAGAGGAGGATGGTCTTGTTTAGGCTTCAAAAAGACCACGTTGGGGTGGGATGTGAGATGCACAATGGGGGCGGGGAGCTTCATCAGGGCCTGAGGGGGAGGTTAGGCTTGAGCCAGGGCCATGGGTATAGAGGGGACTTAGTGTGGGGGTTGGTCATACACCCAGAAGGAAGAGCTCACAGTCACTGGGGCACAAGGACCTGGGAACCTGGGAGGGCTTCATCTTTCTGAACCTGAAGAGGAAACGTTAAAATTTTACATCACCTCCTGCTCCTTCTGCCTCTGTAAGTCAGCTTGCTCCTTGCAAAGTCTGGATCATGTAGGTCACGCAATCTCAGAAAGTGGGGACTTAGAATACTCGGAGCTGGAGCTTATCTCCCTTGTCCTTGCCCTGGCCCCTGCAAACCTTCTTGATTATGCCTATTCATGATAATGAGGAGCCCGCCCCCCTGACACTCTCCTCACCCCAGGGGGAACTCCCCACTCTGCTGGAGCACCTGGCTGTTGGTGGCCACTGACAGCACTCTGGTCTCCTCAGGACCCAGCTTCAGGATACTCTGAGGTTCAGGTCAGGCAGATGGAATCTGGTCTTCTCAGAACCCACTGGGGCTTCAGTTTGGGGGCATTGTGGGGTTTAGTTCAGGTTGATGGAATCTGGTCTCCTCAGGACCTGCTGGGTGTTCAGCTTTGGGACATTGTGGGGTTCAGTTCAGGCTGACAGGAGATGGGTCACCACAAGACCCATGTGGTTTCAGCTTTGGGGCATTGTGGGGTTCAATTCAGGCTGATAGAATTTGATCTCCTCAGGACCTTATGGGGGTTCAGCTTTGTGACATTGTGGGGTTCAGTTCAGGCTGACAGGAGATGGGTCACCACAGGATCCATTGTATTTTGGC
Organism: Muntiacus reevesi; assembly: GCF_963930625.1. Lineage (NCBI taxonomy): Eukaryota > Metazoa > Chordata > Mammalia > Artiodactyla > Cervidae > Muntiacus > Muntiacus reevesi. The sequence goes on along the minus strand of NW_027077890.1, from coordinate 432,085 downwards.
TTTGGGGCATTATGGGGTTTAGTTTTGGCTGATGGAATCTAGTTTCCTCAGGACCCATGATCTCCTCAGAACCCATTGGTGCTTCAGCTTTGGGACATTGTGGGGTTCAGTTGAGTCTGACGGGAGTCTGGTTTCCTCAAGATTCCTGCAACGATGTGCTGCTGAAAGAAAAAGTGAGGAAAATTGGGAAGAAGCTTCTGTGTGTGGCTGTTGCTGAAAGTCTGTCTTAAGAGGACCCAAGACTGTTAGGGCTTGATGTGGAAAGTTGTGGGATTTTAGTCAGTTTTTGTCTGTAGTATAAGATGGTGTCCTATATTGTTCCTTGGTGTGTGGTTTCCATTTTTCCCAGCACGGTTTATTGAGGGGGGTGGGGGGGACTGTCCTTTCCCGCGTATATATTTTTAGTTCCTTTCTTGTAAATTAATTACCATGCACCTGTAGGTTTACTTCTGAGCTCTCTTGACTATTTCTGTGCCAATTCCACACGTCTTCTGGTGACTTTAGGTACATACTCTAGATTGAAGTCAGGGATAGACATGCCACCAGCCTGTTCTGCTTTCTCAGGATCCCTTTGGCTCTTCTGGTTCCTTTGTGGCTCCACACAGATGTAAAGATTGCTTTTGTTTCTGTGAAAAATGTCATTGAAATGTTGGCAGTGATTGCATGAATGTGTACGTTGCTTTGTTTAGAATGGATATTTTAATGGTATTTTCACTCATAAGCATGGGATATCTTTTTACTTGTATCCATTTAGTTTCTTTGATCATTGTCTTGTAGTTTTTAGCTTTCAGGTCTTTCAAGTCCTTGGTTAGATTTCTAGTTATGTGGGGGAGGGGATGCAATTGTAAAAGGAATTATTTTCTTAATTTCTCTTTCTGATAGTTCATTATTAGTGTAGAGAATCACAAATGATCTTGCAGTTCTGCTGACTTTCTTTTTTCTTTTTTTTGGCCCCACAGCTCGACATGTTGGATCTTAGTTCTCTGACCGAGGATCAAACCTGTACCCCCTGCAGTGGAAGTGCAGTCTTAACTACTGGACTGCCAGGCAAGTCTGTGAATTCGCTTTTTAGTTCTGACAGTTGCTTTGGTGTAGTGTTATGTGGAAAACTAGAATTAAGACATCTAATAGTTTCAGTTCCATCTGGTCATCCACAGCACCCAGGGCATGGTGTCTACTAATATACTCTTCCTATGGTGCCTTTTAATACCATGTGGACTAGTACAAGGCAATTAGCATCAAACTACTTTAGCTGAATTTAGTTAGGTTAACTCTTGGCCTCTATTGCAATGTTCGATGTCATCTCTGATTTTCTGGCATGTGACTTACATGGCTGTATTGAAAAGTAACTTACTTTCTAGTAAAATTTCAAACGTGTCTACTTTAAATAGTGGTACAAAGTTTTCTACATTCACACCAAATACCGCAATGTGTTTTACCCAAAACATGGTCACTTTCCCAGGGAACCAGCCCACAACCCCAAAATGGGGGATAATTATGGTTTCCACATTACAATCCTATCCATAGAACCAGTTCAACTTTCATCAGCTGCCCAAGCTTTGTGAAACTGTCTTTCTTCATTCTAATGCAGTTTTCTTTTTCTGGAGCCATCACTGGGGCTTTCCCTCATGTTAAAAACCTTCATGGATTTAAAGTGACAAGATGACTATGATCTGGGTGGCTTTTCAGTGTGGTTTCTTTCACTGAGAATGTTTTTAGTGCTTTTCCATGTTGTGCCATGTGTCATTTTTTTCACTGTGCTTACAAACATATAACAACATTTATTATTTGAGTCATTTTAAGTATGAACTTCTATAGCATTAACTGCACTCTCATTGTAAAAATTTCCCCACCATTCATCTCCAGAATCTTTCCCTTTTCCTGAAGTGACACTGTAACCATTAAATACTCATAACCCCCAATCCCTGGCCATCTTACTCTACTTGGAATTTGTCTTATATGGATATCTCATACTAGTGGAATCATAGAACATTTTTCCTTTTGTGTCAGGCTTGTTTCACTTCACCTAATGACTTGAAGTTTCATCTACATTATAGCATGTATGAGTTATCTTGTTTTTAAAGGTTGAATCAGATCCCACTGTGTATATACTACATCGTGCCTATCCAGTCATCTCTTGAACACTTGTGCTGCTGCCACCTTTTGGTTACTATGAATAATGCTGCTATGAATATGGGGTTTGAATATCTGTTTCAGTATTTGGTTTTAAATATCTTGAGTGTATAACCTGGACCGGAATTTATGGATTCTATGTTAACTCTGTGTTTAAGTTTTTGTAAAGCCCCCTACTATTTTCTGAAGCTGTGGCATTATTTTACTATATTCCTTTATATGGCAGAGTAATGCATCTCATGGATGGAACTGCCCTATTTGCTCTTCCATTCACTTGTTGGTGGACATTTTCATTGTTTTTAACTTGGATTATCAAGAACACTGCTGCTGTAAATATTGGTGTACAAGTATATATTTGAGCACCTCTTTTAAATTCTTTGGATGTATATCTAGGAGTGGAGTTACCAAAACATATGATATTTCAGTTCAGTCACTCACTCATGTCCGGCTCTTTGTGACCCCGTGGACTGCAGCCCACCAGGCTCCCCTATCCATCACCAACTCCCAGAGCTTGCTCAAACTCATGTCTATCGAGTTGGTGATGCCATCAACCATCTCATCCTCTGTTATCCCCTTCTGCTCCTGCCTTCAATCTTTCCCAGCATCAGGGTCTTTTCCAATGAGTCAGTTCTTCACATTAGGTGGCCAAAGTATTGCAGTTTCAGCTTCAGCATCAGTCCTTCCAATGAATAGTCAGGGTTGATTTCCCTTAGGATTGACTTGTTGGATCTCCTTGCAGTCCAAGTGATGCTCAAGAGTCTTCTCCAACACCACAGTTCCAAAGCATCACTTCTTCGGTGCTCAGTTTTCTTTGTAGTCCAGCTGTAACGTCTATACATGACTATTGGAACAACCATAGCTTTGAGTACATGGACCTTTGTTGGTAATGTCTCTGCTTTTTAATATGCTGTCTAGGTTGGTCATAAATTTTATTCCAAGGAGCAGGTGTCTTTTAATTTCTTGGCTGCAGTCACCATCTTCAGTGATTTTTGAGCCCCCCCCCCAATAAATTCTGTCACCATTTCCATTGTTTTCCTATCTATTTGCCATGAAGTGATGGGGCCAGATGCCATGATCTTAGTTTTCTGAATACTGATTTTTAAGCCAACTTTTTCACTCTCCTCTTTCACTTTCATCAAGAGACTCTTTAGTTCTTCTTTGCTTTCTGCCATAAGAGTGGTGTCCTCTGTGTATCTGAAATTATTGATATTTCTCCTGGCAATTTTGATTCCAGCTTGTGCCTCATCCAGACCCGGGATTTCACATGATATACTCTGCATATAAGTTAAATAAGCAGGGTGCTGTACTCCTTTCCTGATTTGGAACCAGTCCATTGTTCCATGTCTAGTTCTAATTGTTGCTTCTTCACCTGCATACAGATTTCTCAGGAGGCAGGTAAGGCAGTCTGGTATTCCCATACCTTTCAGAATTTTCCACAGTTTGTGGTGATCTGCAGAGTCAAAGGCTTTGGCATTGTTAACAAAGCAGAAGTAAATATTTTTCTGGATGTTTTTCTCTCTTGCTCTTTCAGTGATGCAACGGGTGTTGGCAATTTGATCTCTGGTCCCTCTGTCTTTTCTAAATCCAGCTTGAACATCTAGAAATTCATGGTTCACTTACTGTTGAAGCCTGGCTTGGAGAAATTTGATCATTACTTTGTTAACATGTGAGATGAGTGCAACTGTGTGGCAGTTGGAACATTCTTTGGCTTTGCCTTTCTTTGGGATTGGAATGAAAACTGACCTTTTCCAGTCCTGTGGCCACTACTGAGTGATATAATTACATTTTTATGTTTTCGAGAAAATGCTTGTTTTGGAGACATTGATTGCACCATTTTACCTCTCCACAAGTAAAGTTTTGAGTTTCAATTTCGTACATTTTCGCCAACATTTGTTATTTGTCTTTATTGTTGATTTTCCTCACGTCCATCCTGAGTGCCTTATTAAGGAGGAAGTCATAATGCAGGACCCACATTTGAGGAGAGGAGAGTTAGCTTCATATACTTGATGGACAGCTGAGTCTGTATCAATTATTTAGGATCTTTCTGTGTGAGATTTTTATTCAACATTACTCATAAAACCTAATTTTTACTTTTTACCAGTTTGGACACCTGAAAATTATTTTAAACTTTTGGGAGCTTCCCTGGTGGCTCAGCCTGTAAAAGCATATGCTTGCAATGCAGGATACCTGGGTTCAATCCCTGGGTGGGGAAGATCCCCTGGAGAAGGAAATGGCAACCCACTCCAGTACTCTTGCCTGGAAAATTTCATGAATGGAGGCGCCTCATAGCTTACAGTCCATGGGGTTGCAAAGAGTCAGACACGACTGAGCCACTTCACTTTCACTTTCTTTTGGCTATAATCCAGCCAATTAGACTGCTTAGTTCATTCTAGCTTTGGCTATTGAGAGCTTTTTCCATACTCTCCTGCTTTTATTTTACATAATTCAGCTTTTATGGGGCTTTTTGGTCCTTCTTTCTCACATTTTAAGATTATGCTGCTTTACATATTTATTGTCTCAGTCCTAGTATCAGACACATATTTAAAGAGTCCTTGTCCCTTTTTGTTAGAGCATATTAATAAAAACTTGTATGTGGGAACTTAATAATCTCAGCAGACAATGCATGGAAATACACATGCATGTATCCAGACTATGCATACAGACGGTTATGAAGATTTTCACATGGAGTTATATGTTTCTGCATTAGGCTAAAGATAGTTTATAATGATGTCTCCAACCTGATCTCTTATGACACAGGTATTATAACCTTCTCCTTTTGTCTGCCTGTAACTTCCCACTCCAATGGTAAGAAACCTGGCTTCCACTACTCATCATTTATCAAATTCAGGGCTTGCTCCTTCAATAACTGATATGGTAGTTTCAGTCCTGTTAGCTACAAACCCCCGTGGAAAGAACTTACAGAGCCCATTGTTTATGTATGGTACATTTGCCTTTGGCCTGCAGATTCCATTCATTTACACAGTGAACTTAGGTCAGATAATTTTGTCCTAAGAGTGAGAGTGGCCTTTTAAAATTTTTCTTCTTCCTTTTTAAATCTTTTGGCTGTGCCGCGTCATGTGGGGTTTTAGGTCCCTGACCAGGAATTGAACCCATATTTCCTGCACTGGCAACGTGGAGTCTTAACCACTGGGCCCCTAGGGAAGTCTGAAGCTTTTCATTTATTTCTCAATCTGTTATATTCTTTGTTAAATTCTGCATTCCAGTCTTTAGCACTCCATACCATAAATAAATAAATGTGAATAGGTAATAAATTACTTGTGTTCTGAAAACAGAAATCTATGTGCTTAGACAAATGCATAGTGGCAGGTATTCCTCACTAAAGTACCATGTGAAATATTTCAACCATATATTCCATAAACTCTTTATCATGTCTGTTTTACCTTTGCTAGAATGTCTTATACGATCATACAGTGTGTAGCACTTGAGGCTGGATTCCCTCACTCAGTAATGTAAGTGTTAGATTCATGCTTTCCTTTATTTTTATTTTAAATTGGTCTGTGGTTCATTCCTCTATATCTCTGAATGCTATTTTATTGCATTAGATGAGAGGAAAGATAATTTTCCCCCTAGCCTCAATGTTCTTCACTGAGATGTTCATAATGAAAGGAAGATGGATTGGAGAAAAACAATCAGAAGTTTAATATATGACATGCATACCTCCTATATAGTTGAAAGATACCTGGGAAAACTGTCACTTTCTGAAATGGTCCAAGACTTTACCTTAAATGCTATCATCAGCTAAGAATGAAAGAAGGAGGTTAAGGAATGGAAGAAGCTATTTAAGGGAGATTATTAGGTGAAGCACAGTAAACAAAGACATGGTGGTATGCAGATTAACTTCCAGGTCCATTCCATAGACCTTCTTGATATTTAGTCAAGTCATTTAGTGATATCAAGTCAGTCTTGATACTTAGTCCATTCTTGATATTTAGCCATCCTCTATTTCCTGGTCCAGACAGGGACACGTCCTTAAAGATGGAGATATCCTTAACAAATGTAAATCTACTTCATAAAATGGAATTTCGACTTGGTTTTCAAAGATCCTCCTGGGGCGGCTGTTTGTTTTTTTCTTTTCTTTTGTTTTGTTTTTTTTAATTAATCAGTCCAAAATAACCCTTTTGTCAAATGTGCATATTTTGGGTGTGCTTTTTGTGCTCCCCTTGAAATGTGCATTCAGGGGAGGAGTGTCACCCTGGAGACTGTTGATATGTGACCCCATGGACAGGGACTGGGTTGGTCACCCTGAAGAATGTGGATATGTGACCCCAGGGGAATGGTCAGAAGGAATTCACCCTGGAGACTGTGGAATTGTGAGCCCAGTTGCAAGGCTTGGGAAGGGGTCACCGTGGAGACTGTGGATGTGTGACTCCAGATACAGTGTCTGGGAGGGATCACCCAGGGGACTGTAGATATGTGATCCTAGATATAGGGTTTGGGAGAATGTCACCCTGCAGACTGTGGACATGTGACCCCAGGTGCATGGTCCAGTGTGTTGTGATCACCCTGGAGATTGTGGAAGCGTGACCACAGGTACTGGGTCTGGGAAGTGGCGTCATCCTGGAGATGTGCACATGTGATTACAGACACAGGATATTTCAGGTGGAGTCACCTTGGAAACTGGAGGAGTGACCCCAGGTGCAGGGTCTGGGGTGAGGTTCAGTGACGTCAGGACTCTTGTCTTGTTGGGAGAGACACATCAGGATTCTCCTCGAGATGTTGCAATGCAATACGGACGCCTCTCAAGGTGAGGGGGGAGACCAAGTTTGCCTTTGCAGTTGCCAGAGCAATACTGTGACTCCTGTCAGTTTTCAAGAGGAGACAGGTTTCATCTCCTTTTGAAGCATTGAACTCCACGTGCCTCTCGTGTTGTCAAAGGGATGTGAGGCCTCCTGTCAAAATGAGGCGGGGAACTAGGGCATTCTCTAGGGTCTCCACAGGGGATTCAGACGTCCCTTCCTCTTATGAGATGAAAGACGAACCTGCATTCAAGTCACTGCAGGGAAATCCGGCCTTATTTCAAACCAGGGCATCTTGGTGTCCATTCCACGTGAGGCAGCAAACTCAGGGTCCCTCTCACATATCTATAGCTGAGAGAAGCCTCCTCTTTAGGTGTTGTTTAAACCTGGCATTCCTCTTGAGTCAAAGCCAGGAAATCAGGTCTCATCTCGAGATGATTTGAGGTACACGGAGCTGTTTTCTAGTTGCTGTGCTGAACAGGGTGTTCCTCTATACTTAGGACAGTGTTTTCGGGGAATCTCTGGAGTTGCCTAAAGGAAGTCAAGCCACATGTCGTGTTTGATGGGGAACGCCAGATGGCTCTGGAGCCAATGAAGGGGAATCTGGCCTCATCTTGAGTTGATTTGGAGTACAAGGAGTGCTTTCATGTTGCTGCGGGGACCTCAGGGTCCCTCTAGACTTGTATCAGTGTTCTTGGGGACTCTCTAGAGTTCCATCAAGGACGTCAAGGCTCCTTTCATGTTTGATGGGGAACACGGACTTGCTCTGCACTCAATGCAGGGGAATCTGATCTCATCTCTCATCGAGTGGGAAGTCTCATGGTTTTTCTCGAGTTGCGGAGGGAACCTGGGGTATATTCTCGAGTGACGACAGGGATGGACTCTTAAAACTCCTGTTTGTTCAATGATGTCAGGACGCCTGTCTAGTTGTGAGGGTCACCTCGGGATTCTCCTTGAAACTTGGTTGGACAATAGGGATGCCTCTCGAGATGAGTAGGGAAACCCACTGTCACTTTCAAGTTGTTACAGGAATACTGGGATTCCTGTCAATTTTCAAGAGGAGTCAGTCATCGTCTACTTTTGAAGCATAGAACTCCGTGTTCCTCTCGAGTTGTCAAAGGGATGTGAGACCTCCTGTGGAAATGAGGTGGGGAACTAGGGCTTTCTCTAGGGTCTCCACAGGGGATTCAGACATCCCTTCATCTTTTGAGATGAAAGACAAGCCTGCATTCATGTCACTGCAGGGAAATCCGGCCTTATGTCGAGTCACGGCATCTCGGTGTCCATTCCACTTGAGGCAGCAAACTCAGGGTCCCTCTCACGTACCTATAGCTGAGAGAAGCTTCCCCGTGAGGGGGTTCTGGAAAGTTGGCATTCCTCTTGATTCGAAGCCAGGGAATCAACTCTCATCTCGAGATGATTTGAGGTACACGGAGCTGTTTTCTAATTGCTGTGCTGAACGTGGTGTTCCTCTATACTTAGGACAGTGTTTTCAGGGAATCTCTGGAGTTGCCTAAAGGAAGTCAAGCCACTTGTCGTGTTTGATGGGGAACGCCGGATGGCTCTGGAGCCAATGTAGTGTAATCTGGCCTCATCTCACGTTGATTTGCAGTACACTGAGCACTTTCGTGTTGCTGCGGTGACCTCAGGGTCACTCTAGACTTGTATCAGTGTTCTTGGGGACTCTCTGGAGTTCCATCAAGGAAGTCAAGGCTCCTTTCATGTTTGATGGTGCACATGGAATTGCTCTGCACGCAATGCAGGGGAATTTGATCTCATCTCTCTTCGAGTGGAAAGTCTCATGGACTTTCTCGCGTTGCAGAAGGAACCTGGGTTATATTCTCGAGTGACGAAGGGGATGGCCCCTCATAACGCGTGTTTGTTCAGCGACATCAGGCCTCCAGTCTCGTTGCGAGGGACAACTCGAGATTCACTTCGAGACTTGGCAAGTCAATAAGGAGGACACCTCTCGAGGTGAGGCGGGAGACCCAGTGTCCTTTCAAGTTGCCACAGGGATACTGGGATTCCTGTCAATTTTCAAGAGGACTCAGTCATCGTCTACTTTTGAAGCATTGAATTCCGCTTTCCATTCGTGTTGTCAAAGGGATGTGAGGCCACATGTCAAGATGAGGTGGGGAAATAGGGCTTTCTATAGGGTCTTCAAGGGGATTCAGGAATCCCTTCATCTGATGAGATGAAAGACGAGCCTGCACTCAAGTCACTGCAGGGAATTCCGGCCTTATTTCGAGTCAGGGCATCTCGGTGTCCATTCCACTTGAGGCAGCAAACTGAGGGTCCCTCTCACATACCTAGAGCTGAGAAAAGCCTCCGCTTGAGCTGCTGTGGAAAGTGGGCATTCCTCTTGATTGGAAGCCAGGAAATCAGCTCTCATCTCGAAATGATTTGGGGTACACGGAGCTTTTCTCGAGTTGCTGTGCTGAACTTGGTGTTCTTCTATACTTGGGACGGTGTTCTCGGGGAATCTCTGGAGTTGCCTAAAAGAAGTCAAGCCACTTGTCCTGCTTGATGTGGAATGCTGGATTGCTCTAGAGCCAATGCAGGGAAATCAGGCCTCACCTCAAGTTGATTTGAGGTAAACGGGGATATTTCGTGTTGCTGCGTTGACCTCAGGGTCCCACTAGACATGTGACAGAGTTATTGGGGACTATGTGGAGTTTCATCTAGGAAGTCAAGGCTCCTTTCGTGTTTGATGGGGAACACCGACTTACTTTGCATGCAATGCAGGGGAATCAGGCCTCGTCTCACGGCGAGGGGGAATTCTCATGGTTTTCTCGAGTTGTGGCGGGAAACTGGGTTATATTCTCGAGTTACAGCTGGGATGGCCCTTCAAAACTTGTGTTGGTTCAGTGATATCAGGACTCCTGTCTAGTTGTGAGGGACACATCGAGATTCTCCTCGAAGCTTGGCAGGGCAATAGGGACGCCTCTCAATATGAGAGGGGCAACCCAAGGTCCTTTCCAGTTGCCACAGGAATTTTGGGATTCCTATCAATTTTCAAGAGGAGGGAGCGATACTCCCCTTTTGAAGCATTTAAATCCACGTGCCTCTCGAGTTTCAAAAGGATGTGAGGCCTCCTGTTGAGATGAGCCGGGGAACTAGGGCTGTCTCTAGGGTCTCCACAGGGGATTCAGACATCCCTTCATCTTGTTTGATGAAAGACGAGCCTGCATTCAAGTCACTCCAGGGAATTCCGGCCTTATTATGAGTCAGGGCATCTCGGTGTTCATTCCACTTGAGGCAGCAAACTCAGGGTCCCTCTCACATACATATACCTGACAGAAGCCTCCTCGTCAGGTGCTTGTGTAAAGTTGACATCCCTCTTGAGTCAAAGCCAGGGAATCAGCTCTCATCTCGAGATGATTTGGGGTACACAGAGCTTTTCTCGAGTTTCTGTGCTGAACTTGGTGTTCCTCTAGTCTTGAGATGGTAGTCTCGGGTAATCTCTGGAGTAGCCTAACGGAAATCAAGCCACTTTGTGTGTCTGATGGGGAACGAGTGATGTCTCTGGAGACAATGCAGGGGAATCGGGTCTCATCTCGAGTTGATTTGAAGTACACGGTGCTCTTTCATGTTGCTGCAGGGGACCTCAGGGTCTCTCTAGACTTGTGACAGTGTTCCTGGGGACTCTCTGGAGTTCCATCAAGGAAGTCAAGGCTCCTTTCGTGTTTGATGGGGAACACGGACTTGCTCTGAATGCAGTCCAGGGGAATCGGGCCTCATCTTGAGTTGATTTGAAGTACACGGAGCCCTTTCATGTTGCTGCGGGGACCTCAGGGTCCCTGTAGACTTCTGACAGTGTTCTTGGGGTCTCTCTGGAGGTCCTTCAAAGAAGTCAAGTCTCCTTTCCTTTTGATTGGGAACACGGACTTAACCTGCATACATTGCATGGGAACTGGGCCTCATCTCGCGGTGAGGAGAAAGTCTCATTGTTTTTCTGGAGTTGTGGAGGGAACCTGGTTATGTTCTAGAGTTACGGCGGGGATGGCCCTTCAAAACTCATGTTTGTTCAGCGATGTGTGAACTCCTGTCTAGTTGCGAGGGACACCTTGAGATTCTCCTCAAGGCTTGGCAGGACAATAGTGACGCCTCTCGAGGTGACGGGGGAGACCCAGTGTCCTTTCAAGTTGCAACAGACATACTGGGATTCCTGTCAATTTTCAAGAGGACTCAGTCATCGTCTCCTTATGAAGCATTGAATTCCGCATTCGACTCGTGTTGTCAAAGGGATGTAAGGTCACCTGTCGAGATGAGGTGGGGAAATAGGGCTTTGTCTAGGGTCTCCACAGGGGATTCAGACATCACTTCATCTTTTGAGATGAAAGACAAGCCTGCATTCAAGTCACTGCAGGGAAATCCAGCCTTATGTCGAGTCAGGGAATCTCAGTGTCCATTCCACTTGTGGCAGCAAATTCAGGGTCCCTCTCACATACCTATAGTTGAGAAAAACATCCGCTTGAGCTGCTTGTGGAAAGTTGGCATTCCTCTTGAGTCGAAGCCAGGGAATCAGCTCTCATCTCGAAATGTTTTGGGGTACACGGAGCTTTTCTCGAGTTGCTGTGCTGAACTTGGTGTTCCTCTAGACTGGTGGCCGTATTCTCATAGAGTCTCTGGAGTTGCCTAAAAGAAGTCAAGCGACTTGTGCTCTTTGATGAGGAATGCAGGATTGTTCTGGAGCCAATGCAGGGAAATCAGGCTTCATCTCGAGTTGATTTGTGGTACACGGGGCTCTGTCGTGTTGCTGCATTGATCTCAGGGTCCCTCTAGACTTCTGACAGAGTTCTTGGGGACTACGGAGAGTTTCATCTAGGAAGTCAAGGCTCCTTTCGTGTTTGATGGGGAACACGGACTTGCTCTGCATGCAATGCAGGGGAATCGGGCCTCATCTCACGGTGAGGGGAAAGTCTCATTGTTTTTCTGGAGCTGTGGTGTGGAACCTGGGTTATATTCTCGAGTTACGGCAGAGTTGGCCCTTCAAAACTCGTGTTTGTTCAGCGACGTCAGGACTCCTGTCTAGTTCCGAGGGATACCTTGGGATTCTTCTCTAGGCTTGGCAGGACAATTGGGATGCCTCTCGAAGTGAGGCGGGACACCAGGTTTCCCTTTGTAGTTGCCAGAGCCATACTGTGACTCCTGTCAGTTTTCAAGAGGAGTCAGGCTTCGTCTCCTTTTGAAGCATTGAACTCCGCTTGCCTCTCATGTTGTCAAAGGGATGTGAGGCCTCCTGTCGAGATGAGGCTGGGAACTAGCGTATTCTCTAGGGTCTCCACAGGGGATTCAAACATCCCTTCATCTGTGAGATGAAAGACAATCCTGCATTCAAATCACTGCAGGGACATCCGGCCTTATTTCAAGTCAGGGCATCTAGGTGTCCATTCCACTTGAGGCAGCAAACTCAGGGTCCCACTCACGTACCTATAGCTGAGAGAAGCCTCCTCTTTAGGTGTTGTTTAAAGCTGGCATTCCTCTTGAGTCAAAGCCAGGGAATCAAGTCTCATCTCGAGATGATTTGAGGTACACGGAGCTGTTTTCTAGTTGCTGTGCTGAACGTGGTGTTCCTCTATGCTCAGGACGTTGTTCTCGGGGAATCTCTGGAGTTGCTTTAAGGAAGTCAAGTCACTTGTCATGTTTGATGGGGAACGCCGGATGGCTCTGGAGCCAATGAAGGGGAATCTGGACTCATCTCGAGTTGATTTGGGGTACACCGAACTATTTCATGTTGCTGCGGTGACCTCAGGGTTCCTCTAGACATTTATCAGTGTTCTTGGGGACTCTCTGGAGTTCCATCAAGGAAGTCAAGGCTCCTTTCATGTTTGATGGGGAACACGGAATTGCTCTTCACTCAGTGCAGGGGAATCTGATCTCATCTCTCATCGAGCGGGAAGTCTCATGGATTTTCTCGAGTTGTGGAGGGAACCTGGGTTATATTCTCAAGTGACGATGGGGATGGCCCGTCAAAACTCGTGTTTTTTCAGCTACGTCAGGACTCCTGTCTAGTTGTGATGGACAACTCGGGATTGTCCTCGAGTCTTGGCAGGGCAATAGGGATGCCTCTCGAGGTGAGGCGGGAGACCCAGTGTCCTTTCAAGTTGCCACACGGATACTGGGACTTCTGTCAATTTTCAAGAGGACTCAATCATTGTCTACTTTTGAAGCACTGAACTCCATGTTCTACTCGTGTTGTCAAAGGGATGTGAGGCCTCCTGTCGAGATGAGGCGGGGAACTAGGGCTTTCTCTAGGGTCTTCATAGGGGATTCAGATATCCCTTCATCTTTTGAGATGAAGGATGAGCCGGCATTCAAGTCACTGCAGGGAATTCCGGCCTTATTTCGAGTCAGGGCATCTCGGTGTCCATTCCACTTGAAGCAGCAAACTCAGGGTGCCTCTCACATACCAAGAGCTGAGAAAAGCCTCCACTTGAGCTGCTTGTGGAAAGTTGGCATTGCTCTTGTTTCAAAGCCAGGGAATCTGCTCTCATCTCGAAATGATTTGGGCTACACGGAGCTTTTCTCGAGTTGCTGTGCTGAACTTGGTGTTGCTCTAGACTTGGGATGGTGTTCTCGGGGAATCTTGGAGTTGCCCAAAAGAAGTCAAGCCACTTGTGCTCTTTGATGAGGAATGCAGGATTGCTCTGGAGCCAGTGCAGGGGAATCGGGCCTCATCTCGAGTTGATTTGTGGTACACGGTGCTCTTTCCTATTGTTGCACTGACCTCAGGGTCCCTCTAGACTTCTGACACAGTTCTTGGGGACTATGTGGAGTTTCATCTAGGAAGTCAAGGCTCCTTTCGTTTTTGATGGGGAACATGGACTTGCTCTGCATGCAATGCAGGGGAATCGGGCCTCATCTCATGGCAAGGGGGAATTCTCACGGTTTTCTTGAGCTGTGGCGGGAACCTGAGTTATGTTCTCAAGTTATGGTTGGGATGGCCCTTCAAACTCGTGTTGATCCAGTGACATTAGGACTCCTGTCTAGCTGCAAGGGACAACTCGGGATTCTATTCGAGGCTTGGTAGGGCAATAAGGATGCCTCTCGAGGTGAGGGGGGAGACCCAGGGTCCATTCCAGTTGCCACAGTAATTTGGGGATTCCTATCAATTTTCAAGAGGAGGCAGCCATGGTCTCCTTTTGAAGCATTTAAATCCATGTGCCTCTGGAGGTTTCTAAAGACTGTGAGTCCTCCTGTCGAGATGAGCCGGGGAACTAGGGTTTTCTCTAGGGTCTCCACAGGGGATTCAGACATCACTTCATCATGTGTGATGAAAGACGAGCCTGCATTAAAGTCACTGCAGGGAAATCCAACCTTATTTCGAGTCATGGCATCTGGGTAACCATTCCACTTGATGCAGCAAACTCAGGGTCCCTCTCACATACCTAGAGCTGAAAGAAGCCTCCTCTTGAGGGGCTTGTGGAAAGTTGGCATTCCTCTTGAGTCGAAGCCAGGGAATCAGCTCTCATCTCGAGATGATTTGGGGTACACGGAACTTTTCTCGAGTTGCTGTGCTGAACTTGGTATTCCTCTTGTCTTGAGACGGTATTCTCAGGTAATCTCTGGAGTTGCCTAAAGGAAGTCAAGCCACTTGTTGTGTTTGATGGGGAATGAGTGATGGCTCTGGAGCTAATGCAGGGGAATCGGGCCTCATCTCGAGTTGATTTGAAGCACACAGTGCACTTTCATGTTGCTGTGGGGTTCTCAGGGTCCCTCTAGACTTTTCAAAGTGTTCCTGGGGACTCTCTGGATTTCCATCAAGGAAGTCAAGGCTCCTTTCGTGTTTTATGGGAAACACAGACTTGCTTTGCATGCAGTGCATGGGAAGCGGGCCTCATCTCGAGTTGATTTCAAGTACACAGTGCATTTTCATGTTGCTGCGGGGACCTCAGGGACCCTCGAAACTTGTGACAGTGTTCCTGGGGACTCTCTGGATTTCCATCAGGGAAGTCAAAGCTCCTTTCGTGTTTGATGGGGAACACAGACTTGCTCTGAACGCAGTGCAGGGGAATCGGGCCTCATCTCGAGTTGTTTTGGAGTACACAGAGCCTTTACATGTTGCTCTGTGTTCCTCTCGAGTTGTCAAAGGGATGTGAGGCCTCCTTTTAAGATGAGGCTGGGAACTAGGGTATTCTCTAGGGTCTCCACAGGGGATTCAGACATCCCTTCATCTTGTGAGATGAGAGATGAGCCTGCATTCAAGCCACTGCAGGGACACCTGGCCTTATTTTGAGTCAGGGCTTCTCAGTGTCCATGCCACTTGAGGCAGCAAACTCAGGGTCCCTCTCACATACCTATAGCTGAGAGAAGCCTCCTCTTTAGGTGTTGTTTAAAGCTGGCATTCCTCTTGAGTCAAAGCCAGGGAATCAGCGCTCATCTCGAGATGATTTGAGGTACACAGAGATGTTTTCTAGTTGCTGTGCTGAACGTGGTGTTCCTCTATACTTAGGACGGTGTTCTCGGGTAAACTCTGGAGTTGCCTAAAGGAAGACAAGCCACTTGTCGTGTTTGATGGGGAATGCTGGATGGCTCTGGAGACCATGCAGGGGAATCAGGCCTCACCTCGTGTTGATTTGAAGTACACGGAGCGCTTTTGTGTTGCTGTGGGGAACTCAGTGTCCCTCTATACCAGTGACAGTGTTCCTGGGGACTCTTTGGAGTTCCATCAAGGAAGTCAAGGCTCCTTTCGTGTTCATGGGGAACAGGGAATTGCTCTGCCTGCAGTGCAGGGGATTCAGGCCTCATCTCACGGCCAGGTGAAAGCCTCATGGTTTTTCTCGAGTTGCGGCAAGAACCTGGGTTATGTTTTCTAGTTACGACGAGGATGGACCTTCAAAACTTGTGTTGGATCAGCAACGTCAAGATTCCTCTCTAGTTGCGAGGGAAACCTCGGAATTCTCCTCGAGGCTTGCATGGGCAATAGGGATGCCTCTCGAAGTGAGGCGAGAGACCCAGGGTTCCTGTCCAGTTGCCACAGGAATATCGTGATTCATATCAATTTTGAAAAGGAGTCAGGCTTCGTCTCCTTTTGAAGCATTGAACTTCGAATGCCTCTCGAGTTTTCAAAGGGAAGTCAGGCCTCATGTCGAGATAAGGCAGGGAACTAGTGCTTTCTCTAGGGTCTCCACAAGGGATTCAGACATCCCTTCTTTATGTGAGATGAAAGATGAGCCTGCATTCAAGTCAATGCAGGGAAATCCGGCCTTATTTTGAATCAGGGCATCTCGATGTCCATTCCACTTGAAGCAGCAAAATCAGGTTCCCTTTCACATACATATAGCTGAGAGAAGCCTCCTCTTGAGTTGCTTGTGGAACGTTGGCATTCCTCTTGAGTCCAATCCAGGGAATCAGCTCTCATCTTGAGATGATTTGTGGTACACGGAGCTTTTGTCGAGTTGTTGTGCTGAACTTGGTGTTCCTCTAGATATGGGACGGTGCTCTCGGTTAATCTCTGGGGTTGCTAAAAGAAGTCAAGCTACTTGATCTGTTTGATGGGGAATGCACGATGGCTCTGGAGCCAATGGAGGGGAATCTGGCCTCATGTCAAGTTGATTTGTAGTACACGAAGCTCTTATGTGTTGCTGTGGTGGCCTCAGCACCTCTAGACTTGTGAGGTGCTGAAGTCCCCAGTCTTCTTGGGGAATATGTGGAATTTCATCTAGGAAGTCAAGGCTCCTTTAGTGTTTGATGGGGAACTCAGATGTGGTCTGCATGCAATGCAGGGGAATCACACCTCATCTCGAGTCGATTTGGGGTACACGATGCTCTTTTGTGTTGCTGCGGGGACCTCAGGGTCCCGCTAGACTTGTGATAGTGTTCTTGGGGACTTTCTGGAGGTCCATCAAGGAAGTCAAGGCTCCTTTTGTGTTTAATGAGGAACACAGACTTGCTCTGCACGCAGCATTGCAATCGGGCTTCATCTCGCAGCGATGGGGAAGTCTCATGGTTTTTCTTGAGTTTCAGCGGGAATCTGGGGTATGTTCTCGTATTACGGCGGGGATGGCCTTTCAAAACTCATGTTGGTTCAGCGACTTCAGGACTCATGTCTAATTGCCAGGGATACCTCGGGATTCTCCTTGAGGCTTGGCAGGGCAATAGGGACGCCTCTCGAGGTGAGACAGGAGACCCAGACTTCCTTCGCAGTTGCCAGAGGGATATTGGGATCCCTATCAATTTTCAAGGTGAGTCAGGCGTCGTCTCCTTTTGACGCCTTGAACTCTGCACTCCTCTCGAGTTGTCAAAGGGATGTGTGGCCTCCTGTCGAGATGAGTCGGGGAACAAGGGCTTTCTTTAGGGTCTCCACGGGGGATTCAGATATCCCTTCATCTTGTGAGATGAAAGACGAGCCTGCATTCACGTCACTGCAGGGAAATCCGGCCTTTTTTCGAGTCTGGGAATCTCATTGTACATTCCACTTGAGGCAGCAAGCTCAGGGTCCCACTATGATACTTATAGCTGAGAGAAGCCTCCTCTTGAGGTGCTTGTGGAAAGTTGGAATTCCCTTTGAGTCGAGTTCAGCGAATCAGCTCTCATCTCGAGATGATTTGGGGTACATGGAGCTTTTCTCGAGTTGCTCTGCAGAACTTGGTGTTCCTCTGGACTTGGAATGATGTTCTCGTGGAATCTCTGGAGTTGCGTAAAGGAGGTCAAGCCACATGTTCTATTTGA
Organism: Muntiacus reevesi; assembly: GCF_963930625.1. Lineage (NCBI taxonomy): Eukaryota > Metazoa > Chordata > Mammalia > Artiodactyla > Cervidae > Muntiacus > Muntiacus reevesi. The sequence continues at coordinate 414,521 of NW_027077890.1, read as the reverse complement.
TGGGGAACGTGTGATGGCTCTGGACCCAATTCAGGTGAATTGGGCCTCATCTCGAGTTGATTTGGGGTACACGAGCTCTTTCATGTTGCTGCGGAGTCCGCAGGGTCCCTCTAGCTTTGTAACAGTGTTCTTGGGGACTCTCTGGAGTTCCATCAAGGAAGTCAAAACGCTTTTCAAGTATGATGGGGAACACACACATGCTCTGCATGCAATGCAGGGGAATCAGACCTCATCTCACGGCGAGGGGGATGTCTCATGGTTTTTCTCGAGTTGCGGTGGGAACCTGGGGTATGTTCTTGAGTTGCGGTGGGGATGGACCTTCAAAACTTGTGTTGGGTCAGCGACGTCAGGACACCTGTCTAGTTGCGAGGGACACCTCGGGATTCTCCTCGGGGCTTGGGAGGGCAATAGGGAAGTCTCTCGAGGTAAAGTGGAGACCCAGGGTCCCTTTCCAGTTGCCACAGAGATATTGAGATTCCTATCAATTTTCAAGAGGAGGCAGGCATCATCTACTTTTGAGGCATTGAACTCCACGTGCCTCTCAAAGTTTCAAAGGGATGTGAGGCCTCCTGTCGAGATGAGGCAGGGAACTTGGGCTTTCTCTAGGGTATCCACAGGGGATTTAGACATCCCTTCTTCTTGTGAGATGATAGACGAGACTGCATTCAAGTCACTGCAGGGAAATCCGGCCTTATTTCGAGTAAGGGCATTTCGGTGTCCATTCCACACGAGGCAGCAAACTCAGGATCCCTCTCACATACCTATAGCTCAGAGTAGCCTCCTCTTGAGGTGCTTGTGGAAAGTTTCCATTCCTCCTGTGTCATAACTCTCATCTCGAAATGTTTTGGGGTACACGGAGCTTTTGTCGAGTTGCTGTGCTGAACTTGGTGTTCCTCTAGATATGGGACGGTGCTCTCGGTGAATCTCTGGGGTTGCCTAAAGGAAGTCAGGCTATTTGCCCTGTTTAATGGGGAATGAGGGATGTCTCTGGAGTCAATGCAGGGGAATTGGGTCTCATCTAGGGTTGATTTGAGTTAAACGAGTTCTTTCGTGCTGCTGCTGTCACTTCAGGGTCCCTGCAGAACTGTGACAGTGTTCTTGGGGACTATGTGGAGTTTCATCTAGGAAGTCAAGGCTCTTTTCGTGTTTGATGGGGAACATGGACTTGCTCTGCATGCAGTGCAGGGGAATCAGGCCTCATCTCGAGTTGATTTGGAGTACATGGAGCGCTTTCATGTTGTTTCGGGGACCTCAGGGTCCCTCTAGACTTGTGAAAGTGTTCCTGGGGACTCTCTGGAGTGCCATCAAGGAAGTCAAGGCTCCTTTCCTGTTTGATGGGGAACACGGACTTGCTCTGCATGCAGTGCAGGGGAATCGGGCCTCATCTCGTGGCGAGGGGAAAGTGTCATTGTTTTTCTCGAGTTGCGGTGGGAACCTGGATTATGTTCTCGTGTTATGACGAGGATGGCCCTTCAAAACTCGGGTTGGATCAGTGATGTCAGGACTCCTGTCTAGTTGCGAGGGACACCTCGGGATTCTCCTCGGGGCTTGGGAGGGCAATAGGGACGCCTCTCAAGGTGAGAGGGGAAACCCAGGTTCCATTTGCAGTGGCCACAGGAATTTTGGGATTCCTATCATTTTTCAAGAAGAGTCAGCCATCGTCTCCTTTTGAAGCATTTAACTCCGTGTGCCTCTCGAGTTTTCACAGGGATGTGAGGTCTCATGTTGGGATGAGGCCAGGAACTAGGGCTTTCTCTAGGGTCACCACAGGGGATTCAGACATCCCTTCATCTCGTGAGATGAAAGACGAGCCTGCATTCAAGTCACTGCAGGGAAATCCAGCCTTATTTCGAGTCAGGACATCTCGGTGTCCATTTCACTTGAGGCCACAAACTCAGGGCCCATCTCACATACATATAACTGAGAGAAGCCTCCTCTTGAGGTACTTGTGGACAGTTGGCATTCCTCTTGAGTTGAATCCAGGGAAGCAGCTCTCAACTCGAGATGATTTGGGGGTACAGGGAGCTTTTCTCGAGTTGCAGTGCTGAACTTTGTGTTCCTTTAGATATTGGACGGTACTCTTGGTGAATCACTGGAGTTGCCTAAAGGAAGTCAAGCCACTTGTCATGTTTGATGGGGAATGCGAGATGGCTCTGGAGCCAATGCAGGGCAATCGCGCCTCATCTCGAGTTGATTTCATTTACACGAATTCTTTTGTTTTGCTGCGGTGACCTCAGGGTCCCTCTCGACCTCTGGCAGTGTTCTTGGGGACTATGTGGAGTTTCATCTAGGAAGTGAAGCCTCCTTTCATGTTTGATGGGGAACACGGATTTGCTCTGCACTCAGTGCAGGGGAATCGGGCCTCACCTCGCGGCCAGGGGGAAGTCTCATGGTTTATGTTGAGTTGCGGCTGGGACCTAGGGTATGTTCTTGGGTTACGGCGAGGATGGCCCTTCAAAACCCGTGTTGGTTGAGCGGCGACAGGACTCCTGTCTAGTTTTGAAGGACACCTCGGGATTCTCCTCGAGGCTTGGCAGGGCAATAGGGATGCCTCTCGAGGTGAGGTGTTGACCCAGCTTCCCTTTGCAGTTGCCACAGGGATATTGCTATTCCTATCAATTTTCAAGAGGTGTTAGGCATCGTCTCCTTTTGAAGCATTGAACTCCGTGTTCCTCTCGAGTTGTCAAAGGGATGTAAGGCCTCCTGTCGAGATGAGGTGGGGAACTAGGGCTTTCTTTAGGGTCTCCACAGGGGATTCAGACATCTCTTCATCTTGTGAGATGAAAGACGAGCCTGCATTCAAGTCACTGCAGGGAAATCCAGCCTTATTTCGAGTCAGGGCATCTCGGTGTCCATTCCACTTGAGGCAGCAAACTCAGGGTCCCTCTTACATACCTAGAGCTGAGAAAAGCCTCCGCTTGAGCTGCTTGTGGAAAGTTGGCCTTCCTCTTGAGTCGAAGCCAGGGAATCAGCTCTCATCTCGAATGTTTTGGGGTACACGGAGCTTTTCTCGAGTTGCTGTGCTGAACTTGGTGTTCCTCTAGACTTGGGACGGTGCTCTCGGGGAATCTCTCTAGTTGCCTAAGGGAAGTCAAGCCACTTGTCTAGTTTGATGAGGAAAGCGGGATTGCTCTGGAGCCAGTGCAGGGGAATCGCGTCTCATCTCGAGTTGATCTGGGTACTCGGAGCACTTTTGTGTTGCTGCGGGGACCTCAGTGTCCCTCTACACTTGCGACAGTGTTCTTGGGGACTCTCTGGAGTTCCATCACGGAAGTCAAGGCTCATATCCTGTTTTATGGGGAACACGGAATTGCTTTACATGCGATGCAGTGGATTTGGGCCTCATCTCACGGTGAGGGTGAATTCTCCTGGGTTTTCTTGAGTTGTGGTGGGGACCTGGGGTATCTTCTCGAGTTACGGCGGGAATGACCCTTCAAAACTCATGTTGTTCAGTGACGTCAGGACTCCTGCCTAGATGTTAGGGACACCTCGGTATTCTCATCGAGGCTTGATAGGGCAATAGGGACCCCTCTCAAGGTGAGGCGAGAGACCCAGGGTTCCTGTCCAGTTGCCACAGGGATATTGGGATTCCTATCAATTTTCAAGAGGAGTCAGGAATCGTCTCCTTTTGAGGCATTGACCTCCGCGTGACTCTCGAGTTTTGAAAGGAGTGTGAGGCCTCCTGTTGAGATGATACGTGGAACTAGGGCTTTCTCTAGGGTCTCCACAGGGGATTCAGACATCCCTTCATCTCGTGAGATGAAAGACGAGCTTGCATTCAGGTCACTGCAGGGAAATCCGGCCTTATCTCGAGTCACGGCATCTCGGTGTCCATTCCACTTGAGGCAGCAAACTCAGGGTCCCTCTCACATACCTATAGCTGAGAGAAGCCTCCTCTTGAGGTGCTTGTGGAAAGTTGGCATTCCTCTTGAGTCAAAGCCAGAGAATCAGCTCTCATCTCGAGATGATTTGCTGTACTCGGAGCTTCTCTCTAGTTGCTGTGCTGAACTCGTGTTCCTCTAGACTTGGGATGGTGTTCTCGCGGAATCTCTGGAGTTGCCTAAAGGAAGGCAAGCCACTTGCTGTGTTTGCAGGGGAACGCCTGCTAGCTCTGGAGCCATTGCAGGGGAATCAGGCCTCATCTCGAGTTGATTTGTGGTACATGGAGCTCTTTTGTGTGATTGCGGTGACCTCAGGTCCCTCTAGACTTGCGACAGTGTTCTTGGGGCCTCTCTGGAGTTCCATCAAGGAAGTCAAGGCTCCTTTCTTGTTTGATGGGGAACACGGAATTGGTCTTCACGGAATGCTGGGGAATTGGGGTTCATCTCGTAGCGAGGGGGAAGCCTCATGGTTTTTCTCGAGTTGAAGCGGGCACCTGAGGTATATTCTCCAGTTGATTTTTGGCTGCACCAGACCACTGAGGAAGTTACCTTTTGACTATCCTTGATGACTGTTGTTAAATCCATCAAATTCTTTACATTTAATAGTGGAAACAAATGTGGTTAATGTAAGTTTGAAGTCAAGAATGCCAAATTAATTTGCCTCTCTATCCCTGTGTTCCCCTTCACAGCTAAAATTTTCACCAGAGCACTGGAGAATTCTTTGCTAAATATATATTCCACAAAATGTTATTCTTATGAAATTTTAAAATCTTTAATCAATAACTTTGGTAAATGGTGGACTGAATTAAAAAAAAAATAAAATATTCGCCTATGCAGCATTTCCTATGTTTATTTAATCATGCAAGTCTTCTTTCTCTTCTCTCTCTCTCTCTCTCTCTTTTTTTTTTTTTTTTTGCAGGTCTTCTATCTTCAAATGAGCATCTTGGGGTTTAGTGTTCCCCCAAACACCCTATAAAGAGCTACCCTAAGCCAACTTTTCAAGCACAGTTATAAGGTTCTTTTTGGTAGATTCATGTAGCTTTTATTAATTAGAGTGGATGAAGACTAACGATGCCTCCTTAACCTTGCCACCATGTTATAAGGAAAGCAAGTCTGGCACATAACTATGAAACATTTACTAAACAGAAATTCATTATTAATAAAACATGCATGCATGCTAAGTTGCTTCAGTTGTGTCCGACTCTTTGCGACTCTACGGACTGTAGCCCACCAGGTTCATCTGTTTATAGGATTCTCCAGGCAAGAATACTGGAGTGGGTTGCCACACCCTCCTCGATCTTCCTGACCCAGAAATCCAATCAGCACCTCTTACATCACCTGCATTGGCAGGTGGGTTCTTTACCACTAGTGCCACCTGGCAAGCCCACAATAATAAAACATAAGGTAAATCTCAATAAAATTCAGATCTCTGCTCTTTTAAATGCACTGATCACAGCCTGCATGAAAGATTCACTCAAGGCAGAACAATACAGGCAGATTTAGGTTCAACTTTTGGATTCAACATCTTTTAGAGATCAAGCCTCAAGTACCATCCCTAAGGTTACTGGCTACACAGTTTGCTAGATTTTATTTCCTGCTCAAAGAATAGAAGGGGTTGTCTTAAAATATTTCTGCCACATCAAAAGGCTTGAATAACACTTGTTTCACCAATGACAGTAAAATGAATTAGCACAATTTTATGTCACCTTTTCTATACTGAACCCAGGTCTCCCACTTTGCAGGTGGATACATTTGTTTGTGAAAATAATGTTTGTCAAACATTTGTGTGAGAATACATTTGTTTATTCACTCTCCTGTTGATAAATATTTGTTTATTCATCTCCTATTGATGAATGTGATTCACTCTCCTATTGATGAACATGGAGATTGTTTGCACTTTGGGCTATTATGAATAAAGTTGATATGAACATTCTTAGACACATGTTTTGGATCTCTATGTTTTAATTTCTCTAGGGTAAATACCTAGGACTGTAATTGCTAGGCCATATGATAAGTCTATGTTTAACATTATTAAAGCATTGCCTGGTTTCAAAAATAGTCATAATTTTTTTACTTCTGCCATTAGTGTATGAGAGTTCCAGGCGCTCCCCCTCTTTGCCAGTAAATATCAACATTTTATCGAGTCTACTTTATTATTATTATTTTCTCTCTGTCTTTCTCTATATATCTCATCCCCACTCTTTCAGAGAAAGTTGCAGATATGACACCACTTTACCCCTAATGTTTTGAAGTGTGTTTCTTAAAAAAACTTTTATATGACCACAGTACTATTATTAAAGTCAGGAAATTAATATTGATACAATACTGTTATCTAACTTAGAGATTTTATTCAGAATTCACCAACTTTGCCCATAAGGGCCTATTTTGCAAAAGAAAATCTGATATTATGTGTCATTTAATTATAATAGCCTTTTGATTCTTAAAAGAGTGATTTGTATTAGTTTTTACATTAGAAGCAAATGGCCCTGTGATCTTAATCTCTTTTTAGGCATTATGATCTCCATTTTTATCTTTATTTTTATTTATTTATTTAATCTTTAATTTTAATAAGTTAACTAATTAATTACATAAAGCAATACATTCACATGGCTCAAAATTTTAAAAGCATGAAGTATTCAAAGGGAAAAATCTTTTTTCTACTCTACTCTCAGGTTCCCAATTTGGAGACTCCCCAAATAGAAATTTGTAATCGACCCCTAATTGACTATGTATACTTTTTTTTTTACACAAATCTGCTGACTATTGTTTGCCAAACACTTGAGATGGAGGAATTCATTTTCTTTTAAAGCAATGAGGTAATCTGGCAATGATGAGAAAAAGGATTGCTGTAAAGCTACTTCCTCTTTCAAATTAAATTGATCTTAGTCAGATTAAGAAGCTACTTACTACTACCTGTCTCCTTACTTCTCTATCTCCCCCCGCAGGGGACTGTGTCACCAGGACCTAATGCTGAAGCTTGTCACAGGTGAGGGACTTTGTGCAGAGGAAAGAAATAAAAAACTTGATCCACCCAGATGGCTCAAGAAATCCAGATCATCTCTGCCTTTCTCCTCTTGTTCTTATGTTACTTGGGAGAAAGATTCTAGAGGACAGAACTACACAAGGACCGTGTCTAATTTCTGGAGGAAGACCTTCCTTAAGACTCTGGGCTAGGACCCTCTCGGGTCAGTGACAGTGATTCAGGCAAGATTTGCCTTATATTCTGAGAATGGTAACGTGGAAATGGTAAAATAGTCAAGTGTCACAGGCACTGGCAGTGAAGACCCAGGTGTGCAGATGAGTCTTGTCACTTGCCCCTGGGTATGGCTGTTATATTTTCCAAATACAACATATAACCTGAAAGAAACTTTCCCAAATAAGTGAATTTATTTATATTAAAATTTCCAGTAGGATAACCATAATATATAGCTATTTGCCGGTTGTTTATTCATTATTGGAAATCTTCTTACTCTCTTATGACCTACTTGCATTTAAAAAAAAAAATGGCTCTACTAGTTTTTTCTTTTTTTCTTTTTTTAAAGATTATAGTGTAGAAAATTTCACACACAAAAAATAGAACACAAATCTCCATATTCTCTTATCCTCCAGCTCCAAGTTTTCAGCTCAAGGACAAGCTTTTTCTATTTCTGCTCGACCCACCTCACCCCCCAACCCTTCATACAGATGGTTGAAGCAAATCCTAAACCAAAGCAAAGCAAATCATCTTATACCATCATTTCATCCATAAATGTTTCAGCATGTTTTCTTAAAAGGCAGTGAGTCTTTTAAAAAAATAATTTAAATTCCTTTATCATTATCCACGATTCCTTAATATTATCAAAGATCTAGTGTTCATATTTCCTTGATTGCCATAATATATAATTGAGCTTCTTTGTTTAAATCAGGGTTCTTGGCTGATGTATCACTTAAGATTCTCTGATCTTTATCTTCCTACTCAGTCTCTCTTTTGAGGAGGGTATTTATATTGAAATATAGTTGATTTACTCCCCTGGTGGTTCGGCAGTAAAGAATCCGCCTACAATGCAGGAGACACGGGAGGCTTGGGTTCAATCCCTGGGTCGGGAAGATCCCCTGGAGGAGGGCAGGGCAACCCACTCCAGTATTCTTGCCTGGAGAGTCCCATGAAAAGAAGAGCTGGTGTTCTGTAGTTCATAGGGTGGCAAAGAGTCAGACGCGATGGAAGAGACTGAGTATGCATGAGCACATAGCTGATTTATAATGTTACATTTGTTTCAGTTATACAATACAGTGAATCAGTATTTTTACAGATTATACTTCATTTTATTATGAAATAATGACTATTTTTTCTGTGCTGTACAATACATCCTTGGGGTTTATTTACTTCATACATAGTAGTTTTTTAATTTCAATTTTTTAAATTCTGAAAGTATGATAACACATTTACAGGAGACTTGGAAAATACACTGTATATTACAATTATTTTTTAAGGAGATAAATTAAGATTTTTAGTTGGAGTTTTAGTATCAAACTCTCAAAAATTAATAGAATGAATATGTAGAGAAATAGAATGATATACTAGACCTGAAAAACACTATGAACCAATTCAATATAATTAAGATTTATACAATTTTTACACAACAGTAGGACACAAATTCTATTCAAGTTCCCATAGACTGTAAATTGGGAGACTCTGGAACTTATCCAAGGACATAAAACAACGTGCAAAAATTTCATGGTCTTAAAGGTATTGAAATCACACAGGGTCTGTTCTTTTATCACAGTGGAATTACGTTAGAAACCAACATAAAAAGATATTTGAAAATAACCCACACCTTTTCAAGTGCAATGTGACATTTACTAAGAGAGTTACTCAGTCTCTCTCTATTTTCTTGATAAAGGATATAAATCGGAAAATATTTCTTAAAGTTAACCTTTACTGTAGGTAAGCTGCAGTTGCAGGTATGGTGCAAATTCAAACTGAAATAGTATTTAAAAGCATCCATTGGCAGAGTTCTCTAATTTACCATGGCAGATTTGAACTATAATAACTGAATAAGGTAAATCTATTACTTTGCAGACAAAGTATAAATATGTATGTTACACCAGATTACATTAAAATGTCTGTTAGTTTATTTTTCATTACCATTCCTGCTGTCAGTTCCACTTTCTCATTCACCTTAGTTATAGCTTAGTACTTAAAGTATTGAGTGGTCAAAGTTCAAACTTTAGGAGGAATGAAATGGCATTTCTTGGTCTCAAATTCTAATTATGCACCACAGGCTGAATTGTAGCTCTTTTCTCTCAAAATGTGTAGGTTTTCTGTTGATAAATTGGCATCTGTATTAGGGTGCAACCTTAGGGTAACTGACTGCTTACTTATTAAGTTTTGTTAAACGCATATAGTGTGTTTGTATTTGCTGCATAATTGAGAAGTTTCATTTTTGCCCAAGTATTTTTTATTTTAAAGCTTTTTAGGAATTTGAAATCTTTCATCTTTGGAAAGAAATCTCAAGTTAATATTAAATCTTATTTTCAGTGGTTGAGTACTCAGATCCTGACTGAGGTGGTTTATTTGTAATACACTCTTTGTATCCTTAGGATCCTTAATTTAAAGTATAGTGTATTTAATATTTTTAAAACACACAGTGTTTTAAAATACAATGTAATGTTAACTTTTTAATTAACTTCAGTTTTTGGAGTCCTGTATTATTAGCTTTAGGTCAGTAGTATAATTTTATACACTATAGAGATTTTGTTGTGTCCTAGCTTTGTATTTTAATGCTTGCTGCGTTCAGTGTAAATGTTTCCTTATTGTTTTGTTTTTACCATGAAGATCAGAATTTGTGAGAAAGAGTTAGATGCAAAGGTTAATTGAGCACCTATAAATTTGGCTGTTTAATTAAAATTCAGTTCCTCAGTAAACAGTAGTCACATTTTAGATGCTTAGTAGCTTCAGGTGGCAGTGGCTACTGTATTGGACAGCACAAATACAAGATCAAAATGGCTCTGTCACTGCAGAAAGGTCTTTTGAATAGTGCTGCTTTGCAGTGAGTTAGGTTCTGTCTAGACTCTGGGAATACAGAGATAAACATGACTGACAAGGCAAACACTTAGCTCCTGGTGGGGTTGAGAGATGGCAAACAAATAGCTGATGTCCATCATGTCATCATTAGGAAGAAAGATGAAAGTGGGTAAGAGAGAAGATGTAATGAAACAGTGTGCGGGGAGGTACCTGTTAACTAGGTGGTCAGGAAATGCCTTCTTAATATTTGCACGTCAGTGAATGAAGAGAAGGAGCAAGTCTTGTGAAGACCTGTAGGAAGACCCTTCTAGGCACAGGGAACAGCAAGTGCAAAACCCTGAAGTGAGAACAGATTGGACATACTTGAGGAATGGCAGCAAGGCATGTGCAAGTGAGGTCCTGGGAGAATGGTGGGTGATGAGGGGGGACATGACGGACAGTAGCCACATCATGTGGTACCTTGTGGTCTGTGGTAAAGACTTAGAATTTTAACCTGAGTGTGGTGAAAAGACATTGGAGGGTTTTGAGCAGAGGAGTGGCATGATCTAAATTATGTTTATTTAACTTTAATATGCCAGATTTACAAATAAAACAGTTAAAAACCCCCATGCCCTCATTCTCCAACTCTAGCAAAATGGGCCCAACTGAGATCATTGATCCCATGGATGACCTGTCCTTCCTTTATATATATTATCTCCTTTATCCTTCCCTGTAATATTGTGAAGTAGGATTTGTGTTTTAAAAGATCACCCTGGCTGCCGTGTAGAGAGTTAAGTTTAGGGGGGCAAGAGGAAAAGCATGAGGGCCTTTGGGAGCCTGAGACAGCAGTCTTAAGTGAGAGGTGATGGTGGCTTGGAGTCGAACGGCAGGTGGTGGTTGAAGTGATGAGAAGCAGCCAGATTCTGGTGAAACCAGCAGGAATGCTGGTGTATGTAGTTAAGGAAAGAGGAGCAGGGGTGATGCCTGTACTGTGGTCCAGATGATGATGTGACTGCCCATAGGAGAGTTCAGTTTATTCATGTTAAGTTTAAGATACCTAGTAGAAGTCCAGAGGTTGTCAAGGACACATTTTTAGGTTAAGAAAAAGAGGAAAACCCAGTGAAGGTAACTAAGGAGATATGCTGCAATAGCTAGCTGTTGATTTATGGTCTGAGTTTGGCCTCCAGGTTTGCTAGAGCTGGAGCTAGCTATTGTAGTGTCTCATGTCCCATATCCCAAGCAACCCCTCAGCCACTGGCAGACTGGAATGATTGGTCCTCTGGATAGTAGGGAATCAGTGTTTCAGGTAGGAGAACATGATACATTGAAGAATACTGCTGAAGAATTTAGACAAACACATTGATTTGTGAAGGTATTAAATGTCTTTAATGAGCAATAGAATTTCTAGAGAATATAGTTACTCTTAAATGGAACACTAAGTAGAAGATTTTCTTGTATACTTTATAAATATTGCATTAGTAGTTCAAAATCAGAATTTTATTAAATTTTACTTTCTCCCTTTTTTTCTCATTTTAAGTAGATGAAATGCATGTAAAAATGAAAGCACCAAAAAGAACTGTGGGTGAAAGTTGGATGGCCTAACAGTTTATTCAGATTTTAAGATTTATTTACATATTATATCATTAGCAAAAGGTGTGTTATAAGGGTAAATTTGTAAGTGAATATTGACAAGTTGTTAAGTTTCTGCTTAAAGTCTTATTTGCTATTTTAAGTTATTGTTTCTTACAGATTTTTTAATCTGTGCTTATTTTACTAGGAGTCATGACTTTGAAAGAATTACCTTACTGATTTCAAACACCATTTTAGGAGTAATTTTCCATATGCCTTAAAAGAAATAACCAAGCAAAAAAAGGAAAGGGACAAATAAAAGATATTGTCATTCTCATCCACTGTTTAACCTGACATTTTCAGAAAACAGTCTCACACTGAACTTTGTACACTGCAAGTAGTTGTTATCTAGACTGTGAAGTAAAGATAAAAGCTGTAGTATCTGATCTTAAACAAGTCACTTTAAGCCCTGGACTTCTAATTTTACTTAGTTTTTATTTTTATTTTTAATCTGTGAAGTGAATGTTTTGTGCTAAATGAGTGTCAGTTATCAAATTGTATAGATAAGAATTTAATAAAAATTTGCTTAGAGTGGATAGTTTGTTTGTGAGAGGCACTGTGTAATTACTGAATCTTTGAGAGCATAACATCACTAGTTTCTGCTCTCATTTATATACACAAGGAAGCGTAATGTAACTGTTATCAGTATCCTGATGGAAGAGGGATAATTGAAGAAAAGCAGTTCTCTTTTTTAAAATAAGTGAAAAGAACAAATTATGGATGAAGTTTCACTGGAAAAGTGTAAGCCTGGAAGTTATTTGAAATGTTTACCTGAAGTAAGAGCAGATAAACGTAAAAACAAATTACCAAATAAAACTTGACAAGCAGATACAGATACTCAAGGTGCAATTCCCCAAATGAGCAAACACTTGAACAGATTTTAAAGTCTTTGTCAGAAGGTTCTTAAACTTATCAAAAGGAAGAAACTACTTGGAGAATCAGTGAGGCTCTTTGGGCAGAGTTCAGAGGATATGCTCAGAAGTGATAAGTATGTTGTAGGCAGAGAAACTTCATTCACTGAAGATTTTTGGTCTCTCACTGTAAGTAAAGTATTATGACAGATAATTAGATGCCCTAAGGTATATTCTTTGATCTCTTAAGTGATTCATAAATTGCAAAAATCAATACAAAATCTTAAAATTGATAAAAATGTGTGTCAGACTCTAGTTATGAGATGGAAATCATACCAGTGATTTTCACAGAGAATTTAATACAACCGGTTGTTAACTAGGCATTTCCACTTAATAGTGGAAAGACAAAAGGGAACAGCAAGGTCTTGTTGGAAGCCACCACTGCCTCCTGACCGGAGAGCAAAGAGAAGAGGCAAGTGGCTGGAAAGAAAGGCTGCAGCCCAAACTCAGGCCTCGAGGAAGGGGTTTGCACTCAGCTGGGACTAATGTCTTTGGGATCAGGAGAGGGGCCCAGTGGGGTAAGGGTACAGGGCTCAGCGAAGAGGGTTCTGCTGGCTGGCGCTGGTGTTCTAGGGGCACGGTGATACTGGTTCTGTGTCAGGAAGATACAGACTGGAACCAACTCTGGCTGCTAGAATGAACTGCTGCTGGCCTGAAGAGTGGTTGGGTTGCACTGGTGGCAAAAGGAAGCAAAAAATAGGACTAGGAAGCAAACAGAAAGTGCCGCATTTTCCTCCTCCAGCTTTCTGGTCTCAAGTACCCCTTGACTTCCAGGTGGCTCAGTGGTGGAGAGCCCTCCTGCCAGTGCAGGGACAGATTTCAATCCCTGGGTTGGTAAGATCTGCTGGAGAAGGAAATGACTACCCATTCCAGTATTCTTGCCTAGAATATCCCATGGAAAGAGGAGCCTGGCGGGCTGTAGTCCACGGGGTTGCTGAAGAGTCTGACACAGCTTAGTGACTAAACAATAACAAGCACTTTATTGGCAGAGCCTAACAAGAAGCAAACTGTAAAGGAGAAAATGTGACTCACCCCCAGGATCACAAAGTAAGAGCGTGGAAGCGTAGTTTTAAGGCTGAGAAACAAAAGCTCAATAACTTGCAGGAAGAAAAATGAATCTACATCTTTCACACAAGGCATATTTAAGTGTCATTAGAACTTTATAGTCAAGAAATGCTATAGGAATTAATAGGAGAAGACAGATCCTTGTTAGGATAAACAGACAAGGCAGTGTTGGAGAGTAGTGTTTTAATGTGAATGTGATTTTAGCAGGCAGAAGTGAAGTGAGGGATGATTGCAGTAATGGAAGGAGATATTATAGGGTATGAGAAAGCTATAAAATTGCATAATGGAGGACATGGGACAGACCTGGATCAAATTGGTTTCTACTGATGACTAACTTTAATGCTGAAAGTCATTTTTTGTCTCTGACTCTCATTTCTCTTTCATCCTTGATCCTTTAGGCATTGAAGACTATTATTGGTTGGATCAAAACCATGTTTTAGGACCATTAATTTAGAGTTTCTGGAGTTGGAGGTGACAGAGAATCAAATATGGAGATACTTTCTTGAGCAAGTAAGTTGTTACTTGCTCCAGATACAGTTTTCTTATTAACACAGAAGTTTTTAATCAGGTCCATGGATAAGGTTGAGAATATCCTTCAATGCGTGAATATAATTACATGTGATTTTTATGTTGTCAAGGAAGAGGTTTCAGGTGTAATTTTCATCAAAATGAGATTAAATAAAAGGATGTTTGGAATTTGGTAGACCATTAAATGTAAGTAAACTACTCAAGAGCATATGGGTGTACTGTCATTATTCACTTTATTGGGCACTTAATATTTTGAAGGCACTTAGGAAAAAGAATGTAGGGTAATAAAAGTATATCAGTATAGTAGGGAGCTGGTCCTGCTCTTTCATGGGGGGCATAGGTCCTAGGGAGGGCTGCCTGCCTAGGTAGTGATTTGTGCTAAGATATAGAAGGTGAAAAAGGAGTTAACGATGAAGACACTGAGGTGGTGAAATTGTGGCATTTTTAACAAAAGTGGATTGACAGTATTACCATAAATTTCCCTAGTGATTTGTTTTGAGGGTCCGCAGGCTGCTCTTGAACTTCCATAAGGAAGCGTGTTGAATATTTCTCAGATAGCCTTTGGAGGCTATCTATTAAATTCACAGATTCAAGTTAGAGGAGCCAATGTGGCCTAAGCTGGTGGTCTTCAATTTTGACCTGATGTCTAGATTTTTTTTAATCTTGGGTTGAACTGTGGAGTTACAAAAGATATTATTTTCATTGTGGTAAGATGTCCATAGCATAAAAATTTGCATTTTAACCATTTTTAAAGTGTACTGATTGGTGGCATTAAGTACATTTCACATTTTTCATGTTACCAGTCTGAAACTCGGTACACATTAAATAACAGCTTCCTATGCTCTTCTCCCTCCAGGTACTGGGAACTGCTATTGCATTTTTCCCCTTTATTAATTTGACTGTTCTGGTACCATGTATCAGTAGAAACTGAAAATACTGTTTTATGTCTGGCTTAACTTCACTTAGCATGATATCGTTAAGGTTTATTCATGTTGTGGCACTACTAGCATTTCATTCCTTTTTTTTTTTTTAAATGGAGTTCATTTTTTAGAGCAATTTTAGATTCGTATTAAAATTGAACAGAAAGTACGGAGTCCTCATACACTACTCCTACCCCCATGGATGCACAGCCTCCCTCACGTCAGTGTCCCACACCAGAGTTGTGTATCTGTTGTAAAATACAAACCTCAGTGATACATCATTTACACTGGAGTCCTTGGTTTATGTGAGGGGTCACTCTTCTTGTTGTACAGTCTGAGTTTTGTGTAAAGACATAGTGTCATACGTGGTATTTTCACTGATCCAGAAGCAAGTTGCCCTCCAAATACACATTCTGCATCTATGGATTCAGAAAGCCACAATCCATACACATGATACACCATCTGCAGTTGGTTGAATATGTGGAGGCAGAACGGTATGGAGGGTTAACAGTATTCTTCACCACTATGCATTCACAGTTTAAAAGAACATGCCAGTTTCACTTAAAATTGTTCTTAATTAAGTAAAAAATTACTAATCTTATTAAGTCACAATCCTTGAAAACACGTAATTTTAATATTCTGTGTGGTGAAATGGAAAGTGTGCCTGAAGTATTTTGGCTGCATGCCAAAGAATGATGGTTGTCTCGAGGAAATGCACTTGTCATTCTGTTTGTATTTTCTGCAATGGACATGATTTTAATTTAAATGACTAACTATGCTTATTCAGACTTGGGTATTTGTAGATATTTTCTCAGAAATGAAAAAAATAAGCCTATCAGTTTCAGGAAAATAGTGTCTGTGCTAGAGATAAAATTTGAACTTTCAAGCAAAAATTAATATTTTTGGAGAACTTGTATCCACCATCTGAGTTTTATCTGTATATTCTATTTTTTTGCTCTTCATTTTTTTCATCTCTCTTCATTAGGCTTATTTAGAAGCTGCTAGAGGATTTACACACACACACACAAATACATACATACATACATATATATATATATACATATATACATATATATATATATATATATATAATATAAAATGAAGGAGAATATATGTATTCTCCTTTATTTCCAAGGACTGTTTTAACAGAGCACAGTGCTTGAGCTTGGCAGTTTTCTTGTTTGAGCGTACTGACCGTACTGACTGCAACGCTTCGCTCTGTTGGTTCCCACTGCTGTTAGGAAGTCCGCTATGAGTCTGAACTGTTGCTACTTTATAAAAGTTACTTCCCTCCCCACCCCCCACCTCCCCCATAAGACTTTGCTCCTTGTCTATTATTTTCTGCTGTTTGACAATGATGTATCCAGGTGTGGTTTTCTTTTTTATTGATTTTCCTTGGAATTCAGTGAGCTTCTTAAATCTGAGATCTTGAGTGAAGTGTCTAAACACATCTGAAAAATTCTCATCTTTAAAATATTAATGCCATTTTTCTCCTTCCCTTTAAAGACTAATTGATTGTATATAAGACCCACTTACTGAATTTTTTGTTTCTCTTTGTCTCATTCAAACATACATTTGTTGAATTTTTTTATTTTTATTTTTCAGTTCTAGAGTTTCTGTCCAGTTATTCCAGCACTGTTTGCAGAAAAAGACTCTTGTTTCTCTTTTGGATTGCTTCGGCTCCTTTGTCTGAAATCATCAGTTGACTGTACTTGTAGGCCTGTCTTGGGGCTCTTCCACTGACCTATGTTTGTCTGTTCGTTCACCAGTTCTGTGCTGTCTTGATTACTGTAGTACAGTAAGCCTTGAAATCGAGTGGTGTGAGTCCTCCAACATTGTTCCGCTTTGGTCTTGTGTTGGGTAGTCTAGTGTTTGCCTTTGTGTGTAAACTTCAGAAATCATTTTGTTGATAACTATAAAGTAACTGGCTGGGGTTTTGATTGGAATTGTGTTGAATCTATAGATCTAGTTGGGAAAAATTGTTGCGTTAACTACTGAGATGATGTATAACTGGGATTGTTTTATGTAAGAGCTCTTTTTACTTCCAGTTCACCGTTACTCTGGCAGGGAGCCCTTACAGGTTCAGCTTGAAGTAGAGATAATATACCAGAGTCCCCATGTTTGTCTGGCTCTGGAGTTTGACTTTTCCCTGTGAGGCCTCTGAAAGGTTAGTTCCGTTTTCCAGCCTTTTCGTTGGAATTGGGTATTTGGTTCCACAGCCCTTGGAACCTGAGTACTGTGATCTTGCTTTATTTTGGGGACCCAGCAATTGTTCATCACCTTGTTACCTCTTGAATGCTTTTGAGTTGTTAAAAACTATTTCATCCAGGTTTTAAAGTTATTTTCAGGACGGGAATCAGTTCTAATTTCCTCCTCTATCATTGCTGAAAATGAGTTTCCCCAGTTTCCTGTCTCCCTCATAGAATTGGTGGTCAGTGTATTTAGACTTTAAAATTTTGTGTAAATTCTTGGAGGAGCGGGATGAATTCTCCCAACTTTTGAATGTCTGTTGACACCTTCCAAACAGTAATAGGTAAGTAGATCTTCAAAAGCTCTACCTGTGGTGAATAAATGATGCAGTTGAGTTTTTGTGTAGTCTGGTTAGTATAAAATGTGCCTTGGTTTTGGGCACTGAACAGTTGGGCAAAGAACCTACCAGTAGTTTTGGGTTTGTAGTATAGATTGCTACTCATCTGTCCCAGTTTTCATTCATTCTCTCTCCGTGATAGAATTCCCAGTTTTTTGCTGGGCTGTGCTGTGCTTACTCACTCACTCAGCCAGGTCCCGACTCTCTGTGACACCATGACTGTAGGCCACCAGGCTCCTCTGTCTATGGGGATTCTCCAGGCAAGAATACTGGAGTGAGTTGCCATGCCCTTCTCCAGGGGATCTTCCCAACCCAGGGATGGAACCCAGGGCTCTCACAATGCCGCCATATTCTTTACCAACTGAGGCACCAGGGAAACCCAAGAATACTGAAGTGGGTGGCCTACCCCTTCTCCAGAGGATCTTTCCAACCCAGGAATCGAACTGGGGTCTCCAGCATTGCAGGCGGATTCTTTACCAGCTCAGCTAAAAGCTCACATACATGTATGCATTTAAGCAGACTTCAAATCCAGCTAATTTTTATTCTTGCTATACATCCCCCTTTCTCCTAGTCTGTACCAGCATTGTTTCTTGAGCTTGTCACGTCTTGCCTGTATTACTCAAGTAGACATACAACTACTTCTTTGTTTAGAGTCTTGTAACTGATATTTTCTTTTTCATCAGCAGAAATGAAAGAACTTTTCAACTATGTTACTCCTGTGCTTGCAGAATTGATTTTAGTGTCCTTAGTTTTCAACTCTTTGTGATCTGGTCCCATTTGTCATTCCTAACCCTACATTTGATACCCTAATAACACCAAATATTAAAAATTTCCCTCCCCTTGTATTTGTGGTTCCTTACGACTGTGTCCTTTCTCATGCCTAATCCAGGGTTAACTTTCTTTTAAAATAAATTAGTTTCAGGTATTTTTTTAGTTTAATCAACTTTACATGTTTCTGAACATGAGAATAAATAGGCTCTGCTGTTGAATGCAGTGTAGCCTGAAATCTACACTGTGTTTATATAGTGTTTATATATCTAGTGGTTTTTATCCTAAGTTGCAAATTTTGTTTTTCTTAAGATAATCTGTTAGAAAAAGTGATTGTAATATGTGAGTCATAAAATTAAATTGTTTCAGAATTGGGCTTATCTAGACCAGTCTCCTGTTTCACATATAAGGAAATTGTGGCCAGGAGAAATTAGTGATTCTGTCAAGTCAAAATTAGTTAGAAGCAGAATCAAGGTCTGTCGTGAGTTTCATCCTAATATAAATATCTGCTTAATGAAAATCTTCAAGTGTGTTGAATTTTTCAAGTGTTCTTATCCCTGTAGTACATCTAGGATTACCACACCATGTTTCAAGGGCCTGTAGTTCTTGTGTGAATAGCAACTTGGGTAATGAACTGAGCAGTATGCATTCTTAATTTATGCCTTAACAACTCTGATTCTGTAATGAATGGTTTGCTTACAGTCGCTTTAATATACTTACCTTCTTGACAGTTCATTCTGGGAGGAATAGTTAAGTGTTTAAGTGAAACAGGCATGGTAGATACAACACTTAACAGTTATGTGTGTCTTTGTTTTTAGCATCAAGCATTGCACGATTCTCTCGAATAATGTAGATCACCTTTTACTGAATTTAACACTGTCTGATATCATGGTCTCCCTGGCAAATGCCTCAACTTTGCAGAAGGATTCCAGTTGGATAGAAAGGATAAGGAAATTTGTAACAGAAGTCCTTGAAGATGGGTCTAGGCTAAACAGTAAGCAGCTGAACAGATTGCTTGGTGTCTCCTGGAGGTTAATGCAGATGCAGTCAGACAGAGGTGGGTGTCAATGCTCTGTCCTTACTTAAGAGAGGGGCTCTTACGCATACTGTTAATGTTGAGCATCTAATTTTGAGTTCATACCTGTCAAACATTTCATAGTCATTTACGTTCGAGCCATAAAAGGTAGCCAGCATAATCATGAAGGAATGTCTGCTTGAACCCTGATGGCTGAGAACACCCCCTTTTCGGTGGGTAGGTCCACTCTGAAGCTGATGGGTAGGTTTTCTACTAGATTACATAGTTGGAGTGAAAGAAGGTCAGTTTTATTAATAGGAAATGACATTGAGCCTAAGGATAAAGAAATACTTTTCTGATCTAGTTTGACTAGAAATTGGTGGATCCTTATCTCTTTACCTTTCTTGTAACTTGAAGTTATGTTGCATTAAGTCAGTTTTTAGTGTGACTTACTAATTCTTTTCATTCAAGCAGAACTTTGCTGTTTGGTTCCTGGCTTATCCACCTTTCTAGTATTGTGGTATTTGTTGTCCTTTCCTAGGTTTGTTGTCTCTTAGGAAAATTTGTACTGTAATCTCCGATTGGTTTGACTTTTTTATTAGGCCATTGATGTAGGATTTTGATGGTAGTCATCAGTTTGTGGCTAAAATCTGCTTCCTCATAGGAACAAGGTGCTTCTGTGCTTTTTAGAAGAATTATGGTGCTGGTGAAGAAACATTTTGACTCACATGCAGCTGTTTTCTCTTGTTTCTTAGAGGCTACAGAGTCTCTCATAAAGGCAGTTTATACATTGTATCAGCAGAGAGGCCTTCTCCTTCCAGTTCCGACTTTGTTACTGAAGTTTTTCAGTAAAAGCTATCAAAAAGAAGAACTGAGATCTTACAGAATCCGGTACAGTTCCTTTGTTATTTTGCTTTTCTTTTTCTTACCAGGTTACTTTGTAATCTGTATGAATAAGATGATAGGGTGATTAAATCTTTGGAGAAAATCTTCTTTTTATCCTTTTTGGTTTTATTATTTTTTTTTTTAAATAAAAAGGCATACATAATAGTTTCAGTAACCTTTATACACATAACTGAGAAGGTAAAAGTCTCTTTGAGCATATATTTCCACTTGTCTGCTTAACAGCTAAAGGACAATTATTGGAACCACCTGTAGCAGCCTCAGAATTTTGTTTTGCTTCCCATAAAAATTATGGAGGTTTAACCTCCGGCCCTTAGTGACATATTGGGACATATGGTATAAGAATGAGGGCAGTAGAAGAGGAGAGGTGTACAATAGGTGAAAGAGATTAAAAGGTGCAAACTGAGTTATAAAGTAAATAAGTCATGGGGATATAATATACAGCATAAAGAATATGACCAGTAACTTTTATTAGGACAGGTGGTTACTAGACGTATGGTGACCATTTGCAATGTGTACAGATGTCAGATTATTATGTGATACATACCTGAAACTAACATAATACTGGGTGTCAAAAATGTTTCAATAAATTTTTAAATGGCGGTATCTTAAAGAGCAAAAGTGTCCAGCTTGGTTTGGTGCTGTCTGGTGACGCAGACAACACGAAGAGTAGAACTCAGGAATCAGTCTTAGATGTGGTGAGTTTGAGGTTTACTTGGGATAGTCTGGAAGAGATGTTTGGGTGAAAGATAACGGGATTTGTGGTACCTCAGCATACATAGGTAGTTGTTAGAACATATTCAAGTCTTTACTGTGAGTCAGGTGCTTTTCTTAATTTTTCAGTAATTCTCATACTTTTATGTAGGTACTGTTGGTTTCTGCCTTATAGAAGGAAGCTTAGGTTAAATAAGTTGGTGAGTGTCATGCTGTTAAAGGGCAGCCAGACTGAGACTTAAGTTCAAGTCTGGTAGACTCCAAAGGTTGTGTGTAAATCACTGAACTCTTGGGGGACAGCAAAAGTGATTGCCGTGTCCAAGATGAGACATTAGAGAGTGAGCAAGTATGTGCAAGAATGGAAAGAACCCAAGTTTGAAGCCACTTAATGTGGGGGCACCCTATACTGAATGCATAAATGACTTAATATAGTAAAACGGTCATTACAAATTAGTGTAAATAGTTCACAAGCTAAGTAGAGCCTGTGTCCTTTAAGATAAAATTACAATGTACATAGTGCCCCAAACTACATAAACTTTTAAAATACAGTGGGTAAAACCTTAGAGAATACTATAGATGAATATAGTATGCCAGTCATCTTATAGGCTCTCAAATGTTTAAATAAATGTGGTGTATTTCCCTTTTCTTTGATGGCCTTAGATACCGTAGTAAAGTGTTATCACGTTGGTTGGCTGGTTTACCACTGCAGCTTGCACATCTCGGCTCCCGAAATCCTGAGCTTTCAACACAGTTTATTGACATTATCCATACTGCTGCAGCCCGAGCAAATAAAGAGCTACTCAAAAGTTTACAAGTTACTGCTCTCCGAATCTATGGTAAGAGTGTTGTTTACCTGTGTATGTAATAATCGGTCTACCCCGACTTAAGAACAATGTTTCAAAGGGGAGATCTTTAGGATTTACTTTTCCTTCAAATTATACATTAATTGTACCATGGTAAAATGAATAAAATATCAAACAGTAAATTCATTTTCAATAGTATTACTTAATACAATAGTTTAAGAAAACTAAAGGTTGGAGATGTTTCTTCAGATCTTAAATTATCTTTTAAGCCACGAAATTCACAAATTCAAAACTGATCAGGTATTTTTATAGAATTCTTTTGAAACTTTGATGGCAAATTTTACTTATTTAATCGTTATTGAGATCTTGTACGGCTTTCATATATTAACGTTTCACTCACCCCTGAAACCTTTTCATTCTTTTAGCAAAAATATCAATAAAAATATACATATATGCATATGTATAATTAGTATTTATTATTAGGACACAGTTTATATACCATAAAATTGGCCATTTTACACTGTGCAATTCATTAATTTTTATCATATTCCCAAGATTGTGCGATAGTCACTATTATCTTATTCCAGAATATTTTTATCACCTCAAAAAGAAACTCTACCATTAGTAGTCCATCCCTATTTCCTCATTTCTTCCTACCTCAGCTCCTGACAACCACTGCTCACCATTTCTGTCTCTCTGTATTTGCCTGTTTTCATCATTTCTCACAGATGACATTGTGTGATGTGGATCTTCTCAGTATGGCTTCCGTCACTTGGCATACTGTTCTTAGGATTTACGAGCATATACGACTACTGTATTTCTTTTTAATGCTGAGTAACATTCCACTGTTGAATATACACCACTTTATATTTACCCATTTATTAAATGACAAACGTTGGTTTGTGTCTACCTTTTGTGTGTGGTATTTAAAAATCTGTATTTTTCAGTATTGCTTATATATAGGACTGTGTGTGTATACTCAGATAAGTCTTTGGTTTTAAATTCAGTTCAGTTTAGTTGCTCAGTCGTGTCCAACTCTTTGCAACCACATGAACTGCAGCATGCCAGACCTCCCTGTCCATCACCAACTCCTGGAGCCCAACTAAACCCATGTCCATGAAGTCGGTGATGCCATCCAAGCATCTCATCCTCTGTTGTCCCCTTCTGCTCCTGCCTTCAATCTTTCCCAGCATCGGGATCTTTTCCAACGAGTCAACTCTTTGCATCAGGTGGCCAAAGTATTGGAGTTTCAGCTTCAGCATCAGTCCTTCCAATGAACACCCAGGACTGATCTCCTTTAGGGTGGACAGGTTGGATCTCCCTGCAGTCCAAGGGACTCTTAAGAGTCTTCTCCAACACCACAGTTCAAAAGCATCAATTGTTCTGCGTTCAGCTTTCTTCACAGTCTAACTCTCACATCCATACATGACCACTGGAAAAACCATAGCCTTGACTAGACAGACCTTTGTTGACAAAGTAATGTCTCTGCTTTTTAATATGCTATCTGAGTTGGTCCTAACTTTCCTTCCAAGGAGTAAGCATCTTTTAATTTCATGGCTGCAGTCACCATCTGCAGTGACTTTGGAGCCCAGAAAAATAAAGTCAGCCACTGTTTCCACTGTTTCCCCATCTATTAGCCATGAAGTGATGGGGCCGGATTAGGTTGATATTATAATTGTCCCTGTTTGGCAAAAGTGCTTGTTTTTTTTTTGTTTGTTTGTTTTTTGTTTTTACTGTTTTGCTTTGTTTCTAATACCTTTAACTCCATCAGTTATTATTTCAAATAACACATTTGAATATTATGAAATCGAGTGTTAAATGTTATCTTTAAATAATGATTGTATTTAGTATTACTCTAGGCAGTACCTTAAGCCATACATATATATTTTTTTTCATGTAGTTGATATGTTAGAATTCAACATAGCACAGTGAAAATGGTCAGTCTGCTTTATTAATTCTTGTTTGTATATCTTTTAAAATTTAACTTGTCTTCCTGCCTCACTAGATCCACAAGAAGGCACAGTGGTGGTTCTGTCAGCAGAGTCTCAGCAGCTTTTGGTCCAGCTTGTGTATTTTCTACCCAGTCTGCCTGCTGACTTGCTTTCTCGGTTAAGCTGCTGCTGTATTATGGGAAGACTCAGTGCAAATTTGGCTGCCATGCTTATCGGGATACTGCACATGAGGTAGCATGCTAAAGTGAGCTGTATTTCAAGTGTATAATCTTCTCCCTCACCCTTCCCCTGTCACTGGCAGTTTATGAACTGACTTTTTAAAATGCCGCCCCTCCCTTCATTTGCTCTTAAAACAGCAGTTAAAACTGTTGATGATACTGGGTAAGAGGAAGGTCACTGGGGCAAGACTGTTCCAGGTGGTTTGCTTAGCGGTTTGCATTGTCATGGTTGCAGTCACTAAGTCCATGGGCTGTAGTCCACCAGGCGCCTCTGCCCATGGGATTTTCCAGGCAAGGATACTGGAGTGGGTTGCTGTTTCTTTTTCCAGGGGATCCTCCTGACCCAGGGATTGAATCTTGTTCTGCTACACCACAGGTGGATTCTTTACCGCTGAACCATCAGGTAGAAACATACAGTGATTTGTGTAGGTGCATTGAAACAAGGGTTAAGATTATCAGAAGTGTGTAGCCATAGTAAGGATTCAGTGACGGATGAGAGTGCTGTGTTTTAAAACTTCTGGTGTTATGAAATTGTAATACAGGTCTTTCTTTTTGGAAGGGAGCTCAGTTCAATGTAGGTGGTGAAATAAAAGCTTGCGGACTCAGACAGGGAATCATTAAAATATCTGTGGGTGGGTGGGTGGGTGGGTGTGTGTGTGTGTGGCAAAATATACATAACCTAAAACTTCCCATTTTAACCAGTTTTAGGTATACAGTGAGAATTGTTTGGGGCATTAAGTACATTCACACTGTTGTGCGACTGCTACCACTATTCATCTCCAGCACTGTCATCGTTGCAGACTGAAACTCTGTACTGATTATTTCCCCTTCTCCCAGCCCTTGTTTACCACTATTTTGTCTTCATGATTTTGATATATTCATCTGTTAATGGATACTCGGTTGTTCTGCCTTTTGGCTGTTACAAATAATGCAGCTATAAACATTGGTGTGCAGACACCTGTTTGAATCCTTTTAATTCTTTTGGCTGTATACCCAGAAGTAGAATTGCTGAATCATATGTTAATTTTCTGTTTAATTTTTCAAGGAGCTACTTTCCAGAATGTGACTGTGGTGTTTTACTCTCAAAGGTCTTAAAACTAATAATGTTTCATGTTGCTAGTGTTCAAAGTATCCTTTAAAATGTAATGTTTGTATCAGGCATAGTACTTTCATATTCAGCCATTTGTTACTGATTGTGGCTCAAGGCCAGGGTCTGATACAGTTTTAGGCAGGAGTTGAATCTGGGCTGTAGCTGAAAAATTTAAAAACTAGCTTCTTTGTGGCTTCTTGTGCAGACCCTCTGCCCCAATTAAACAGGAGTGGCTCGCTTTATTAGTAGACTTTCTTTAGCTTTGTTTGCCAGTCTCTTCGTACCAGGATAAGACGTATGTTTGAATGTTGTCGCCCAAATTGTGCTTCATAACTGATAATTACTTTTTCCTTTTAGCAAAAGAGAGCTGTTTGCAATATGTTGTCTATATATGAAACCCCTCTTTGTCTAGTTCAGTACTAAATGCCAGGTCTTTAAGAAATACAATTTAACTTAAGTGGTTTTATGACTGTTAACTTCCAGTAGAGGGCACTCATTTCCCATGATAGAACTTGTGGAGGATCTGTTTTGGCATTCATTTAAAAGTGACTTTTGAACACCTCTTAAAATTAATTCTCTTTAGAACTTGTATTTAGTATCTTTTTTGGCATTAATTACGATTGACTTGTGCTCAATAACTTTGGTCAAGGATTTTTTCACAAGTCTTTTTTTACATTTTTTTGTGGGTTTGTGGTGAGTACTGAGAAAATATTAATTTACAAGTAATGGTAATAGAAGTTTATAATCATCAAAAGCAAGTTGTCATGTAGTTAAAAGTGTACCAAGTTAAACTTTGCCTTTTAGCATTTGCACAGTCTTAGTAGACTTCTCTTTCTGTAGATGTATTGTCCCTATTCAAACTAATCTCTTTAAAAATTAAAACAAGATGGGGCCTTTTCAACTTTCCCAGGCCAGTGGTATTATCATTGCATCACTTTTCCTAGATTTAGAATTGAAGAATAATGTTTGGTTATTCTTAAGGAATGATGTTCTTCTAAGGAATACCGTTCCTTAGACATCACCTGGGTTATTTCACGTCTTTGGTTTTCCCCTCCGTCCTTGATGGTGACGGTAAACCAGCTAGCTTTCTCACTGTCTCCCACCTGCACCGTTCACCTGAGGCATCCCACTCCTCAGCTCCGTCTGTGCCAAGGACTGTTGGCAGGCTCCTTTTCCTGAAATATTCCTTCAATAATTTCTGATTCTCATCTGCTATATTAATTGGGCTCTGCGGTCTAGTTCACTCTGGGTGTTAGCGTTCTGACACTGTTGTCTCCAGCAGGGGAAGTTCATCGGAGAGCAGGTCACCACCAGACCATCTCCGTTTGTTCAGTGTGTGAAAAACCCATCACCTTAGAGTTGTTGGTGTTTAGTTTGTCTTAAAAACTGTACTTAGAATTGCTGTTCCTGCCTTTTTCACTATTCACTTAGAGGTTTTTTGAGTTTTTCCTCTCCATCTACCTGTGGTGTTCTGCTGACCGTTACTCTTCTTGCCCTCTCTGCCCCTAGTTCATTTACAGCTGGTTTGGGGAACATGAGACATGCATGTGGAAACGTAGTCTATGCTGTTAGATAAAAATACCAGAGAAGGGAGAAATTACTGAGAAATTCAGCCTGGTTTTGAAGCAGGGTGAATATGTGAGCTGGCCTGCCAGGAGCAGGTCTGGTTTGCTTCTGTTGTCCAAGCATAATTGATATAGCATCCCTTCTAGTCTCAGAACTGTTCTGGTGTGGCCAGTATGTGTGGTCATTGTAGTTTTAAGGACAGAGTGATACATTGCTTGTCTTTTGTCCAAACTAGATTTTTAAATGGATTTGCTACTCTTTTTAGCCACTGGACAGCACAGTGTTCACTGGGTATAAGAGGATATTAGCTTCTTTTCTAATCACCCATTTTGTACTCATTTCCATTGAGCATCTCTGACTTTTTATAACCTCTTAGCTTGTGATATTCTCTCCCATAGCCCTTTAAGCAAAGAGAAGTCCTTTAAGTAGAAGTGATTCAGAAAAATGTTGCCATTATTTTTAACTCCCCAACTTTTAAGAATGTTAATAAATACAGTTGTTTCAGTGGTTAAAAAAAAAAAAGTGCTTCTCATTGAATTAGAAACTCCTTATTTTGTCTTGACATTTATTCAGATTTCTATTATAAAAGTTTGTCCCAAAAAAAAAATTTGTCACAAAAAGCTATCCAAAAAGATAGCTTTTTGGATCTGATTATTCTCAGCTTTTTGTTTTTTTGCTGTATTCATGGCTGACATTTGCTGTATTCCTTCTTAGTCTTACCTTGAGGAGAGTTTTTAAAGGTATCACTGGAAACTGATCTCATAGCAGGAACCAGATAATCTTCATTTAATGAGAAGCTGCTTTATGTTTAGCTATTCCCTTAAGTCCACTACCAATACTTTAGCTGCAGTATTGTGACGTAGACAAGTTATAAAGCCTCGCAAAGTATAGGAGTGCATAGTTATTGCAGAGTGGCTTTAAATTGAAGTATTCTTTACCTAGTTAAGATGCTTTGGTTTAGGTAGGAAGCAGGAGCTTGTTTAAACTTAGCTCATTCATATAAACAAGGTAAGACTTTTTTTTTTTTTTTAATGAAGATGAGGTAGTAAATACATAGCAGCTGAACCTACTACTCAAAAGCAGAACTTCACCTTGGCTCCTTGAAACTGAGTTTTGAGTGGTGTGGAAAAATTTTCCAGTTGTACCATATAAGTGGGCTGGTTATGCTTTTCAAGGAAACTTTACATAAACATATGTTAGAAATTATATTTTCCATATTACGATACTTGAACCCCCTTACATGTAAAGATGATACATGCTACGGATTTTTTACTGAGCTCTTAAATTATACTTGTATTCCATAAAGAATAGTCATATATTCTGTGCTTTATTCCTGAGTCTTCAATTTGGTCACTTCTAGTACTAGGTCTCCATTGTTTATTGTAGATCATCATTTTCTGGATGGAAGTCTTCAGTGAAAGAATGGAATGGAAGTGATCAGTTGAACATCAGTAATGAGGAATATTTCAGCTTCTTATTTTCAACACTTACAGGTAACTGCCCTGATCCACCAAGTTAAGGAAAGGAAAAGAACCTAGTATGAAAATTCTCCTGAGATTTACTGTCTTACCTGTTTGGGTCTAAGTTTTGGACCTCACTGCATAGCTTAATAAGATGGGGAACAGAATATCCATTTTAAGCATGTTTAACATGTTCGGTGTGTTAGGAAAAACATCACATTTTAATTAGCCATATTTTGCTTTCCATTGATGTCAGAGAAAAATTAGTAAAATGAGTCTTGATGTGTTAGATTAGTAAGTATTATTACTGTTGTTTTAAATGATCATACTGTCTTTGGTAGTTTTGTTTTGTAACTGGATGATAAAGATGACAGTGTTTGAAATTTTCTGAAGACTTAAAATTAAGAGACTTATTGAAATATGTTGTCAGAATCCAAAAATAGCTTGAAAATTTCTGATAAGGAGCTGAATGTAGCAAGATAAATATTATATAAAAGAAACAAGTAACAAGTAGACTTGTACATGTTTGTTTGATAGTTTTGGATGTATGCGTTTGAGATGGATGTGAGGGCTTTATGTTTTAATTAGTAGTACCTGTCAAAGGGTTTAGTGGTTTTAGGAAACTCATTAGGAATCAGCCAGGAGTGTGATATGGCTTCCCAACTAGATGATGGCTCTTTAGGGCATGTTCATGGAAGTACAGTGACCTGAAAACATCAAAGCAGGTAGCTAGGGTCAGACCACATTGTGCTCGTATTCTGATCATTCTAAGAGCTGTCTTTCAGGAGGGACTTGGGCAAGTTGTTTGTATAGGTCAGACTAGGTGTAATAGAGGTGGTAAGAGAATCAGAAATCTTATTATATGGAATAGGTAGAAGGAAGTACACAGTAATTGTTGAAGAAATAGACTTAGGGGGGATGGAATAGTTTTAAGACACTTGAAAGGCTATTATGTAAGAATACAGAGTTTGGTATATGTATGAAGGAGCATATTGTTTTTCTTGTTCATTTGCTTTTTTAAACCTGACATTAATTAGAATGATTATGTCTTTCACACTTATTTAAGTATAAAGGTGGCAAAGCCCTCAGTTTAAGGGATATAATATTGTTTCTTGATGTATTACACATTTGATTCAGGTCAAATCTTTGTGTACATAATTATATGAATTTTACTACATCGCTGGCATTTCATTTTTTAAAATAATACATAAAGTACAGAAATTCAGAGAAAATAGCTTGTTAGCTTGAAGAATTTAACTTGAAGATACATGTCTATTTTTTAAAAATTACTTAAGAATGTTACTTGCTTTGTGATTTATTTTAAATTGGATTTCTTTATACTCAAATTAGGGTTTTCAAAAGAGGAACTGACTTGGCTTCAGAGCCTTTGAGGAGTGCCCCATGTCATCCAGACGCAGCTTTCTCCCGTGCTACTTTACCTCACTGACTTGGATCAGTTTTCACACCATTGGGACATAACAGAGGTAATGGTCCATTTGGAAAGGCATGGAAGATTGTTAGAATTCAGTTCATCCACCGCCAATAGTTACTGTGTGCTAGCGTTGCCTTGTGTAAGATGTTTCTAGAGGTTGAGAGCAGTATAAAGCACAGTCCCTGTTCTGAAAGTGCGTGTGACCCTTGGATAGGCGATGTGGATTCCTGAAAGAAGAGTTTTCATAAAGTTATGCCACTAGAATAGAATAAATTAGCAGTTTGAATGATAGAGACACATTTATTTTCTTTTTGCCTAGTATAGGGTAAAAGGAAAAAGAGGAAAGACTTCATGGAAAAGGAAGAATTTTACGTAGATACTGAAGGATTAATAAGAGTTAAGTAGGATTTTGTATCCTTGAAGGTGGGTTTTTCTAAACAGAAATAATTATTTGGAAGCTCCTTTGGTTTTAAAGAATTAGTATGTAGTTTATCAAAGTTACATTTTAAACCCCAAATTTCCCTTAAATTTTAAAGTTCAACTTAACAAATCTTTTTAGATACATATAGTAAGTTTAGGGAATCATTTTAAAAGGAGACTTAAACTATATTGCATCCCTTTTACATACATATTTAAAACTTTAAAAAACTGTTTAAATAACTTAATATATTCACTATTTGGTAAGTAGTTCAGTTTTCAGACAAACCTTCACAAATGTTATGGTAAATCTTAAAACATTTAATAAACTTACAAGCATGGTACATATTAATATCTTAAGTTTCAGTACTATTTATAGTGAAATTCAAATTAAAATTACAAGTCTAGGTTAGCTGTTAATTCTGTTTTAAATTGAAATTATAGGGCTGATATTTTACGCTAATAGTCAGAATTGTTTTACGTTACAAATATATAAATATGTAAAGCATCATAAATACTGGTACTAAGGATTTGAGTCTGTAAGATATTTATATATTAGTTAATTTCTTTTATTTATTTCTTCAGTTTCTTTCCTTGCATTGAAAGGTACTTGCCCAGTAGAATTGTAGTTGTGTCATTCCAAATAATGTTGGTTGGAACCTTTCTTGCACATTCCGAGGTTGTGTTCTGTGCTAGCATTTTTTTTTTTTTTTTAATGATTCATAAGGTTTTGGTTGGGGCACTGAAGTCCTTGGGAACTTCTTTCCTTGTAACTCGTAATTGCTCGGCCATAGCCTTTCCAAACAAAAGATAACCTTTGTAAGTGTTCTCAACAGGGTCGTCTCTAGAACCTGAATCTGTTTTATTGCTGTACCAATTGATTTTATTCAGCTGATCTATTGACGACTTCTTTCATTCTTTTCCAGAATACTCTTTACATTCTTCCTGTATCTTAGGGCTACACCTTTTGTAGACATTTAACACATTTCTCTCATGGTTTTGTTTGACTGTGATCACAATACTTGGGTCATGCCAGGGACACTTTCTTCTCGGTATCACCTAGTGCCTAACTATGTTCATATATTGGCTTTCAAAAAATAGTGGATTAGAAACAATGAAAACTAAGGAGTTGGGTAACCAACCTGCATATTTAATATCTGGCATTTTATCTTAATCCATAGTACATGCAGAGAGTGAAGCCTTGCACACTGCTGGATTTGAAGGGTTGGGTTTAGTGTCAGTAAGTGTTCTGTAAGCTTGTTTCTGATGTTTTTAAACTACCTCATGAATGGATTGGGGAAAGCGTGGTATGGGGATTGATCAGTGGGCCCCAGATTCCAGACAGAGACTTGTTAAGTGTCTAGTTTGATAACTTGAACAACTCCAATAATCTCTCTCTGACAATTTTAATTTTTCTGAATCACGTCATCTGTGTAAAGACACAGATGTCGTGAAAATGTGATTGGTTATATTTCTGAGTGTACATTGGCAAGAACATGTATTAAACTTCAAGGATGCTGTCTTTGAAATGTTAAGACATAAATTAGGAAAAATCTGAAAGTTTCTTTCTTAGCTTTTGAAGTTAAATGAAGATTCCAGTTCTATTTTTGATAAAATTTGCCTTTAAGTTGGCCTTATCACATGAAATTATTTGAAATATATGTAGTTTTTGACAGCCTTAGTGTAAAAATTGATTTTTTATTATTATTTCATTTGAAAAAGTTACTAGTCAATGGCGTGAGTTTGCTTAGTTTGTTCTATCTGCTTAGTCTGAAGTGTTTTGTTTTTTTTTTTTAAATCGGACCTTTTTTTTTCTGAGTAGATTTTCTTCACAAAGTATAATTTATTTACTTACCTACTTAACACATTTAAGAATTTACTTATGTATATATGGCAGTATGAGGTCTTCACCATATACAGGCTTTCTCCAGTTGCAGCAAGTGGGGATTACTATCTGGGGCTGCTCTTCAGCTGTGGGACGTGGGCCCCTCTCTGCGGCGGCTCCTCTTGTTGCAGAGCATGGGCTCGAGGGCTTCGTTAGTTCTGGCACACAGGCTTAGCTGCCCTGTGGAACCTCCCCAGACCAGGGATTGAACCTGTATCCCCTACTGAGTGGCATATTCTGGACCACTGGACCACTAGGAAAGTCCCACAGGACAGTGTAGAAGAACAGAAGGATAACAGTAAAAGTGTCCGTCCAGTCTCTGTCTGCCAGCCATCCATGTCCCTTCCTTAGTTTCTAAATGTATTCTTTTGGATAACTTCTGTGTCTTCACAAATGATTATATATATATTCTTTTGGCTTCTCCTTTTATAGACACAACATACTCTGATTTGGACCTTGCAGTTTTCATTTAGTATCTTCATGATCATTTCTTCCAAACACTGAAGGAAGAATTGTATGATCTTGCCATTAATGATGGAAATAGTAGTTAAAAGGGAAAAGGAATCTTTGGACAGAGATATCATTCCCAAATGGAAGTGTCTTTTCCAGAGCCAGTGCAAGGTTTTAAGGTTAATTTTAATTGTCATTTATAAAATTTTGAATGGTTTGAAAAGACTACTTTTTAACTAAATTCTGAAGAATAATAATAAAACATTACTCTAGTTTAAGAAATAGAACATTTTTCTTTGTTTTTGAAACCTCTGATTTTATTAACAGTTTTATGTGTGTGACATTTCTGTATAAAATTAGGTAGAAAATACTTCAGTGTAGAAATTAAGTGTACAAAATCTTGTTAAAATTTTTTATATTTTTAAAAAACTCTCAATTTCCACACTGTAGCAAACTGCCATGCCTGTTCTGGAGTTGTGCACTTATGAAGTCAGGATTCTGATGTACGCAAATTTCAGTTAACACTAGTTGCAAAAGTGAAGACTCCCTGTATATATGTATGTTTGTGTGTCTCTGTTTGTATTTTTGTTTACTTTTGTTTTGAAACAATCTCAGACTTGGAGAAAAATTACAATTGCAGTACAAAGAACTTCTCTTTTCTTAAACTGTTTGACAAAATGCCCATTGTTGATACTTTAGCATACAAGTAGACCGTGTTTTATTGTACCTGCAAATTCAGTTTTTGGAAACTGAAGTTCTGCGGCAGCCCTGCACTGAGGGTGTCCGTCATCTTTGCAGTAGCATTTGCACACTCTGGGTCTCTGTGTCAGTTTGGTGATTCTCGCAGTATTTCACACTTTTTCATTGTTATTTCTTAGAGTGAGCTGTGATCGGTGACTTTTGATAATACTGTTGTCATTGTTTCGGAGTTTGTAATTAATTGTAACCATGAACCGTGCCCACAGGAGATAGTGCAGTGATCTTAGTAAAATATGTGTGTTCTGACTGCCCCACCAGCAAGCCATTCCCTATCTCTCTCCTTCTCCTCAAGTCTCCCTATTCCGTGAGACTCAGCAGTATTGAAATTAGGGCAGTTAATAACCCTGCAGTGGCCTCTGAGTGTATGTGTGTTTGTCACTCAGTTGGATCCAACTCTTTGTGACCCCTGGATTGTAGCTCGCCAGGCTTCTCTGTCCATGGAGTTCTGCAGGTAAGAATACTGGAGTGGGTTGCCATTTCCCTCTCTGGGGGATCCTCCTGACCAAGGGATCAAACCCCAGCCTACTGCATTGGGTCAGATTCTTTACCATCTGAGGCACCAGGTTTTCAAGTGAAAGGAAGAGTTGCGTATCTCTTACTTGAAACCAAAAGATATAAATGATTATGAGCTTAGTGAGGAAAGTGTGTTGACAGCCAAGATAGGCTGACAACTAGAACTCTGTGCTGGTTAGTCAAGTTGTGAGTGCAAAAGAAAAGTTCTTGAAAGTAAAAGGGCTATTTCGTGAACACAGGAATAATAAGAAAGTGAAACAACCTTATTGATGATGCGGAAAAAGTTTGAATGACCCTTAAGCCAAAGCCAAATCTTGAGCAAACCCTGATGATGATTTAGTCATTAAGTCGCATCTGACTCTCTGCAACCCCATGGACAGTGGCCTGCCAGGCTCCTATGTCTGTGGGATTCTCCGGACAAGAGTACTGGGAGTGGTTGGCATTTCCTTCTCCAGTGGATCTTCATGACACAGGGATTGAATTCGGGTCTCCCGCATTGAGGGCAGATTTACTGACTGAGCTACAAGGGAAGCCTTAAAACTTTCGTAAGTCTCTTCAGTTCTCTGAAGGCTGAGAGAGGTGAGGAAGCTGCAGAAGAGTTTGAAGGTAGCAGAGACTGATTCATGAGGCTTGAGGGAAGAAGCCATACCCCCAACCTTTGCTATTAATGCAAATCCAGCACGGGCTGGTTAGGTTGAGTTGAGAAGCAGTGTGGTTTGCAAGTGAACATACCTCGTTTAGGGAGAGATCAATAGCCATACAGGGAGATATGATTAGAACGAGGAAGAACATCATATGATGTATTTTACTTATCTGAGGCAGGATTGATGGGGTTCTGCTTGAACAAGAGCCTGAGATCTTCAACAGGTTAACAGGAATAGCTGTCCTCTGGCTTTGGAGTCTCAGTTTCTGTCTCCCCCTCCTGTAGGCCATAGGGTTTTATTCTAGAATTGTGGACCCAGGCAGATAGACATTTCACTTTTACAGCAGTTGAAGTCACTAGAAAAACCTGATATGGCCCTGCCATTTCTCGGACAGCTGGTTTGGACTCCCTTTTTCTTGCCAGGTCTTTCCTGATACTTGATCACCTGGCTTTACCTGGGGATTTTTCAAGTCTTCCTGTGGTTTAGGGAGGACCTGTTCTCCATACCGTTGGAGTTCTTGTTGAAACCTTCCCAGGTCAATTATATGTTTTAAGAGTGTATTGGCATCCTCGTCAAAAAACAAATCAGAAGTTAAGAATGGACCTAGATACATCATTTCATAAGGAATTAAGAATAGTGGCCGTTTGGGGGATGTCCGTACCCTCATGAGGGCTATGGGTAGCCTATGTGTCCACTTATTATGTGTTTCTTGACATAGCTTAGCCAGAGCCCTTTTAAGAGTCTGGTTGGCTCTCTCTACATTTCCTGAAGCTTGAGGCCTCCAGGATGAGCGGAGCCGGGATTTTATGCCTAAGCATGCGGCTAGGTTCTGGGATATCGTGGCTGTAAATGAGGGCGCATTGTCACTCTGAAGTGACCGAGGCAGCACACACCTAGGCACTATCTCCTTCAGCAGAGCTTTACAGACTTCTGTAGCTCTCTCTGTCTCAGTAGGGAACACTTCGATCCATCCTGTGAATGTGTCAATAAAGACTAGCAAATAAGAAAACCCTTGGGTCTTTGGCATGGCTGTAAATTCTACTTGCCAGTCCTCTCCTGGGTATGATTCCCGATGTTGGACAGGTGTAATTAGAGGAGGTCTGGTTTTTGGGTTATTTTTTAGACAGGTGTCACAATTTTGTGTGACCTGTTTAACAACCTTAGCTAACTGGGGATGGTAGAGAATAGACTTAAGGAAGATTTCTAGATTATCTCTTCCAAAATGGGTGCTCTTATGTAAGGTGTTAGTAATTTTTTAAACCTGAGAATCAGGGAGTATTATTTGGGCCTGATCAGGCTGAAACCACCCATGTGACCCAATCTCCCAGCCCCGCTCAGCATATCGGGAATGTCCCCCTGGGGTAAAATCTGGAGTCAGGGTTTCCATGGGGAAAAGGGGCAGATAGCAGTGGCAGAGGCAGCTTCCCCAGCAGCTCGTCCTGCCTCTTGATCAGCTTTCCTATTTCCCTGAGCCTCTTTTTCTTGCCCCTTTTGGTGACTCTTGCAGTGGATGACAGCTAATTTTGCAGGAAGTTTGACTGCCTCCAGGAGCCTGAGAATGAGCTCTTTGTGTTTAATAGCAGAGCTTCGGGCACTGAGCATCCCTCTTTCTTTCCAAATTGCTGCACGGGCATGCAGAATGAGGAAAGCATACTTAGAGTCCATACACACATTAATCCTCTTTCCTTCTCCTAACTCCAAAGCTCTTGTCAGGGCAAAAAGTTCAGCTTTCTGGGCTGAGGTGTCTGGGGGAAGAGACCCACTTTCCTTAGTTTCTTCCAGGCTTGCTACAGCATATGCTGCTTTCCTCTCTCCCTTTTCTACAAAACTGCTGCCATCTGTGTGCCAGTTTTCCTCTGGGTCAGATAAAGGTGTCTCTGATAGGTCCCGGCGAGAAGAGTATAACTCGTCTGTGATTTGTATGCATTGGTGATCCAGAGGGGAGGTAGGGGGATCTGGCAGTAAGGTTGCTGGATTTAAAGTCTGGCAGACCCTCAACTTTATTTCTGGAGTGTCAAGGAGGAGGGCTTGGTATTGGGTGATCCTTCCTCCTGTCATCCACCTGTCCCCTTTCGTTTCCAAGACTGCTTGCACCCGGTGAGGCGTATACACTGTAGTGGGCTGACCCAGGGTCAGCTTAGATGCCTCCTTAACCATAAGAGCGGTGCCTGCTACTGCCCGGAGGCAAGTGGGCCACCCTCTGGCCACCTCATCTAGTTATTTTGAGAGATAAGCCACAGGTTGTTATACGGGCCCCATCATCTGCTCTAACACCCCAAGAGCAGTTCCTGTCCTTCCAGAAACATAGAGTCTAAAAGGCTTCTCCAGGTTGGGGAGGCCTAAAGCTGGGGCTGTAGTGATGGACTCTTTTAGGGCATTAAAGGCCACCTTGCAGGTCTCATGCCAGTCGAGTGGCTCTTCCTCTTTCCCCCTTAAATTTTCATATAGGGGTCTGGCCAGATTGCCATAATTAGGAATCCAGATCCTGCAAAACCCGGTCCTTCCTCAAAATCCCCTAAGCTGTTGTTTTGTTTGGGGGTACGGGGCATTTAAGATGAGGGATCTCCCCTCGGGGTCAGGCATTCTTTTTCTCTCCGTAATTATAAATCCAAGGTATTTTACTTGGGTTAAGCTAATCTGAGCCTACTTGGGGGATACTCGATAACCCTTTTCATACAGGAAAGTTAGCGTTTTAAATAGTGTCCATTTGAGAGCTGGTAAAATCTGGCCTAGCTATGAGCAAGTCATCCACATACTGTATTAGACTACTGTTTGTTAAAGTTAATTCCCTTAGTTCTCTCCCCGAGGAAGTCCCGAAGATATGAGGGCTGTCCCTAAACCCTTGGGGTAGTCGAGTCCAGTCGAGAGTTGTATGGTCTCTCTTGTTTCCAAGTCCCGCCACTCAAAAGCAAAGAGTTTTTGGGATTCAGGATGGAGAGGAATGCAAAAGAAAGCACCTTGAAGGTCCAAGACTGAGAAGTACTTGGCATTTCCTGGGACTTGGGATAGGAGGGTATATGGGTTTGGGACTATGGGGTGGATGGGAACCACAGCTTCATTAACAGCTCTTAGATCCTGGACGAATCGATAAGATCCATCTGGTTTTTGAACGGGCAAGATTGGGGTGTTGCAGGGGGACTCACAGCTGATTCGAGTTCCAGTATCTCGGTATTTGTTAACTAATGGTTTAAGACCCTCAAGAGCTACTGGTTTTAAGGGATATTATCTTTTCCAGGGCTAGGGAGCACTTGGTCTCAGAGAAATCTTTACTGGTGGAACATTTATGGCTAAACCAGGGCTGGAGACATCCCACACCTGGGGATTGACATCATCTAGACAAGGGACAGACTCCTCCTTTTCTACCTCTGACTGTAAATATTCAGACATAGGCAAAGAAAATTATCGACTTCTACCTTTGTGTCCCCAAGTCACTCTGGTTTGGAGGCGAAAGTATTATTCTCAAAATGGAAAATTTGGAAGCTGCAAACATGAAAAATTTAAAGAGTCACGCAGAGGCTAGTCACTCTAAGCTAACCCCTAAGACATTTATTGACTGATTTCTAGCTTCTCTTCTTTAACCTTTTTTATCTACAGTAATCCTGTGTGTTCCTTTTAGTTAGGGATTCATTTTTAGACTATCCTGCCTCTTCCACTACGTTCCAGTTTTGGGTCTGATACACTTAGAGATGTGCCAAGTGCTTCCTGAATACTATAGAACATAGTTTATATTTAAAATACTTCCATGCTTATGTAGTGAGTCAATGATTTTAAGTTTATTTGTTACACATTTCAATGTAAAAGTCAATGTGTGAACTAACATATTCACGACTTGGAAAAGTTGGCTTTTTTTTGCTGTGTGTTTGAACTCCTCACCCGACCAAAGGTCATAGAGAGGTCTATTGTTTTTCTAAAATGGTTATAGTGTTGTTTATTTTCTGGTAATTGAATTAGGGTGTGAGTTGCAAAGCCTGTGTTTCTGTTCATTTCATTCCATCTGTTCGGGTTTCTTTCTCTCTCCTGAGTCAGACAGTAATTTCCCATTGGTTGTCCAGTTACCAAGGTTGGTGTCCATGCATCCGTGCTGGTCTCTCCATACATGTCCGGGTGTCCTGTGAAACACTAAGCTTAATTTATTTGGAAATGACCTAGCTGTTCAATACACTGTCATCACTCAGTTGAGCAGAGGGAGAGAAATTCAAGTGACAAAACTCCAGAGAAGCTAGTGTCAGAGCGCCCCAGCGTGGCATGCGTGCAGGGGGTTGGGGGGAGGGGGGCGGGGCGCGGAGCGCGGAGATCTCAGGTGTCCTCCCACCCTGGGCCTCTCCAGGCCCGCCGCTGCTGAGTGGCCTCCCCCCGCCCCCATCGCTTTGGCTGCTCAGGGCCGGGTGGTCTCTGCAGCTGCCCGGCATCCTGCCCGAGGCCCCCCCTGCCCACACGCTGTCTTCCAGTCTCTCTCTGAACCCTCGACTCTTTCTGCCTCTGTCTCACCTGGCGTGGGTGCGTGCGAGTGCCTGTCCGTGTGCCTGGCTGTCGCTCGTCCGCTCTCTCTGGAAGGTCCTGTGCTGGGCCCGTGGCGTGGGGGCAGGGCGGGCCTCGGTTTGGGGACAGGGCGGGGCTGAGGCACTCCAGGGTGTTTGCACAGCCGGCAGGATGGGCGCCTGTGGCCCCGGCTGGGCTGCCCCTAAGCCCGCAGGAGGCTCCGGGGACCGCGGCCCCGGACCGACGCCCCGCTCTTCCGGATCCACGTGACCCTGAGCAGCGAACGGGATGGTGGGGGGCGGGGGGTTGGGGGGGCACCGAGACGTCCTCCCCGCTCAAGCCACCCCCCTCCCCAAACCCCGCCAGAGCTCCCGCAGCCTCGCCAGGCCGCTCGGTGTCCGGGAAGCGCCCCGGGCCGGGCCAGGCGCGTGCTGGCCGGGGGTGGCGTCGGCTGGTCTCCCAGCTGCAGGGCCTGTCCCGGTTTTTCCCATCAGTTTCAACAGTGACGGTCACCCCACATTGTGAGTCGTCTAGATTTCTCACTGACACCCCTGTTAGGGAGTGGCTTTTTAGAGAGATATGGAAGGTCACTTGGGGGATGTTAGTCATGAGAGAAAATAAGGGCTCAGGTGGGATTGCAGATGTCATCCAGGGGGTAAATAGAGACAGTTGTTGCTGGTACCAAGACATGAAGTTTTTTTTCCCCCTTTCCCCAAAAGGCCATATTACGACCACATGGGGGCGCTGAGTAACAGCCCATAGCTCGGCTGGAAGGGTGGGCCTTTGATAGTGATACCCTGGGATGGGTTGGACATACCCCCAACCTTTGTCATTAATGCAGATGCAGCCCGGGCTGGTTAGGTTGATTTGAGAAGCAGTGTGGTTTGCAAGTGAACATGCCTCGTTTAGGGAGAGATCAATAGCCATACAGGGAGATTTGATTAGAAAGAGGAAGAACATCATATGATGCATTTTACTTATCTGAGGCAGGATTGATGGGGTTCTGCTTGAACAAGAGCCTGAGATCTTCAACAGGTTCACAGGAATAGCTGTCCTCTGGCTTTGGAGTCTCAGTTTCTGTCTCCCCCTCCTGTAGGCCATAGGGTTTTATTCTAGAATTGTGGACCCAGGCAGATAAACCCTTCACTTTTACAGCAGTTGAAGTCACTAGAACAACCTGATATGGCCCTGTCCATTTCTCAGACAGCTGGTTTGGACTCCCTTTTTCTTGCCAGGTCTTTACTGATACTTGATCCCCTGGCTTTACCTGGGGATTTTTCAAGTCTTCCTGTGGTTTGTTCTCCATACCGTTGGAGTTCTTGCTGAAACCTTCCCAGGTCAATTATATGTTTTAAGAGTGTATTGGCATCCTCGTCAAGAAACAAATCAGAAGTTCAGAATGGTCGTCCATACATCATTTCATAAGGACTTAACAATAGTGGCCGTTTGGGGGATGTCCGTAGCCTCATGAGGGCTATGGGCAGCATATGTGTCCACTTATTATGTGTTTCTGACATAGCTTAGCCAGAGCCCTTTTAAGAGTCTGGTTGGCTCTCTCTACCTTTCCTGAAGCTTGAGGCCTCCAGGATGAGCGGAGCTGATATTTTATGCCTAAGCATGTGGCTAGGTTCTGGGGTATCGTGGCTGTAAGTGAGGGCCCGTTGTCACTCTGAAGTGACCGAGGCAGCCCAAACCTAGGCACTATCTCCTTCAGCAGAGCTTTACAGACTTCTGTAGCTCTCTCAGTCTCAGTAGGGAACGCTTCGATCCATACTGTGAATGTGTCCATAAAGACTCGCAAGTAAGAAAACCCTTGGGTCTTGGGCATGGCTGTAAATTCTACTTGCCAGTCCGCTCCTGGGTATGATCCCCGATGTTGGACAGGTGTAATTAGAGGAGGTCTGGTTTTTGGGTTATTTTTTAGACAGGTGTCACAATTTTGTGTGACTTGTTTAACAACCTTAGCTAACTGGGGATGGGAGAGAATAGGCTTAAGCAAGATTTCTAGATTATCTTTTCCAAAATGGGCGCTCTTATGTAAGGAGTTAGTAATGTTTTAAACCTGAGAATCAGGGAGTATTATTTGGGCCTGATCAGGCTGAAACCACCCATGTGACCCAATCTCCCAGCCCCGCTCAGCATATCGGGAATGTCCCCCTGGGGTAAATCTGGAGTCAGGGTTTCCATGGGGAAAAGGGGCAGATAGCAGTGGCAGAGGCAGCTTCCCCGGCAGCTCGTCCTGCCTCTTGATCAGCTTTCCTATTTCCCTGAGCCTCTTTTTCTTGCCCCTTTTGGTGACTCTTGCAGTGGATGACAGCTAATTTTGCAGGAAGTTTGACTGCCTCCAGGAGCCTGAGAATGAGCTCTTTGTGTTTAATAGCAGAGCTTCGGGCACTGAGCATCCCTCTTTCTTTCCAAATTGCTGCACGGGCATGCAGAATGAGGAAAGCATACTTAGAGTCCATACACACATTAATCCTCTTTCCTTCTCCTAACTCCAAAGCTCTTGTCAGGGCAAAAAGTTCAGCTTTCTGGGCTGAGGTGTCTGGGGGAAGAGACCCACTTTCCTTAGTTTCTTCCAGGCTTGCTACAGCATATGCTGCTTTCCTCTCTCCCTTTTCTACAAAACTGCTGCCATCTGTGTGCCAGTTTTCCTCTGGGTCAGATAAAGGTGTCTCTGATAGGTCCCGGCGAGAAGAGTATAACTCGTCTGTGATTTGTATGCATTGGTGATCCAGAGGGGAGGTAGGGGGATCTGGCAGTAAGGTTGCTGGATTTAAAGTCTGGCAGACCCTCAACTTTATTTCTGGAGTGTCAAGGAGGAGGGCTTGGTATTGGGTGATCCTTCCTCCTGTCATCCACCTGTCCCCTTTTGTTTCCAAGACTGCTTGCACCCGGTGAGGCGTATACACTGTAGTGGGCTGACCCAGGGTCAGCTTAGATGCCTCCTTAACCATAAGAGCGGTGCCTGCTACTGCCCGGAGGCAAGTGGGCCACCCTCTGGCCACCTCATCTAGTTATTTTGAGAGATAAGCCACAGGTTGTTATACGGGCCCCATCATCTGCTCTAACACCCCAAGAGCAGTTCCTGTCCTTCCAGAAACATAGAGTCTAAAAGGCTTCTCCAGGTTGGGGAGGCCTAAAGCTGGGGCTGTAGTGATGGACTCTTTGAGGGCATTAAAGGCCACCTTGCAGGTCTCATGCCAGTCGAGTGGCTCTTCCTCTTTCCCCCTTAAATTTTCATATAGGGGTCTGGCCAGATTGCCATAATTAGGAATCCAGATCCTGCAAAACCCGGTCCTTCCTAAAAATCCCCTAAGCTGTTGTTTTGTTTGGGGGTACGGGGCATTTAAGATGAGGGATCTCCCCTCGGGGTCAGGCATTCTTTTTCTCTCCGTAATTATAAATCCAAGGTATTTTACTTGGGTTAAGCTAATCTGAGCCTACTTGGGGGATACTCGATAACCCTTTTCATACAGGAAAGTTAGCGTTTTAAATAGTGTCCATTTGAGAGCTGGTAAAATCTGGCCTAGCTATGAGCAAGTCATCCACATACTGTATTAGACTACTGTTTGTTAAAGTTAATTCCCTTAGTTCTCTCCCCGAGGAAGTCCCGAAGATATGAGGGCTGTCCCTAAACCCTTGGGGTAGTCGAGTCCAGTCGAGAGTTGTATGGTCTCTCTTGTTTCCAAGTCCCGCCACTCAAAAGCAAAGAGTTTTTGGGATTCAGGATGGAGAGGAATGCAAAAGAAAGCACCTTGAAGGTCCAAGACTGAGAAGTACTTGGCATTTCCTGGGACTTGGGATAGGAGGGTATATGGGTTTGGGACTATGGGGTGGATGGGAACCACAGCTTCATTAACAGCTCTTAGATCCTGGACGAATCGATAAGATCCATCTGGTTTTTGAACGGGCAAGATTGGGGTGTTGCAGGGGGACTCACAGCTGATTCGAGTTCCAGTATCTCGGTATTTGTTAACTAATGGTTTAAG
Source organism: Muntiacus reevesi (assembly GCF_963930625.1). Taxonomy (NCBI): domain Eukaryota; kingdom Metazoa; phylum Chordata; class Mammalia; order Artiodactyla; family Cervidae; genus Muntiacus; species Muntiacus reevesi. The sequence goes on along the minus strand of NW_027077890.1, from coordinate 371,957 downwards.
ACCCTCAAGAGCTACTGGTTTTAAGGGATATTATCTTTTCCAGGGCTAGGGAGCACTTGGTCTCAGAGAAATCTTTACTGGTGGAACATTTATGGCTAAACCAGGGCTGGAGACATCCCACACCTGGGGATTGACATCATCTAGACAAGGGACAGACTCCTCCTTTTCTACCTCTGACTGTAAATATTCAGACATAGGCAAAGAAAATTATCGACTTCTACCTTTGTGTCCCCAAGTCACTCTGGTTTGGAGGCGAAAGTATTATTCTCAAAATGGAAAATTTGGAAGCTGCAAACATGAAAAATTTAAAGAGTCACGCAGAGGCTAGTCACTCTAAGCTAACCCCTAAGACATTTATTGACTGATTTCTAGCTTCTCTTCTTTAACCTTTTTTATCTACAGTAATCCTGTGTGTTCCTTTTAGTTAGGGATTCATTTTTAGACTATCCTGCCTCTTCCACTACGTTCCAGTTTTGGGTCTGATACACTTAGAGATGTGCCAAGTGCTTCCTGAATACTATAGAACATAGTTTATATTTAAAATACTTCCATGCTTATGTAGTGAGTCAATGATTTTAAGTTTATTTGTTACACATTTCAATGTAAAAGTCAATGTTTGAACTAACATATTCACGACTTGGAAAAGTTGGCTTTTTTTTGCTGTGTGTTTGAACTCCTCACCCGACCAAAGGTCATAGAGAGGTCTATTGTTTTTCTAAAATGGTTATAGTGTTGTTTATTTTCTGGTAATTGAATTAGGGTGTGAGTTGCAAAGCCTGTGTTTCTGTTCATTTCATTCCATCTGTTCGGGTTTCTTTCTCTCTCCTGAGTCAGACAGTAATTTCCCATTGGTTGTCCAGTTACCAAGGTTGGTGTCCATGCATCCGTGCTGGTCTCTCCATACATGTCCGGGTGTCCTGTGAAACACTAAGCTTAATTTATTTGGAAATGACCTAGCTGTTCAATACACTGTCATCACTCAGTTGAGCAGAGGGAGAGAAATTCAAGTGACAAAACTCCAGAGAAGCTAGTGTCAGAGCGCCCCAGCGTGGCATGCGTGCAGGGGGTTGGGGGGAGGGGGGCGGAGCGCGGAGCGCGGAGATCTCAGGTGTCCTCCCACCCTGGGCCTCTCCAGGCCCGCCGCTGCTGAGTGGCCTCCCCCCGCCCCCATCGCTTTGGCTGCTCAGGGCCGGGTGGTCTCTGCAGCTGCCCGGCATCCTGCCCGAGGCCCCCCCTGCCCACACGCTGTCTTCCAGTCTCTCTCTGAACCCTCGACTCTTTCTGCCTCTGTCTCACCTGGCGTGGGTGCGTGCGAGTGCCTGTCCGTGTGCCTGGCTGTCGCTCGTCCGCTCTCTCTGGAAGGTCCTGTGCTGGGCCCGTGGCGTGGGGGCAGGGCGGGCCTCGGTTTGGGGACAGGGCGGGGCTGAGGCACTCCAGGGTGTTTGCACAGCCGGCAGGATGGGCGCCTGTGGCCCCGGCTGGGCTGCCCCTAAGCCCGCAGGAGGCTCCGGGGACCGCGGCCCCGGACCGACGCCCCGCTCTTCCGGATCCACGTGACCCTGAGCAGCGAACGGGATGGTGGGGGGCGGGGGGTTGGGGGGGCACCGAGACGTCCTCCCCGCTCAAGCCACCCCCCTCCCCAAACCCCGCCAGAGCTCCCGCAGCCTCGCCAGGCCGCTCGGTGTCCGGGAAGCGCCCCGGGCCGGGCCAGGCGCGTGCTGGCCGGGGGTGGCGTCGGCTGGTCTCCCAGCTGCAGGGCCTGTCCCGGTTTTTCCCATCAGTTTCAACAGTGACGGTCACCCCACATTGTGAGTCGTCTAGATTTCTCACTGACACCCCTGTTAGGGAGTGGCTTTTTAGAGAGATATGGAAGGTCACTTGGGGGATGTTAGTCATGAGAGAAAATAAGGGCTCAGGTGGGATTGCAGATGTCATCCAGGGGGTAAATAGAGACAGTTGTTGCTGGTACCAAGACATGAAGTTTTTTTTCCCCCTTTCCCCAAAAGGCCATATTACGACCACATGGGGGCGCTGAGTAACAGCCCATAGCTCGGCTGGAAGGGTGGGCCTTTGATAGTGATACCCTGGGATGGGTTGGACATACCCCCAACCTTTGTCATTAATGCAGATGCAGCCCGGGCTGGTTAGGTTGATTTGAGAAGCAGTGTGGTTTGCAAGTGAACATGCCTCGTTTAGGGAGAGATCAATAGCCATACAGGGAGATTTGATTAGAAAGAGGAAGAACATCATATGATGCATTTTACTTATCTGAGGCAGGATTGATGGGGTTCTGCTTGAACAAGAGCCTGAGATCTTCAACAGGTTCACAGGAATAGCTGTCCTCTGGCTTTGGAGTCTCAGTTTCTGTCTCCCCCTCCTGTAGGCCATAGGGTTTTATTCTAGAATTGTGGACCCAGGCAGATAAACCCTTCACTTTTACAGCAGTTGAAGTCACTAGAACAACCTGATATGGCCCTGTCCATTTCTCAGACAGCTGGTTTGGACTCCCTTTTTCTTGCCAGGTCTTTACTGATACTTGATCCCCTGGCTTTACCTGGGGATTTTTCAAGTCTTCCTGTGGTTTGTTCTCCATACCGTTGGAGTTCTTGCTGAAACCTTCCCAGGTCAATTATATGTTTTAAGAGTGTATTGGCATCCTCGTCAAGAAACAAATCAGAAGTTCAGAATGGTCGTCCATACATCATTTCATAAGGACTTAACAATAGTGGCCGTTTGGGGGATGTCCGTAGCCTCATGAGGGCTATGGGCAGCATATGTGTCCACTTATTATGTGTTTCTGACATAGCTTAGCCAGAGCCCTTTTAAGAGTCTGGTTGGCTCTCTCTACCTTTCCTGAAGCTTGAGGCCTCCAGGATGAGCGGAGCTGATATTTTATGCCTAAGCATGTGGCTAGGTTCTGGGGTATCGTGGCTGTAAGTGAGGGCCCGTTGTCACTCTGAAGTGACCGAGGCAGCCCAAACCTAGGCACTATCTCCTTCAGCAGAGCTTTACAGACTTCTGTAGCTCTCTCAGTCTCAGTAGGGAACGCTTCGATCCATCCTGTGAATGTGTCCATAAAGACTCGCAAGTAAGAAAACCCTTGGGTCTTGGGCATGGCTGTAAATTCTACTTGCCAGTCCGCTCCTGGGTATGATCCCCGATGTTGGACAGGTGTAATTAGAGGAGGTCTGGTTTTTGGGTTATTTTTTAGACAGGTGTCACAATTTTGTGTGACTTGTTTAACAACCTTAGCTAACTGGGGATGGGAGAGAATAGGCTTAAGCAAGATTTCTAGATTATCTTTTCCAAAATGGGCGCTCTTATGTAAGGAGTTAGTAATGTTTTAAACCTGAGAATCAGGGAGTATTATTTGGGCCTGATCAGGCTGAAACCACCCATGTGACCCAATCTCCCAGCCCCGCTCAGCATATCGGGAATGTCCCCCTGGGGTAAATCTGGAGTCAGGGTTTCCATGGGGAAAAGGGGCAGATAGCAGTGGCAGAGGCAGCTTCCCCGGCAGCTCGTCCTGCCTCTTGATCAGCTTTCCTATTTCCCTGAGCCTCTTTTTCTTGCCCCTTTTGGTGACTCTTGCAGTGGATGACAGCTAATTTTGCAGGAAGTTTGACTGCCTCCAGGAGCCTGAGAATGAGCTCTTTGTGTTTAATAGCAGAGCTTCGGGCACTGAGCATCCCTCTTTCTTTCCAAATTGCTGCACGGGCATGCAGAATGAGGAAAGCATACTTAGAGTCCATACACACATTAATCCTCTTTCCTTCTCCTAACTCCAAAGCTCTTGTCAGGGCAAAAAGTTCAGCTTTCTGGGCTGAGGTGTCTGGGGGAAGAGACCCACTTTCCTTAGTTTCTTCCAGGCTCACTACAGCATATCCTGCTTTGCCCTCTCCCTTTTCTACAAAAGTGCTGCCATCTGTGTGCCAGTATTCCTCTGGGTCAGATAAAGGTGTCTGATAGGTCCCAGCGAGAGGAGTATAAGTCGTCTGTGATTTGTATGCATTGGTGATCCAGAGGGGACGTAGGGGGATCTGGCAGTAAGGTTGCTGGATTTAAAGTCTGGCAGACCCTCAACTTTATTTCTGGAGTGTCAAGGAGGAGGGCTTGGTATTGGGTGATCCTTCCGCCTGTCATCCACCTGTCCCCTTTCTTTTCCAAGACTGCTTGCACCCGGTGAGGCGTATACACTGTAGTGGGCTGACCCAGGGTCAGCTTAGATGCCTCCTTAACCATAAGAGCGGTGCCTGCTACTGCCCGGAGGCAAGTGGGCCACCCTCTGGCCACCTCATCTAGTTATTTTGAGAGATAAGCCACAGGTTGTAATACGGGCCCCATCATCTGCTCTAACACCCCAAGAGCAGTTCCTGTCCTTCCAGAAACATAGAGTCTAAAAGGCTTCTCCAGGTTGGGGAGGCCTAAAGCTGGGGCTGTAGTGATGGACTCTTTTAGGGCATTAAATGCCACCTCGCAGGTCTCATGCCAGTCGAGTGGCTCTTCCTCTTTCCCCCTTAAATTTTCATATAGGGGTCTGGCCAGATTGCCATAATTAGGAATCCAGATCCTGCAAAACCCGGTCCTTCCTAAAAATCCCCTAAGCTGTTGTTTTGTTTGGGGGTACGGGGTATTTAAGATGAGGGATCTCCCCTCGGGGTCAGGCATTCTTTTTCTCTCCGTAATTATAAATCCAAGGTATTTTACTTGGGTTAAGCTAATCTGAGCCTACTTGGGGGATACTCGATAACCCTTTTCATACAGGAAAGTCAGCGTTTTAAATAGTGTCCATTTGAGAGCTGGTAAAATCTGGCCCAGCTATGAGCAAGTCATCCACATACTGTATTAGACTACTGTTTGTTAAAGTTAATTCCCTTAGTTCTTTCCCCGAGGAAGTCCCGAAGATATGAGGGCTGTCCCTAAACACTTGGGGTAGTCGAGTCCAGTCGAGAGTTGTATGGTCTCTCTTGTTTCCAAGTCCCGCCACTCAAAAGCAAAGAGATTATGGGATTCAGGATGCAGAGGAATGCAAAAGAATGCACCTTGAAGGTCCAAGACTGAGAAGTACTTGGCATTTCCTGGGACTTGGGATAGGAGGGTATATGGGTTTGGGACTATGGGGTGGATGGGAACAACAGCTTCATTTACAGCTCTTAGATCCTGGACGAATCGGTAAGATCCATCTGGTTTTTGAACGGGCAAGATTGGGGTGTTGCAGGGGGACTCACAGCTGATTCGAGTTCCAGTATCTCTGTATTTGTTAACTAATGGTTTAAGACCCTCAAGAGCTACTGGTTTTAAGGGATATTGTTTTTTCCAGGGCTAGGGAGCATTTGGTGTCAGAGAAATCTTTACTGGTGGAACATTTATGACTAAACCAGGGCTGGAGACATCCCACACCTGGGGATTGACATCATCTAGACAAGGGACAGACTCCTCCTTTTCTACCTCTGACTGTAAATATTCAGACATAGGCAAAGAAAATTATCGACTTCTACCTTTGTGTCCCCAAGTCACTCAGGTTTGGAAGCGAAAGTATTATTCTCAAAATGGAAAATTTGGAAGCTGCAAACATGAAAAATTTAAAGAGTTACGCAGAGGCTAGTCACTCTAAGCTAACCCCTAAGACATTTATTGACTGATTTCTAGCTTCTCTTCTTTAACCTTTTTTATCTACAGTAATCCTGTGTGTTCCTTTTAGTTAGGGATTCATTTTTAGACTATCCTGACTCTTCCACTACGTTCCAGTTTTGGGTCTGATACTCTTAGAGATGTGCCAAGTGTTTCCTGAATACGATAGAACATATTTTATATTTAAAATACTTCCATGCTTATGTAGTGAGTCAGTGATTTTAAGTTTATTTGTTACACATTTCAATGTAAAATTCAATGTGTGAACTAACATATTCACGACTTGGAAAAGTTGGCTTTTTTTTGCTGTGTGTTTGAACTCCTCACCCAACCAAAGGTCATGGAGAGGTCTATTGTTTTTCTAAAATGGTTATAGTGTTGTTTATTTTCTGGTAATTGAATTAGGGTGTGAGTTGCAAAGCCTGTGTTTCGGTTCATTTCATTCAATCTGTTCGGGATTCTTTCTCTCTCCTGAGTCAGACAGTAATGTCCCATTGGTTGTCCAGTTACCAAGGTTGGTGTCCATGCATCCGTGCTGGGCTCTCCATACATGCCCGGGTGTCCTGTGAAACACTAAGCTTAATTTATTTGGAAATGACCTAGCTGTTCAATACACTGTCATCACTCATTTGAGCAGAGGGAGAGAAATTCAAGTGACAAAACTCCAGAGAAGCTAGTGTCAGAACGCACCGGCGTGGCATGCGTTCAGGGGGTTGGGGGGAGGGGGGCGGTGCGCGGAGCGCGGAGATCTCAGGTGTCCTCCCACCCTGGGCCTCTCCAGGCCCGCCACTGCTCAGTGGCCTCCCCCCGCCCCCATCGCTTTGGCTGCTCAGGGCCGGGTGGTCTCTGCAGCTGCCCGGCATCCTGCCCGAGGCCCCCACTGCCCACACGCTGTCTTCCAATCTCTCTCTGAACCCTCGACTCTTTTTGCCTCTGTCTCACCTGGCATGGGTGCGTGCGAGTGCCTGTCCGTGTGCCTGGCTGTCGCTCGTCCGCTCTCTCAGGAAGGTCCTGTGCTGGGCCCGTGGCGTGGGGGCAAGGCGGGCCTCTGTTTTGGGACAGGGCGGGGCTGAGGCACTCCAGGGGGTTTGCACAGCCAGCAGGATGCGAGCCTGGGGCCCCGGTGGGCTGTCCCTTAGCTCCAGGAGGCTCCGGGGACTGCAGACCCGGGCCGAAGCCCCGCTCGTCCGGAGCCACCTGACCCTGAGCAGCGAACGGGATGGTGGGTGACAGGGGGTGAGGGGGCACCGAGATGTCCTCGCTGCTCTACCCACCCCCCCTCCCCCCACCCCAGGTTCCGCAGGCACGCCATGCCCCGGCCGGCCGGGCCAGACTGGTGCTGGCCTGGGCTCGCAGTGTGCGGAGCAGGGGCGCCCTCCGCTGGCCGTAGAGCTGCAGGCTCTGGCCGTCCGGAGTCCAGTCGCGTGTCGTGCGGCTCAAGTGCAGCGCGAGCCCGCTCGAGAACTGCAGCCCCAGGCCAGACCGGCAGGTCAGACCGCAAGGGAGGCGCAACGCGGGGCTCCTGGGGCGCCTGGCAGCCACCTCGGTCTAAGGCATACCACCCTGAACGTGCCCTCTCTCCTCTGATCTGGGAAACTGAGCAGGGTCGGGCCTGGTCAGTACTTGAATGGGTGACCGCCTAGTAGTTAGGCGATTTTTTTTTATTTTTCTGAATGCCTACTTCAGAAAGTTAGAATCGGATGACTTCACACAGTAAAACGAATCATATTTTCATACATAATCTTAAGAATCCAGCAGCTGGTCATTCTTTTTCCTGTCCTAACACAGCTAAGTGGAAATCAGTTGTAGTAAGTTCTACTGAATTCAGACCCTCATCCCTAAGGGAAGATATATAGGAAAACCCATAATATATCTAAATAAACATGAAAGATACAATGATGAGAAAGAAAAAAATTTCTCAGTGACATCTTAGTTGGTATCGGAAACACGATGATTATGAAAGCACAGCCCATAATCAAGTCCAGGCCATGGAAGCCTGTGACTGTCACTGAGTGTTGACTTGCCTTTCAGCTGAGGTCGTAAAAAGTGCTTTGTAAAATTCTGAGGTTTGAAGCACTTGTAACCTCCCGAAGAGACTGCAATCAGAAGGGTTTCTAGAATATCCTGACGCTGTGGTGAGCTCAAGCAATACATACTCCAGAGGACGGAAGACAGACATGTTGGGAAGTGGGGATGACTTCTACTGCACTTAGGGAGGAAGGGCATGTTCAAGTGGAGAAGCAACACCTCAGTGATGGAATCTTTAAAGACTCCACACATGGAGAAGGAAATGGCAACCCACTCCAGTATTTTTGCCTGGAAAACT